>NC_092343.1:404099514-404418958 GCF_046630445.1 Rutidosis leptorrhynchoides
CCAGCCGTGTTCATGGACCTCATGAATCGTGTCTGCAAGCCTTATCTGGATAAATTCGTTATCGTCTTCATAGATGATATCCTCATCTACTCCAAGAGCGAAGAAGAACATGAGCAACATCTTCGGTTAGTGCTTGAACTCTTGAGATGAGAGCAGCTTTATGCTAAATTCTCCAAGTATGAATTTTGGCTGAAGGAAGTCCAATTTCTGGGTCATATTATGAGTGATCAAGGTATCATAGTTGACCCCGCCAAGATTGAAGCTATCAGCAAGTGGGAGACACCCACTACTCCGACTCACATCCGCCAATTTCTAGGTCTTGCCGGTTACTACAGAAGGTTTATTGAAGGTTTTTCGCTGATTGCGCGTCCTTTGACCGCACTGACTCATAAAGGAAAGAAGTTCGTTTGGGAAACCGAACAAGAAGCAGCATTTCAAACCCTGAAGCAGAAGTTAACCACCGCACCTATCTTATCTCTTCCTGCAGGCAGTGACGACTTCGTTGTGTACTGCGATGCTTCGAAGAATGGTTTTGGTTGTGTATTGATGCAAAGAACGAAGGTCATTGCTTATGCATCTCGTCAGCTGAAGATTCATGAGCGAAACTACACTACTCACGATCTCGAACTTGGAGTCGTTGTCTTCGCTTTGAAGTTGTTGAGATACTATCTTTATGGGACAAAGAGTACCATATTCACTGATCACAAAAGTCTCCAACACATCTTTGACCAGAAACACCTGAACATGAGACAACGACGATGGATTGAGACGCTGAACGACTATAATTATGAACTCCGTTACCATCCTGGTAAAGCTAATGTTGTAGCCGATGCTCTGAGTCGGAAGGAGAGGATGGTACCTCTTCGTGTTCTGGCTCTGAACATCACCATTCATTCGAACCTCCATAGCCAGATCCAAGTAGCCCAAGAAGAAGCTCTCAAGGAGGAGAACATATCTCGTGAATACCTAAACATCCTGGTCTCTAAATTCGAGGTTAAGGAGTCTGGACTCCGATGTTATGCCGGAAGAATTTGGGTACCTCGTTATGGGGATTTACGAAACCTTTTACTTGATGAAGCCCACAAGTCGAGATATTCGATTCATCCAGGAGCCGGAAAAATGTACCACGATCTTAAGGAACGGTATTGGTGGCCAAATCTTAAGAAGGATGTTGCAACTTATGTTGGGAGGTGTTTGACTTGCTCGAAGGTTAAGGCTGAACATCAGAGGCCATCTGGATTACTCCAACAACCAGAAATCCCACAATGGAAATGGGAAGCAATTACGATGGATTTCATCACGAAGCTACCAAAAACGGTGGGCGGATACGATACAATCTGGGTTATCGTTGACCGTCTTACCAAATCTGCTCATTTCCTAGCAATGAAAGAAACAGATACAATGGAGAGAATTGCTCAACTGTACATCAAAGTTGTATCCCGTCATGGTATGCCTTTATCAATTATCTCCGATCGCGATCTGTGATGCCCCGTACAAAACCATCGTGTACGAATCATCAACAACAGGATCATTACAAGGTCAAACACTATATGCTATTTCAAAATACGTTTGCATTCATGATAAAAGGTGATGTCATAACTAACGTCAAATGTTTTACAACCAAAAGTATGCTTCAACGAATAGAAGCAAGGATAATAGTATGTGACCCATAGGTCGTTACAAATCATAGTTTCAAAAGTAATAATGTTTATGAATGCAAGATAAACGTTCATGCGGTGACATCTCTAAAGCAGCGGGTGTCTACAGCAAGACTAGTACAACAGCGGAAGCAACCTTAAGCACCTGAGAAAAACATTCTTAAAAACGTCAACACAAAGGTTGGTGAGCTATAGTTTAAGTATAATAGTATGTAAGGTAGGCCACGAGATTTCAGTGCTACAAAGAGCATTTCAAAACAGTATGATAAAGTATATGTTTAACCGTGGGCACTTGGTAACTAACTTAACGTTTATACCCCCTGAAAGTACACTTGGCAAGTGCGTATGTATACGAAGTATTAAACACCCATTAAATGCTAGCGCGACTAGTCCGAGTGGGGATGTCAAACCCTATGGATCCATATCTAAGATTCGCGTTCACCGGTTCAAAAACCAATGACTAAACTTTACCGAGCTAAAGGGAATGTTTATGCCGTTGTATAACCCACACATATATAAAGTTTAAGTACTCGTGCCAAGTATGTAAAATGTAAAATGCGCATGTATTCTCAGCCCACAAAATAGTTAAAGTAAAAAGAGGTGCTATAACTCACAGTGGTAAAGTAGTGGTAAAGTCGAGTCGGGAAGTAAGCAAGTACGTAGGTCCGGAAAGTCATCAACCTAAGTCAAATAGTACTAAGTCAATAAATCGTCCCAATAGGTTTAAATGTATGTAAAATAGGTCTTAAGGGTCATCATCATTCATCATTAAACAAAAGGTGTAAAGTAAGTTTCGTTCATGAAAGAAGTTTAAAACAAAGGCTGAATTTGATCAGTCGCCACGGCCTCTATACCTATTGAAATAAGGTGAGACCAGTGGCCATGGCTCCGTATATGAGTCCTTTAGTTGTGGTAAAAATTCCAGAAGCAAAATCGTCTTTGTTTGACCGTGGCGACGGTCTAAGTGCGAGTAGGTCAGAATTTTCAGCACAACGTTAAAAGGACATAGTGACGATCGGAGGGCCATAAATCCTAAACCGTAACTCGGATTAAGACGAGTCCTAAATGAAAAGTTATCTAATAGAATAGAGATATATGAAAATCAAATTTACAGTAGCCAGGTTGTACTGATCAGACCCGGAAACAGTAAAACAGTAGGTTCCGGGGTTCTTGGTGCTCGATGCTTATCACGGTTCTCATCCTTGATGCATATAGCTTCAAGTGTACAACTCGTTGATGTGTTTGCATCATCTTAACCAAGGTTTAACCATCATAACACTTGTTTAATTCTAAGACATGTAGCACAACTCAATTAAGTGTTGTGTGTAGTTTGATGAACCAAAGTTACATCAAAGTCTTAGATTTAACACATACATGAACTATAAAAGTAATATTGAACTACAAAATTGAAAGTAAACTAACTAATCAAGATCTTAAGTTGTAGAAAATAGTTCTTAGTTAGATCTTGAAGATCCAAGACTCAAAAGTCTAGATCTAAAGTTGTTAAGTTAAATCTTAAGTAATAATACTTGAATCTTTACTTTAATGAAACCATAAGCTACAAAACTTAGATTTTCGCCTTGTAAAGTATATGTAAGCTTTCAAGCTTTTGTTTATGACAAAATAAGTTGACCATAAGCTATAGAACTTAGATCCATCACAAGTATATGAAGTTATAACTAAAAAGTTTTACTTCCATGTTCTTGAACTTTTAAAGTTAACTTTAGTTCAAGAAAAATGAGATCAAAGTTAACTTGTAACACTTGACCATTATAACAACAAATCAAGAATTTAAAATATGAACAAAATGAAGAAATAAACTAAATAATCTAGTAACTAGTTCATTGTTGTTCATACTTTAAAGATTCAAGCCAAAGCTTGATCTTTAAGAATGTAAACTTTAAGTTTACAAACATGAATTACAAGTATGAATTTACAACATATGAACTTACAATCTTTCAAACATTAAATGTAAAACATAAACTAGAGAGTTTAGTTCTTGTATGTTCTTGTTAATACAAGATAAAATGAAGAATTAAACTAGGTAGTTTGATTCTTGTAACTAGTAAGTAATATCTAACAAAGACATGTAACAAATAATAACAATGAACAAGTAATTAAACAACAACATAAAACAAGTGATGATGATGATTATGTGTGTGTGTGTTTCGGTTTTAGATGAAGAGAAAGAGAGGAAAAAGTCTCATGTTACTTACAAGAATGTAGAGAAAAGATGAGAGGAAGTTGAGAGGAAAGTGCAAGTAATTTTTGTGTGTGAGAAATGAAAGAAACTAGTGAACATGTAATAAGAAAAATTGAAACAAAACACCCCATATTGCCTACTAAGGCCAATGGCCTGCACAAAAGAAAGGGGAAGGGAGATACTCACTAGTCACTTGCATGTTAAAGTCTTAAAAGTTGGTTACAAGGAGTATGTTCATGGGGATAAGGTGCAACTAAGCAAGTAACTAGTCTTCCATGCACTTAACCATCTAGTTCCATCTTAAGAGTAATACTTGCATTTATAAAATGGGCTTATTAAGTCTATTAAAGAAGTAGGGTGGGCTCTTAAGTCCATTAACACTAATCAAAGCCCAAGTTCAAGTATTTAAGAAGTTAATCCAACAAAAGCCCAAGTAATTAACTAATAACCTTAGTTAATTAAAATGATTAATAAAATTAATCATGAATGTAAATAATATTTGAAAATATTTTTCGTGTAATGTATGTGTGTCACAAAGACATTTTGGGCATTTAAAGTCAAGTATGGTAACATGTAAATGTATATAAACAATACATTCATTAATCACAAGTATTAATAATAATTATTAATAAGTAAACGTTGGAAAATCCAGGGTCGTTACATTACCCACATGTTAAAGAAAATTTCGTCCTGAAATTTTAAGCTGAGGTAGATGGAGGAGTCGGGAAAAGGTGAGGATACTTCTGCATCATTTGATCCTCTCGCTCCCAAGTAAACTCATGTCCTCGTTTGGCATTCCATCGTACTCGGACAATCGGAATCTTATTGCGTTTCAAAGTTTTGACCTCACGGTCTATAATTTCGACAGGCTCTTCCACAAAGTGGTGTTTATCATCAATCGTATGTTCTTCCAGTGGTATGATGAGTTCGGGTGCAGCAAGGCACTTCTTCAAGTTTGACACGTGAAAAGTAGGATGAACTGAGCTCAATTGTGCTGGTAAATCCAAATGGTATGCAACGGGTCCAACACGTTCCAAGATTTCAAAAGGACCAATATATCGCGGGTTTAACTTTTCGCGCTTTCTAAAACGGATCACACCTTTCCAAGGTGCAACCTTCAACATTACACGGTCACCAACGTTGAATTCAAAGTCCTTACGTTTACGGTCTGCGTAACTCTTTTGACGATCGCGGGCAGTCTTAAGTCTAGCTTGAATTTGAGCAACTTTTTTCGTTGTTTCATGGACTACCTCGGGTCCGGTGATTTGCTTTTCGCCTACTTCGGCCCAACAAATAGGAGATTGGCACTTGCCGCCATACAACGCTTCAAATGGTGCAGCATTAATGCTCGAGTGATAACTGTTGTTGTAAGAAAATTCAGCTAGCGGCAAATGCCTTTCCCAGGCCTTTCCGAAATCAATAACACATGCACACAACATGTCTTCCAAGGTCTGAATCATTCGTTCACTTTGCCCGTCGGTCTGTGGGTGATAAGCAGTACTCATGTCGAGACGAGTTCCCATGGCTTCTTGTAAAGAACGCCAGAATCTAGAAGCAAAACGAGGATCGCGATCTGAGATGATCGATAAAGGTACACCATGACGAGATACAGCATCTTTGATGTATAGTTGAGCGAGTCTCTCCATCGTATCTGTTTCCTTCATCGCTAGAAAGTGTGCAGATTTGGTAAGGCGGTCAACAATAACCCAGATGGTATCGTATCCGCCCACCGTCTTTGGTAGCTTGGTGATGAAATCCATTGTTATCCTTTCCCACTTCCATTGCGGGATTTCCAGCTATTGAAGTAATCCAGAAGGTCTTTGATGCTCGGCTTTAACTTTCGAACAAGTCAAACACTTACCAACATAAGTTGCAATGTCCTTCTTAAGATTCGACCACCAATACTGTTCCTTAAGATTATGGTACATTTTGCCCGCTCCGGGATGAATCGAATATCTCGACTTGTGGGCTTCATCAAGTATAAGGTTCCTTAGATCTCCATAACAAGGTACCCAAATTCTTCCGGCATAACATCGGAGTCCAGACTCCCTAACCTCGAATCGAGAGACAATAATGTTCAAATGTTCATGAGATATATTCTCCTCCTTGAGAGCCTCATCTTGAGCTACTCGGATCTGGCTGTTGAGATTTGAATGGATGGTGATGTTTATAGCCCTAACACGAAGAGGTGTCGTCCTCTCCTTTCGGCTCAAAGCGTCAGCTACAACATTGGCCTTGCCAGGGTGATAACGGAGTTCACAATCATAGTCGTTCAGCATCTCGATCCATCGACACTGTCTCATATTCAGTTGCTTCTGATCGAAGATATGTTGGAGACTCTTGTGGTCGGTGAAGATAGTACTTTTAGTTCCATACAAATAGTGTCTCCATAATTTAAATGCAAAGACAACGGCTCCAAGTTCAAGATCGTGAGTAGTGTAGTTCCATTCGTGAATCTTCAGTTGACGAGAAGCATAGGCAATAACCTTTGATCGTTGCATCAGTACACAACCAAAACCACTTTTCAAAGCATCGCAATAAACAACGAAATCGTCACTGCCTTCGGGAAGCGATAAGATAGGTGCAGTGGTTAACTTCTTTTTCAAAGTTCGGAATGCTGATTCGTGTGCGGGTTCCCAAATGAACTTCTTCCCTTTGTAAGTCAGCGCGGTCAAAGGACGCGCAATCATAGAAAATCCTTCAATAAACCTTCGGTAGTAACCGGCGAGACATAAAAATTGGCAAATGTGCGTCAGAGTAGTGGGGGTCTCCCATTTGCTGATAGCTTCAATCTTGGTGGGATCAACTTTGATACCCTGGTCGCTCACAACATGACCCAGAAATTGGACTTCCTTCAACCAAAATTCACACTTGGAGAATTTGGTGTAAAGTTGCTCTTGTCTCAAGAGTTCAAGTGCTAATCGGAGGTGTTGCTCATGCTCTTCTTCGCTCTTAGAGTAGATGAGGATATCATCGATGAAGACGATAACAAACTTATCCAAGTATGGTTTACAGACACGATTCATAAGATCCATGAACACGGCAGGTGCGTTGGTTAAACCGAATGGCATCACGAGGAACTCATAATGACCATAACGGGTTCTAAATGCAGTCTTCATCACATCACTTTCCTTCACCTTCAACTGGTGATAACCGGATCACAAATCGATTTTGGAGTAGACGCTCGATCCTTGAAGTTGATCAAAAAGATCGTCAATTTGGGAAAGAGGATACCGATTCTTGATCGTCAATTTGTTGAGTTCACGGTAGTCGATACACATACAGAAGGATCCATCCTTCTTCTTCACAAATAAAACAGGTGCGCCCCACGGCAAGAAACTTGGTTGGATAAATCCTCGATCTAATAGCTCTTGTAGTTGACTCTGTAATTCTTGCATCTCGGAAGGTGCGAGTCGATAAGGTGCGCGAGCTACAGGTGCAGCTCCTGGAACTAAATCAATCTGAAACTTCACTGCTCTTGGTGGCGGTAATCCAGGCAATTCTTCAGGAAAGACATCGGAGAATTCATTCACAATTCGAATGTCGTTCACATTCTTCACCTCGGTTTCTACTGTTTTCACATGCGCTAGGACAGCAAGACGTCCCTTCTTCATGATCTTTTGCGCTTTCACACAACTAATGAGGTTCAGCTTCGAGGTACATCTCTCTCCGTAAATAATCAGTGGCTCACCATCTCCTTGTGGTATACGAAGAGCTTTATCTCCACAGATAATATCGGACCTTATCTTGGTCAACCAATCCATAACAACAATCACGTCAAAACTTCCCAATTTGATGGGTATCAAATCAATTTCAAGATCTACACCAGCTATGTTGATAATAGCTCCTCGACTAATATGGTCAACTTTCTCAAATTTTCCATTGGCGACCTCGACAAGCATACTCTCTTTTAAAGGAACTAACGACCAATTAATCTTATCGCAAAAGTGTCTACATACATAACTTTTATCGGCACCAGTATCAAATAAGACAGAAGCTAAAAGATTGTTGATAGTGAATATACCTGTCACCAAGTAGGGATTCTCGCGTGCATCCCTTGCATTAACGTTGAAAGCTGTACCACGGGGTGGTCCGCCGTCTTTTCTTTTGTTGGGGCACGCATTTCTGAAATGGCCCGTTTGTCCGCATTCGTAGCACTTTTTCGGTCCAATGGTGTTCGGCTTCCCATTCAAAGTGGTGACCTTGCAGTCCTAACCGATATGTCCAGTCCGTTGGCACTTTTCACAAACAACGTTACAATACCCAGTATGGTGCTTGTAGCACCTCTTGCATTGTGGTAGGGTACCCTTGTAGTTGGGGTTTGAGTTGGTGTTCGGATTGGGGTTTCCACCGTTGTTGTTTCCTCTGAAACCCTCATGTCGTTTCGCCGGGTTTTGATCATAGGTCTGATGTGTGACGACCCGTGAATTTTCGACTAAATTTAAACTTTGTTTTTATATGGTTTCGACAAGATAAGCAAAGTCTGTAAAGTTGCGTCCCAAAAATTTTGAACTATTTCATATATTCAATTGACATTCGAACATTTCCAACGATTCACGAACAGGTGTTTGTAAGTACATATAAATATGAGTATATACCAAAAATATAAAATAATATACATAATATTTAAGTTGTAATTAAAATGAATTTATATAAAGATATATGATTTCTATTATGTGTATATTATAATTAACATGAATTTATATATAAAGATATATATAAGATGTATAAATATTAAATATTAAATATTAAATATATGTTATTATATAAGTACAAATATTACATAATTAATAATATGTAATATTAATATAATTACAAGTAAAATATAAATGTTATACTTATTACCTTTATTATTATTATTATTATTATTATTATTATTATTATTATTATTATTATTATTATTACTATTATTAATATCAATATTAATATTAAAAATCAATATTATTAATATGATTATCATATTTAGTATTATTATTACTATATATTATTTTATCATAGATAATACTGTTATTATCATCTTTATAATTATTATTATCAGTATTATTATTTATTATTAGAATCATTATTATTAATATATTTATAATTATTTATTCATTGTTAATACTAAATATAAAATAACTAAAAATATAATGGGAGTCTACTTAACATCACAATCAAACTCTTTCCTGTATCTAATCTTGTTTCATGTCGATATCAATTATCAATAACAAACAAATTCTGTTTAACATCCTTTTCTACTTTTATTTGTTTTATCCCTGATTGATTTAAGCTATCAATTACATTTAAGTATAAGACAATTCATTTAGCTCAATGTTATGGATGAAAAACCATTCGAATCTTTCATCAACCTGACTTCCTCCTTCGCTCTGTATTACTCTTCTTATGATTCAACTCAACACAAGTTCAAAAGCAATGATAAACTACAACGCCATTCACACACCAATAAACCACTTTATCACCACCTTTAAACCCACAGTTGATGCTACTAAACTTCTTTTTCTAATTGGCATTCAAACCAAGAACAACCCAATTCGCTTCTTTGTTTTTTTTTCCCTCTCTTCTACTTTCGGCTGGAACTCTCCATAACCATCTCTTGTTGTAAGTTAATTCATGTATAACCCGTCACCCTACAATTGCTACTTTATCCTACTACTACAAGGATACTACCGATTCCTATCTTATACAAGGACAACACCACTTTTGAGGTTCGATACCCACACTTAAACTACTACTATTTATATCTCTTAGTATTAATCGAACTACCGACACAATAAGCAACTAGTAAAGCATGTTTTCAAATCTTATTCAATCAAGGGGTAACCAAAACCCATAACCAACATCTCTAGCATAAAACCGAACACCTTTAAATCCTTTCTTTTCTGTTCTACAGCCCAACCCGCGAACAAACCACCTGCCTTTAAATTTTATGTTTCTTGTTCGATTGATAAACCACCGCAACACCACTATCATTGCCATACCAACTTCGATTGTTATATATTTATGTTATTCAAACGGGTTGCAACAACCATGTTTCTGTTTTCGAATATAGTGAAGAAAATAAAATATAACAATGAGGAATCAAGACAAACCGAAAGATTGGTGTTGTTACTTGAATGTTTTCTTTTACCTCTAACTGCAAACCTCCATCTAAACCACCAATTCTTTTTACTTGTATCGTTGCTACTATTTTGCTGATTATCCTTCGATCATATCACCACCATAGAACTACAAACCTGTGACTTGATGCCTACTGCTTGACAGCTGCCTTATGTTTGATCAAGTTGTATCGAAACCCCACATCAACCACTCGTTGATTAAACAAATGATATGGCTACTGTTGATTTTATTGGATTTTAGAAGAGCCGACATCTATTATTATACCCACTCGCCTACTTTCAAATATTATAAAATAAAAACGAAAAGTTGTAGGGTTGGTAAACCAAGTGGGCTTAGTTAAATATTTATTTTGGGAACCATGTTAATGACCCACAAAAATTCTAATCAATACTGAAGTTCACTGTTGAATGCTATTTTACGATGGTGAGGACAAATTGAATTATATAATAGACGAAGATGATGTTAAACGAATGATTATGATGTTGTGATGATGATGTACATACGAGATCATGTTTATAATGATGATGATGTTAGTGATAATGAATGGTGATGCCGTTAATATGAGAATGATTATGGTGATGATGAATGTCACGATGATGATATAAGGAATATAATGAATACGATGATGATGATGTATCGATGTGAAGTTATATTATGATGATAATGATTTTGATGATGTATTGATGATGAAACCGAACCCTACAATACCATCGATTATTATCTACAGCATATATTTTTTTTTCGGTTGTTGGACTTTTGAAACTTTCATTTGTGATCAATCCATTAAGTAAATTAAGCCCAACCTTTGAAGCCCACGAAGAATTGCTGTTGGATCAGGTTGTGTTATTAAACTAGTGAGGCAACATGGGCCGAATTCTCTTGTTTACTGATTGGGCCGAGTTTTTTTTTTTTTTTTGTGTTGGACCGAAGTTTAATGTTGGGTCGAAGGGAATAGGATAAAAATAAATGGGTTCATATTAAATCACAAAGACAGAAATGGTTGAGTGGTTTGAGATGTTAGCGGATGAGCGAGAGGTCGCGGGTTCGAGTCCTGTCTGCAACATTTCTTTTTACGCAAAATTTTAAGGGTATACACTCTTAACTCTATTTCTATTATTATTATTATTACTAGTAATTATTATGATTATTGTTATTAATGTTTGATTATTATGATTATAAGTATTATTGTTATTATTATTATTAGTAGTAGTATTACAATTATTAGTATTATTAATTAACACTTATTATTATTAGTATGATTATAATTAGCACTAAGTATGATCATTATGTATTATTAGTATACAAATTGTTATTATTTTCATTAATACTAGCATTATTATCATATGTATAGTTATTATTGTCATTAATATCATTAAGTATCATTATCATTAATATTAGTATATTAGGAGTACCCTTTAACATTAATCTTAGTATTATTAATTATGAACATTAAAAATTTCTATTAAAATGAAAATTATTATTATTCTTACCATTACTATTGAAAATGCTATTTTTGCTAAAACTATTATTTTTACTTTATCATTGTTAATAAAATTACCATTTTTTATTATAATTACTATTATCAGTATTATTATTATCCTTAAACTAGTATTACTACAATTGATAATTTTACAAAACAAAAGATATATATATATATAAATACAAATATAGTTACTAAATAAAGTATATTAATACTACATAAAATTTTGTTTTAACTAGTAACATTAATTAAATATCAAATAAATATCATAATGTAAAGTGAGTATTAATAAAATTATATATATAAGAACATTAATCTTAATACATAAAATAATAGATATACACGTGTTTGATTACGATTATTTGTTTTAATATATATACAAATGATATAGGTTCGTGAATCCGAGGCCAACCCTACACTTGTTCAATGTCGTCATATGTATTTTTACTACAAAATACAGTAGTGTGAGTTTCATTTGATCCCTTTTACTCATTACATTTTTGGGCTGAGAATACATGCACTGTTTTAATAACTGTTGTACAATATTTATATGCGTGAGTTTCATTAATCCCTTTTTAAATGCTTTTGCAATATATATTTTTGGGACTGAGAATACATGCGCTGCTTTTATAAATGCTTTAAGAAATAGACACAAGAAATCGAAACTACATTATATGGTTGAATTATCGAAATCGAATATGCCCCTTTTTATTAAGTCTGGTAATCTAAGAATTAGGGAACAGACACCCTAATTGACGCGAACTTTAAAGATAGATCTATCGGGCCCAACAAGCCCCATCCAAAGTACCGGATGCTTTAGTACTTCGAAATTTATATCATGTCCGAAGGAGGATCCCGGAATGATGGGGATATTCTATATGCATATTGTTAATGTCGGTTACTAGGTGTTCAATCCATATGAATGATATTTTTGTCTCTATGCATGGGACATATGTTTATGAGAAATGAAAATATGAAATCTTGTGGTCTATTAAAATTACGAAATGATTATTTATGATAAATTAATGAACTCACCAACCTTTTGGTTGACACTTTAAAACATGTTTATTCTCAGGTACGAAAGAAATCTTCCGCTGTGCATTTTCTCATTTTAGAGATATTACTTGGGGTCATTCATTACATATTTCAAAAGACGTTGCATTCGAGTCGTTGAGTTCATCAAGATTATTATTAAGTCAATTATAGATGTATATATTATAAAATAGTATGCATGCTGTTAACTGTCGATGTAAATGAAAGTTTGTCTTTTAAAAACGAATGCAATGTTTGTAAAATGTATCATATAGAGGTCAAGTACCTCGCGATGTAATCAACTATTGTGAATCGTTTGTAATCAATATGGACTTTGTCCGGATGGATTAGGACGGGTCCTTTCATGATGTGCGTAGAGGTGTATACAAAATAGTTATATTTTTGCTACAAAATATTATTAAATACGATACAATTTTACACAGATTATTTATTTATTTATAGAGTGGATATACCTAAACCTTGCTACAACACTTATAGGCAGTGTACCTAATCGTATAGTAGTGTAGTTTTTAGTAAGTCCGGTTCGTTCCACAGGGAGACGGCTGAGTTTAATGCTATATTTTTAACAACTATATTTATACAAAATATATATAATTATATATAGTATTATTATTATAAAAGGGGGTTTTTACCGTTTAATGACCGGTTTGTCGATTTTATATTTTAAGCATAAAGATAAATGACGATAATATAAATGACAGAATTTAAATTGCGATAAAGTAAATTGCAGTAATTAAAATGACAGTAAATAAAGGTTCGATGAAATATGAAATAAAAGTATTATGCTTATTTAAACTTCCGTAATCATGATGTTCGACGTGTTGATTTTAATTTATTACCCGGGTTAATTGTCCTTTGTCCTGGATTATTTGATACCTATTTGGTTTTTGTCCATAATAGTCCATCGGTCATAATTATAAAATGCTCGTCAAATTAACCTTATTCCCGAAGTCAAATATTCCAACTAATTATGGATTCGAACTGTAACAAGGTTTTAATACTTTGTTAATAATTACACCAGGTTATCGACTGCGCGTAATCCAAGGTTTTAATACTTTGTTAACAATTACACCAATTACCCTTGTATGTAATCCACTCCTGTTTTAATGAGATATGAATATTAATTTACCCACTTGATCAGAATGAATAATCAATTACCCAACCCTAATAATTAATTAAATGATCGTAAAAGATGTCGTATAAACGTCACTAAATAGGACATACATAATCATTTTAATAATTATTAGATTAACTAATTTGAAGATAGGTTTGACAGGTTCTAATGAGTTGTCGCTCAATTAGACAATACCCCCTATCTATTAATAGTCATAGTCCAATGTCCACAAGTGTCGGTCTTTTGTCCAAACCTTAATTATGGTACAAAATCTAATAACCTCGTCTTAATATTTAGTCTAACATCACGATTACTTTGGCTCAAATAAGCATAATAATAACTTAGTTACGAGACATTAATTTAAAAAGGAAGAACATAGCTTACAGTGGTGATTAATCGCGTAGCGTTGCACGGACAGAATTTCGACTTAAAACCCGTAAAACATTCTTACAATAACCTTATTATTATTAACTTAAATTAAAATTATAATTATAATTATAAATATATATTTTACATGTAAAGAGAAAGAAAAAGATTGATATTTGTGTAATTAAAACGTCGAGCAAACTGCCTTTTTATAATACTTGGCCTACTACAGTAACTCATGCGGTCGCATGAGATTTTAGTGCAAATCTCATGTACTCGCATGGGCTCATGCACTCGCATGAGTTTTATGCCTATTTCCCATGCGATCGCATGGCCGTCAGATCCAGCTCACATATTTTTTGTTTGCTAGTTTGTCGACGTTATTTAATATAATATATAATATATAAATAATTTATATAATTATTTAAATATTATATTATATTCTTGTGCATAGTTGACTTGTAATTTTAGCTCCGTTGCGTCGCTCGTTGATAGTTGGCTCAGGTCCCGGTTCCGATTTTTCGAACGTCCTTGCGTACTATTTAATATCTTGTACTTTACGTTTTGTAGCTTGTACTCTTATCATTTTTGGACGTTTCTCATCAATAAATTGAACCACTTGAATTATATCTTGTACATTTGAGCTTTTTGGTCATTTGCGTCTTCAAATCGTCGTTTTCTTCTTTTGTCTTCGCACTTATTTATTTAAACGAATATTACATAAAAATATAACAATTGCAACTAAAAGCTTTACATATTGGAAGGATATTGTGCCTAAATATATATTCATTTGGAGCACTATCAAATATCCCCACACTTGAGCGTTGCTTGTCCTCAAGCAATACAAAATTTGAAATTAAAATCACACTTTACTCGAATCACTTTTTTATTCTCACACTTTATACATCAGTGATTTGGATACGACGGTATAAACAATGATAGTAACGATGTGGTTTACAGTCCCACATGACTTATAAAATTTAGATCCTTAAGGAAATTAGATCTTTATGAAAACATTTGATCTTTTGAAAATTCATTCTAGCTTTTACCCTAGATAAGTTTTCCAGAATAACCCTTCACCGGTGTTTGCAAATTATTTTTGTGGGTTGTGTGGGTTTCAGATTTTAAAATTTTAGCTCAAAACTTGCGATTTTGTGTCACCCCCTTGCTAACCTTGTATTAGGAAAGCACACGTCCAATATACTTGCTCCGTATATTACCTTTCGGTAAACTACCGTCCGGTTGTAAAGGAAAGCGTTGAACAAGCAACTGTTAAGGCAATGTCCCGTGACATGCTTTTGATTATGGTCTATATCGTGTCGGATGCAATTACTATCCTTTGTAGGAGAAATAGTAAAGATCACCCTATAGTTTTTCAGTCTGGCACAAGGTCCTGTCTTCGACCATGCTATACAACCACCGTTCTTACGGTTGACACCCGATTTGGTTCAGGTGACCTAATGAATTCCAGGTGAATTCTTAGGATTTTACTTTCAATGGTAATGAACGCATTGAAAATGGGTTTTCAGAAAATAAATCGGTTTTAATTTGATCAAAATATTTTCTGGTTCAAGCTCGAGTTTAGATATCATTGAATTCCATGAGTTTGTAATTCTCAATCTTTAAGGTCAATCTCAAGGATTGAGTAATATCAGGCTTAAAAGCTGATTTTTAATCTTTAAGGAGATTATCATTTCTGGGGGTCTGATTCATTAGTCTTATCAAGCTAATTTGCACGGCGCTCTCTCCATTTTACAAGATAGATCCTCTCATGGTTAGGATAAGTCTGACCACATGGCTACCCTGTTTGATGCTGAGGTCCGTGGATTTCCTGCTGATTTTAGAGATGACTTTTCTAGATTTTTCGTCAACCTACAGCTGGTCTGGACGACAACTTTCTGACCTAAATCAAGAAGCGCGTGTCTTTTTTGGAAGACTTTACTTCCTTTTAATGATGGAATTGATTCATCGTGTAGATCCATCTTTCTTTCATCTTTATTACAATAAACTGGGTAAAATAGTTAATTTAGTCCAAAACAAAAGCACCTGCAATAACTTTACAGAAACATGTGATAGATAGTTTTTAATTGAATAACTTGGTACATTCTCCCCACACTTGGCTTTTATTTATTTATTTCTTTGCCTTTTTATTCTCCTCTTTTCCATTTTAAATGAATTCTAACGTTTTGGGTTATTTTTCCATTTATGTTCTCTCCGAGGTAACAATAATTTTGGCATTACACCTAGTTTTATCGTTCATAAAAATGTATAAACATGATTTTGAATTCATTTTATTGAAAAATTTTCAAATTTTCACAAAATTTGGCAATTAAACTACGTGTAAACCCGAGAGAATTTATAACTCTTCCCCACACTTGAGATCATGCAATGCCCTCATTTGCATGAAATCAGACTATAATTATAAATTCATGAGGGTGATTAGTGTAGAAAAGTGATTAAAAATACCGAGTTTGTAAACATATTATTTTATATCACATTTGATATTTTGCGTCTTGTCTTCAAAATTAGTAGCTTTTGCTGAACTTTAATGCCAGTCATTGAAAGTGGACTGTTTTACCCTGTTTTGTACATAAGATAAACTATAAACATATATATATATATATATATATATATATATATATATATATATATATATATATATATATATATATATATATATATATATATATATATATATATATATATATATATATATATATTTTTTTTTTTTTTTTCTATATTATAATTTTTTTGGTATACTTTAGATCAATAAAATTAAAAAGAATGATAACAAAATTTTTCGCCCCGCCCTCGGGTAAAGCAATTTCGGTTCCATGACCTAGTCTTCAACTTACGATGAATTTTAGAAATCATTTTTTAAACTTAATGAAATAAAGTATTTTTTTTTTTTAAAATCACACAATAATTAAATTTTAAAAATGCGTATTAATTTAATATAAAACCTACAAAACAAAAATTCAGAATGGGGGGGAGAAAACTAGTTCTTTAGTGTCTGCTAGCGGAAAAGACCAATCGGATTCCATTCTGAAACTACACAAGAACAGAACAACTAACTTTAGACAGCGTTTTCTTTTTAGAACATCTGAATCTCCCCACACTTAGGTAGTTGTGATGTCAAAATTGTGATTAACTTCATTGTCAATTTCTCTTAGACCATAATCAACTTGCATATCTGTGACTTTTGCTTTAAGCCATTGGTCAGATCCCTGTGTAATATCCACAAATTCAACTAGTTTTGCCTTTTCTTTAGGCGATAGATTGGATACTAACCGGTTACGTAACTTAAAGTTCCCTTTGGTTCTAGCATCGCGAATCCGTTTAATAAGTTTCTTCATTGAACTATTAATAACGGTGTCATTTAATTTCGTATCAACAACGGGGTTCTTTGTTATCAAGTCATCATTAGGTGTTACTTCATCTTCCCCACACTTAGGCGTTTTATTATTGTTAAGCACTACTGTTGGAGTTGATAAAATAATATGCTTCTCATCGATCGTTTTTATCGGTTCAACGGTTTTGGTTGGTGGAGATTTAGACTTTCGACTCACAAAGGTGATCGATTTTTCACCATCACTAAGTGTCATTCTACCCTCTCTTACATCAAATAACGCCCCGGTGGACGCTAAGAATGGTCGACCTAAAATTAGAGGAATGTTTGGGTCCTCTTCTATGTTAATGACAATAAATTCGACTAAAAAGGTTAAATTACCTACTTGAACAGGTAGGTTGTCAGTAATTCCAACTGGGTGCCTAATGGTTTGATCAAAGAGTCGGACACTCATTTTCGTTGGACTTAACTCACCTACTCCCAATCTCTTATATAATGAAAGAGGCATAACACTCACACTTGCACCTAAATCTGCTAGTGCATCATTCATGACACAATCACTAAGTAGACAAGGAACAATAAATTCACCCGGATCACCCATCCTGGGTGGAGGTTTTGGTGGAACTGTCTTCACCGGGTTTATCTTTACGATTTTTGTTTCTTGTACTTTCTTATTCTTCTTCTTCTTTTCAGAGGTATCACAAACTTTATTACCTATTACTTGCTCATACTCAACTCCTTTTCTTGGAAACGGGATGGGTGGTCTGTATGGTGCCACCACTGGTTTTACATACTCGGGTGATGGTGATGGTGTTGTAACTTCTTCATTGTTACTCACATCTAAAACCTTCCCATCTTCTTGTGCTGGTTTTTCAGAATTCATTGATACCATATTAACATTCTCATTCTGAGGATTTACTTCAGTATTACTCGATAGTTTTCCTTGTTCCCTCTCACTCATCATGCTAGCAAGAGTACCTACGTGTTTTTCTAGATTCAAAATGGAAGCTTGTTGAGTTCTTAATGACTGATCAAACCTCTCATTTGTTTAGGTTTGAGATGTAATAAATTGTGTTTGAGATTCCATTAGCTTTGCCATCATTTCTTCCAGATTTGACTTTTTCTCTTCGGTTTGTTGTGGTGGTTTATACAAGCCAGGTATTTGTTGATTGAAAGTGTTGTTTTGAGTTGGTTGGTTATTCGGAATTTGTTGGTTGTACGAGTTATTGTTGGGTCCATTTGGATTGTAAAGAATGTTTTGATTTCGATTGAAGTTTGGCCTTGGCGGTTGATAATTATTTTGATAATTATTTCCCAGCCTTTGGTTCATATAGGAAACATTCTCACGTTGTTCCATCGTTTATTCAATGTGACAATCTTTCGTTAAGTGTGGTCCACCGCATTGCTCACAACTGATTCGTATTGCGTGAATATCTTTATTCATCTTTTCCATTCGTCTCTCGAAAGCATCTATTTTGCGGAAACGGAATCAAAGTCATGGCTAGAATCGGCTCTAGCCGCTTTAGATGAACGAAAGATATCTTTTTCATGGTGCCACTCATGTGAGTGGGAGGCAGTGTTATCAATAATCTTGTGAGCTTCGGTTGCGGTTTTCTTCATAATGGAACCACCAGCTGCTATATCGATGTCTTTTCGTGTAGCAATGTCGACACCTTGGTAGAATATTTGTACTATTTGATAAGTGTCTAAACCATGCTGAGGACATCCTCTCAATAACTTTCCAAATTTTGTCCACGCCTCATATAGAGTTTCATTTGGCTTTTGCGTGAACGTAACAATTTCTCCTTGAAGTCTCACGGCTTTAGATGCCGGAAAGAATTGTTTAAGAAAATTTTCAACTAAAACATCCCATGTATCAATCGCCCCTTCAGGTAACGATTCTAACCAATCTTTGGCTTCTCAATTTAAAGTCCAGGGAAACAACATGAGATAGATCTGTTCATCCTCAACTTCTCTGATTTTAAATAGAGTACAAATCCTATTAAAGGTACGAAGATGTTCATTTGGATCTTCTTTTGGCGTACCACTATATTGGCATTGATTAGTTACCATGTGTAGGATTTGTCCTTTGATTTCATAATCTGGGGCATTAATATCTGGCTTAATAATAACGTGACCTTGGCACGTGCGTTTAGCTCTCATTCGGTCTTCCATACGTAGAGGTTCCAGATTTTCCATGATTGAATTTGTTGAATCTGAATCACTAGAGGATTCTGATTTAATGGTTTGTTCCTCGACAATCTCTGTTTGAATGATTGGTGATTCCGGAGGAAAGATTAATGGTTCAGGATCTCTGAATTGTCCCTGAATATCCTCCGGATTCTCAATTGTGAGGTCGGGTTCAAAAAATGGATTATCGGAAATTTCAATTTGAGTACTTGGTCGACTAGATGACGATTCTAAAGAAAAATCAACGGCGACAATATTGGCTAGATGTCTTGATCGAGTTACATGTGGTGAACGTATGAAAGGTGGTGAACGTTTTGCTCGGTGCATTCACTGAATATCCTATTGGTTATAAAAGATAAAAATTATATAAGTTATCAAATTAATAGACTTTTCTGATTTTGCCCACGTTTCGAATAGCTAATAGATGCAGCAGGTAGCCAGGACCCTTTAAATCGGAAGCCCACAACTTGCCACTAACAAATCCAACTATTACTACGAACCAGAAAATTTTGGATGTCTATCAATTTAACCGCTTAAAATAATTTTTCTTTTTGAAATTTTAGAGATAAAAATCTATGTCCTAAAAACTAGAGCGTCGAGAAATAAGAAAGAAAAAGAGTGCGTTGAAAAACGTCGAAAAATAAAAATCGAGAAAGAAAAGCGTCGAAACTTAAAATTTTAAAAACTAAATCTAAAAAGTTGTGCCTAAAGGTATTAAAGCTTAAAAGGAAATCTATATCCAAAACGACAATAACTTAAAAGGCACTAAAATATATGAACGGCATCGCAAAATGCTAAAGCGCCTAAATCTTAATCTAAAGAAAAAGCACTTAAGAAATTTTACGGCAAAGTCTTAAAAGCTAAAAATCTACGGCAAATCTATAACTATGAAACTAATATTACGAACGATAAATATACAAATTACGATTAAACGATAAAAAGGCAAATTATAACTAAAATGATAAAAATACAATTTTTTTTATTATAAAAACTTTTTGATTAACACTTTTATACATATATATATATATATATATATATATATATATATATATATATATATATATATATATATATATATATATATATATATATATATATAGTATTTTTTTATGTTTTTATATAAATACAAAATATTTTTACAAAAATTAGAGATAAGAAATATAGCGTAAAAATATAGCGTTTCGCCGGTTCCCCGGCAGCGGCACCAAAAATACTTGATGTGCGTAGAGATGTATACAAAATAGTTATATTTTTGCTACAAAATACTATTAAATACGATACAATTTTACACAAATTATTTATTTATTTATAGAGTGGATATACCTAAACCTTGCTACAACACTTATAGGTAGTGTACCTAATCGTATAGTAGTGTAGTTTTTAGTAAGTTCGGTTCGTTCCACAGGGAGACGGCTGAGTTTAACGCTATATTTTTAACAACTATATTTATACAAAATATATATAATTATATATAGTATTATTATTATAAAAGGGGGTTTTTACCGTTTAATGACCGGTTTGTCGAATTTATATTTTAAGCATAAAGATAAATGACGATAATATAAATGACAGAATTTAAACTGCGATAAAGTAAATTGCAGTAATTAAAATGACAGTAAATAAAGGTTTCAATGAAATATGAAATAAAAGTATTATGCTTATTTAAACTTCCGTAATCATGATGTTTGACGTGTTGATTTTAATTTATTACCCGGGTTAATTGTCCTTTGTCCTGGATTATTTGATACCTATTTAGTTTTTGTCCATAATAGTCCATCGGTCATAATTATAAAATGCTCGTCAAATTAACCTTATTCCCGAAGTCAAATATTCCAACTAATTATGGATTCGAACTGTAACAAGGTTTTAATACTTTGTTAATAATTACACCAGGTTATCGACTGCGCGTAATCCAAGGTTTTAATACTTTGTTAACAATTACACCAATTATCCTTGTATGTAATCCACTCCTATTTTAATGAGATATGAATATTAATTTACCCACTTGATCAGAATGAATAATCAATTACCCAACCCTAATAATTAATTAAATGATCGTAAAAGATGTCGTATAAACGTCACTAAATAGGACATACATAATCATTTTAATAATTATTAGATTAACTAATTTGAAGATAGGTTTGACAGGTTCCAATGAGTTGTCGCTCAATTAGACAATACCCCTTATCTATTAATAGTCATAGTCCAATGTCCACAAGTGTCGGTCTTTTGTCCAAACCTTAATTATGGTACAAAATCTAATAACTCCATCTTAATATTTAGTCTAACATAGCTTACAGTGGTGATTAATCGCGTAGCGTTGCACGGACAGAATTTCGACTTAAAATCCGTAAAACATTCTTACAATAACCTTATTATTATTAACTTAAATTAAAATTAAAATTATAATTATAAATATATATTTTACATGTAAAGAGAAAGAAAAAGATTGATATTTGTGTAATTAAAACGTAGAGCAAACTGCCTTTTTATAATACTTGGCCTGCTACAGTAACTCATGCGGTCGCATGAGATTTTAGTGCAAATCTCATGCACTCGCATGGGCTCATGCACTCGCATGAGTTTTATGCCTATTTCCCATGCGATCGCATGGCCGTCAGATCCAGCTCACATATTTTTTGTTTGCTAGTTTGTCGACGTTATTTAATATAATATATAATATATAAATAATTTATATAATTATTTAAATATTATATTATATTCTTGTGCATAGTTGACTTGTAATTTTAGCACCGTTGCATCGCGCGTTGATAGTTGGCTCAGGTCCCGGTTCCGATTTTTCGAACGTCCTTGCGTACTATTTAATATCTTGTACTTTACATTTTGTGGCTTGTACTCTTATCATTTTTGGACGTTTCTCATCAATAAATTGAACCACTTGAATTATATCTTGTACATTTGAGCTTTTTGGTCATTTGCGTCTTCAAATCGTCGTTTTCTTCTTTTGTCTTCGCACTTATTTATTTAAACGAATATTACATAAAAATAGAACAATTACAACTAAAAGCTTTACATATTGGAAGGATATTGTGCCTAAATATATATTCATTTGAAGCACTATCAAGGTCCTTCCCCTGTTGTTATCCCATTTGCGCTTCTCACTACTACCCGCTTCAGACTTAGCTTTCTCTGGTTCATCGATGATAATTTGGTTCATTAAAGTATGGGCCATGCGCATCGCTTCCAGGACATTAGGTGGCTTGGACGAGGTGACGTTTCCCTTAATGGACTTAGGAAGTCCCCACAAATATCTCTCCATACGCTTGAATTTCGGGGTGACCATGGTAGGACACATCAGGGCTAGTTCCAAATATCTACGATTGTACCCATCGAGATCGTTTCCCACGACCTTCAACTGCATAAACTCAATCTCCATCTTCTGAATCTCAGTCCTAGGGCAATATTCTTCAATCAGGGCCCCTTTGAATTCCTCCCATGGGGTAGCAAATGCCTCATCAATACCTTTTGCTTGAGCCAACGTGTTCCACCATGTTAGTGCGCCGTCAGACAGAGTGCATGAAGCAAACTTGGTTTTATTCGCCTCTGAACAGTTACTGACTCGAAACACAGATTCTAATTTCTCGAACCATCTAGTGAGACCAACCGGCCCCTCTGTTCCACTGAAGTTGTGGGGTTTACAGCTTTAGAACTCTTTGTACGTGCACCCATTATGAATGGGTTGAATAACCGGTGGCGGTGGCAGTGGAGCTTGGAGGTTCCTTTCTGCTAAAGCTGCGGTGACTCGTTCATTGATCATCTCCTCGATTTGGGCTGCGGTAGCTGTTGATGTTGATCGTCCGTTGGCCATGGTGTTCTAAACAAAATTTTTGACTCAAGTCAAAATCCAGTATTCAAATAGTAATAATACAGTATATGGTAACCAACATGGAATCAACACATCACATGTTTATTAAGTAATGCAATCCAGGTGCAAATACCACAGAATCATACAGTAACGTAAATAGGACACCGTGCAAGAATTAAATAACGCAAAGTTCCATTCATTAATAATAAGTTGCATACATTAGCATAGGTTCGTACAATACATAAGTAATACATAAAACTACAACTAGATTACATAATGAAATCTACTACAAAAGTCCTACGGTGATGGTGGGTGTAGTGACCCGAACTTTTCCATGTTTATATATATTAATTGAGGTTGATATTTACATGACTAAATGTTTCCAACGTGTTAAGCAATCAAACTTGTTAAGACTTGATTAAATGAAATAAGTTTCATATAGACAATTGATCACCCAAGTTGACCGGCGATTCACGAATGTTACAAAATTGTAAAAACTACATGTTGTGGTATATATAGACATATATATATGGTTGACATGAGATTATGATGAGTAAGTATCTCACTAAGTATATTAACAATGTGTGATATACATAAGAAATGAGATTACTAAGTTAAGAAACTCGAAATGATATATATAACGATTATCGTTATGATAACGTCTACTAAATACATATGTATCATATTAAGATATTGATACACTATATTTAACATGATAAAATGATATTTAAATATATCATTAAGTGTGTTAACAATGAACTACATATGTAAAAACAAGACTACTAACTCAAGAATTACGAAACGAGACTTATATGTAACGATTATCGTTGTAACGATATTTTAATGTATATATCATATTAAGAGATATTCATACATCATAATATCATGATAATATAATAATTTAACATCTCATTTGATATAATAAACATTGGGTTAACAACATTAATTGAGATCGTTAACTTAAAGGTTTCAAAACAACACTTACATGTAACGACTAACGAAGATTTAACGACTCCATTAGAATGTATATACATGTTGTGTTTTGATATGTATTCTTACTATTTTGAAAGACTTCAAAACACATATTAAAGTACTTCTACTTAACAAAAATGCTTACAATTACATCCTCGTTCAGTTTCATCAACAATTCTACTCGTATGCACCCGTATTCGTACTCGTACAATACACAGCTTTTAGATATATGTACTATTGGTATATACACTCCAATTATCAGCTCTTAGTAGCCCATGTGAGTCACCTAACACATGTAGGAACCATCATTTGGCAACTAGCATGAAATATCTCATAAAATTACAAAAATATTAGTAATCATTCATGACTTATTTACATGAAAACAAAATTACATATCCTTTATATCTAATCCATATACCAATGACCAAAAACACCTACAAACACTTTAATTCTTCAATTTTCTTCATCTAATTTATCTCTCTCAAGTTCCATCTTCAAGTTCTAAGTGTTCTTCATAAATTCCATAAGTATAGTTTCATAAAAATCAAGAATACTTCCAAGTTTGCAAGTCTACTTCCAAGCTTTCTAATTCATTCCAATTAATCATCTAAGATCAAGGAACCTTTGTTATTTACAGTAGGTTATCTTTCTAATTCAAGGTAATATTCATATTCAAACTTTGATTCAATTTCTACAACTATAACAATCTTATTTCGAGTGAAAATCTTACTTGAACTGTTTTCGTGTCATGATTCTGCTTCAAGAACTTTCAAGCCATCCAAGGATCCTTTGAAGCTAGATCCATTTTTCTCATTTCCAGTAGTTTTATCCAGAAAACTTGAGGTAGTAATGATGTTCATAACATCATTCGATTCATACATATAAAGCTATCTTATTCGAAGGTTTAAACTTGTAATCACTAGAACATAGTTTAGTTAATTCTAAACTTGTTCGCAAACAAAATTTAATCCTTCTAACTTGACTTTTAAAATCAACTAAACACATGTTCTATATCTATATGATAAGCTAACTTAATGATTTAAAACCTGGAAACAAGATGAACACCATAAAATCGGATATACGCCGTCGTAGTGAAACCGGGGGCTGTTTTGGTTTGGATAATTAAAAACTATGATAAACTTTGATTTAAAAGTTATTCTTCTGGGAAAATGATTTTACATATGAACATGAAACTATATCCAAAAATCTTGGTTAAACTCAAAGTGAAAGTATGTTTTTCAAAATGGTCATCAAGATGTCGTTCTTTCGACGAAAATGACTACCTCTTTAGTAATTGACATGTAACTTAAATTTCAGATTATAAACCTATACTTTTTCTGTTTGGATTCTTAAATTAGAGTTCAATATGAAACCATAGCAATTTGATTCACTCAAAACGGATTTAAAATGAATAAGTTATGGGTAAAACAAGATTGGATATTTTTTATCTTTTTAGCTACGGGAAATGTTTAACAAATCTATACAAATCATATCCTAGCTAACTTATATTGTATTATACATGTATTCTAATATATTATGAAATCTTGGGATACCATAGACACGTATGCAAATGTTTTGACATATCATATCGACCCATGTATATATATTATTTGGAACAACCATAGACACTCTATATGCAGTAATGTTGGAGTTAGCTATACAGGGTTGAGGTTGATTCCAAAAATATATATACTTTGAGTTGTGATTTAGCCTGAGACGTGTATACACTGGGTCGTGGATTGATTCAAGATAATATATATCGATTTATTTCTGTACATCTAACTGTGGACAACTAGTTGTAGGTTACTAACGAGGACAGCTGACTTAATACACTCAAATCTTTAAAACATAATAAAAATGTTTGTAATTATATTTTGATCATACTTTGATATATATGTACATATTTGTATAGGTTCGTGAATCGATCCATGGCCAAGTCTTATTTCCGAGGAAGGAAATATCTGTGAAAGTGAGTTATAGTCCCACTTTTAAAATCTAATATTTTTGGGATGAGAATACATGCAGGTTTTATAAATGATTTACAAAATAGACACAAGTACGTAAAACTACATTCTATGATTGAATTATCGAAATCGAATATGCCCCTTTTTATTAAGTCTGGTAATCTAAGAATTAGGGAACAGACACCCTAATTGACGCGAATCCTAAAGATAGATCTATTGGGCCTAACAAACCCCATCCAAAGTACAGGATGCTTTAGTACTTCGAAATTTATATCAAATCCGAAGGGTGTCCCGGAATGATGGGGATATTCTTATATATGCATCTTGTTAATGTCGGTTACCAGGTGTTCACCATATGAATGATTTTTATCTCTATGTATGGGATGTGTATTGAAATATGAAATCTTGTGGTCTATTGTTACGATTTGATATATATAGGTTAAACCTATAACTCACCAACATTTTTGTTGACGTTTAAAGCATGTTTATTCTTAGGTGAATACTAAGAGCTTCCGCTGTTGCATACTAAATAAGGACAAGATTTGGAGTCCATGTTTGTATGATATTGTGTAAAAACTGCATTCAAGAAACATATGTCGATGTAATATATTTCTATTGTAAACCATTATGTAATGATCGTGTGTAAACAGTATATTTTAGATTATCATTATTTGATAATCTACGTAATGCTTTTGAAACCTTTATTGATAAAATAAAGGTTATGGTTGTTTTAAAAATGAATGCAGTCTTTGAAAAACGTCTCATATAGAGGTCAAAACCTCACAACGAAATCAATTAATATGGAACGTTTATAATCAATATGAACGGGACATTTCAGTGGGTGTAGGATGTCCAATACATGGGACATCTGGTCCTCGAGCTCAGTTACCAGAGCACGGAGGATCTCCACCTCCCTTGTCAGTTCCTCGAGAGTGGGAGATGGTGGGGCAGGCGGTGCCGTCGGCACGGGTGGTGCTGGTGGAGCTGGTGGTGCAGACGGTCCGGCTCCAGAAGTAGAGGCTGTGAAGCGGTAAGGCTTACGGATGAAGGGATCAGCAGGATATGGCACAAGCCGCTTACATGCGGTAACCCTACGATGCCGACCAAATGCTTCAGTGAATGCTCGACCTCCGTTGATCCCCGGAATAATGGTGCCGTCGAAACGGTACTGCTTCTTCGGTGGGGTGGAGGGTGGCTGAACAGGTGCGTCATCAAGGTCCTCCTCGTCGGAGTCATCGTCACTAGAGTCGTCTGTGGATGAGTCGTCGGATGATGGGTCATCTGAATCTTGTGGAGGTGGCTGCACGGGTGGCTGTACTGGCTCTCCTCGAGCGGCCATCATCTGTCGGTATCTAAAAGGCGGGATTGGCACGAGTCGTCCATCAGGAGCGCGTCGGCACCAATGACGATACTGATTACGGAATGGACCTTCCCCAAATTCCGCGGGAATCACAACACCACCGGGATGGTGCTGTGGCTCCTGAGGCACCGGGGTAAGTGGAGCTGAAATCTCCGGGAGGTCCTGGGCTCCGTCTGCAGTACCCACTGGGGCAGGCGCATGACTGCTAGCTCCGGAAGACGAAGCGTCGGGGTCACTAGAGGATATCGCCAACGGGATCGGTGGATCGGCAACAGTGGCAGGTGAAGTGGCTGACGAGTATGAACTGCCCAAAACGATAGCAGGTGGAATATCCGACATCTGAACAAGAAAAAATAAATTTTCCATGTCAGTAAGTCATAAAGCAGGCATGTATTAGGCCAAGTAACTACAACAGTCTAGATCATGTGTAACAGTAAGTAGCATGGCAATAACGACAAGTATCATGCAATCGTAAGCAGATAATAGCATGCAGTAGTGAAATCATGTAATAGCATACGACATATAGTAGTAAAAGTAAGCAGCAGCATGCAGTAAGTTCAGCGAAAACAAGTAAACTAGCAAGTTGTAGATTAGTCCTATTAGTGAATCCTACTCGGGCCGGTCTTAGACTCACTAATGCAACCTAATTCCCAACAACCAATGCTCTGATACCAAATGTGATGCCCCGTGCAAAACCATCGTGTACGAATCATCAACAACATGATCATTACAAGGTCAAACACTATATGCTATTTCAAAATATGTTTGCATTCATGATAAAAGGTGATGTCATAACTAACGTTAAATGTTTTACAACCAAAAGTATGCTTCAACGAATAGAAGCAAGGATAATAGTATGTGACCCATAGGTCGTTACAAATCATAGTTTCAAAAGTAATAATGTTTATGAATGCAAGATAAACGTTCATGCGGTGACATCTCTAAAGCAGCGGGTGTCTATAGCAAGACTAGTACAACAGCGGAAGCAACCTTAAGCACCTGAGAAAAACATGCTTAAAAACGTCAACACAAAGGTTGGTGAGCTATAGTTTAAGTATAACAGTATGTAAGGTAGGCCACGAGATTTCAGTGCTACAAAGAGCGTTTCAAAACAGTATGATAAAGTATATGTTTAACCGTGGGCACTTGGTAACTAACTTAACGTTTATACCCCCTGAAAGTACACTTGGAAAGTGCGTATGTATACGAAGTATTAAACACCCGTTAAATGCTAGCGCGACTAGCCTGAATGGGGATGTCAAATCCTATGGATCCATATCTAAGATTCGCGTTCACCAGTTCAAAAACCAATGACTAAACGTTACCGAGCTAAAGGGAATGTTTATGCCGTTGTATAACCCACACATATATAAAGTTTAAGTACTCGTGCCTAGTATATAAAATGTAAAATTCGCATGTATTCTCAGCACCTAAAATAGTTAAAGTAAAAAAGGGATGCTATAACTCACAGTGGTAAAGTAGTGGTAAAGTCGAGTCGGGAAGTAAGCAAGTACGTAGGTCTGGAAAGTCCTCAACCTAATTCAAATAGTACTAAGTCAGTAAATCGTCCCAATAGGTTTAAATGTATGTAAAATAGGTCTTAAGGGTCATCATCATTCATCATCAAACAAAAGGTGTAAAGTAAGTTTCGTTCATGAAAGAAGTTTAAAACAAAGGCTGACTTTGATAAGTGGCCACGGCCTCTATACCTACTGAAATAAGGTGAGACTAGTAGCCATGGCTCCGTATATGAGTCCTTTAGTTGTGGTAAAAATTCCAGAAGCAAACTCGTCTTCGTTTGACTGTGGCGACAGTCTAAGTGCGAGTAGGTCAGAATTTTTAGCACAACATTAAAAGGACATAGTGACAATCGGAGGGCCATAAATCCTAAACCGTAACTCGGATTAAGACGAGTCCTAAATGAAAAGTTATCTACTCAAATAGAGATATCTGAAAATCATCTTTACAGTAGCCCAGGTCATACTGATCAGACCCAGAAACAGTAAAACAGTAGGTTCCGGGGTTCTTGGTGCTCGATGCTTATCACGGTTCTCATCCTTGATGCATATAGCTTCAAGTGTACAACTCGTTGATGTGTTTGCATCATCTTAACCAAGGTTTAACCATCATAACACTTGTGTAAGTCTAAGACATGTAGCACAACTAAATTAAGTGTTGTATGTAGTTTGATGAACCAAAGTTACATCAAAGTCTTAGATTTAACACATACATGAACTATAAAAGTAATATTGAACTACAAACTTGAAAGTAAACTAACTAATCAAGATCTTAAGTTGTAGAACATAGTTCTTAGTTAGATCTTGAAGATCCAAGACTCAAAAGTCTAGATCTAAAGTTGTTAAGTTAAATCTTAAGTAATAATACTTGAATCTTTACTTTAATGAAACCATAAGCTACAAAACTCAGATTTTCACCTTGTAAAGTATATGTAAGCTTTCAAGCTTTTGTTTATGAAAAAATAAGTAGACCATAAGCTATAGAACTTAGATCCATCACAAGTATATGAAGTTATAACTAAAAAGTTTTACTTCCATGTTCTTGAACTTTTAAAGTTAACTTTAGTTCAAGAAAAATGAGATCAAAGTTAACTTGTAACACTTGACCATTATAACAACAAATCACGAATTTAAAATATGAACAAAATGAAGAAATAAACTAAATAATCTAGTAACTAGTTCATTGTTGTTCATACTTTAAAGATTCAAGCCAAAGCTTGATCTTTAAGAATGTAAACTTTAAGTTTACAAACATGAATCACAAGTATGACTTTACAACATATGAACTTACAATCTTTCAAACATTAAATGTAGAACATAAACTAGAGAGTTTAGTTCTTGTATGTTCTTGTTAATACAAGATAAAATGAAGAATTAAACTAGGTAGTTTGATTCTTGTAACTAGTAAGTAATATCTAACAAAGACATGTAACAAATAATAACAATGAACAAGTAATTAAACAACAACATAAAACAAGTGATGATGATGATTATGTGTGTGTGTGTTTTGGTTTTAGATGAAGAAAAAGAGAGGAAAAAGTCTCATGTTACTTACAAGAATGTAGAGAAAAGATGAGAGGAAGTTGAGAGGAAAGTGCAAGTAATTTTTGTGTGTGAGAAATGAAAGAAACTAGAAAACATGTAATAAGAAAAATTGAAACAAAACACCCCATATGGCCTACTAAGGCCGACGGCCTGCACAAAAGAAAGGGGAAGGGAGATACTCACTAGTCACTTGCATGTTAAAGTCTTAAAAGTTGGTTACAAGGAGTATGTTCATGGGGATAAGGTGCAACTAAGCAAGTAACTAGTCTTCCATGCACTTAACCATCTAGTTCCATCTTAAGAGTAATACTTGCATTTATAAAATGGGCTTATTAAGTCCATTAAAGAAGTAGGGTGGGCTCTTAAGTCCATTAACACTAATCAAAGCCCAAGTTCAAGTATTTAATAAGTTAATCCAACAAAAGCCCAAGTAATTAACTAATAACCTTAGTTAATTAAAATGATTAATAAAATTAATCATGAATGTAAATAATATTTGAAAATATTATTCGTGTAATGTATGTGTGTCACAAAGACGTTTCGGGCATTTAAAGTCAAGTATGGTAACATGTAAATGTATATAAACAATACATTCATTAATCACAAGTATTAATAATAATTATTAATAAGTAAACATTGGAAAATCCAGGGTCGTTACACGATCCCCGTTTTGCTTCTAGATTCTGGCGTTCTTTGCAAGAAGCCTTGGGAACTCGTCTCGACATGAGCACCGCGTATCACCCCAGACCGACGGTCAGAGCGAACGAACGATTCAGACTTTAGAGGACATGTTGCGTGCCTGTGTTATTGACTTCAGAAAGTCTTGGGAAAGGCATTTGCCGTTAGCCGAATTATCTTACAACAACAGTTATCACTCGAGTATTAAAGCCGCGCCTTTTGAAGCGTTGTATGGCCGCAAGTGCCATTCTCCTATTTGTTGGGCCGAGTTAGGAGAAGTGAAAATCACTGAACCCGAGATAGTCCATGAAATGACGGAGAAGATTGCTCAGATACAAGCGAGGCTTAAGACGGCCCGTGATAGCCAAAAGAGTTATGCTGATCTTAAACGTAAGGACTTCGAATTCAACGTGGGTGACCGAGTAATGTTGAAGGTCGCACCTTGGAAAGGTGTAATTCATATTGGAAAGCGCAGAAAGTTAAACCCGTGATATATTGGTCCTTTTGAAATTTTGGAACGTGTTGGACCCGTTCCTTATCGATTGGATCTTCCGACTCAGTTGAGTGCTGTTCATCTTACCTTCCATGTATCAAATTTGAAGAAGTGCCTTGCTCTACCGGAACTTGTCATACCATTGGAAGAACTTACGATTGATGACAAACTCCACTTCGTGGAAGAACCTGTAGAAATTATGGACCGTGAGGTCAAAACCTTGAAACGCAATAAGATTCCAATTGTCCGAGTTCGATGGAATGCCAAGCTTGGACCTGAGTTTACCTGGGAACGAGAGGATCAAATGATGCAGAAGTATCCTCACCTTTTCCTGACTCCATCACCATCAGCTTAAATTTCGGGACGAAATTTCCAATAACAGGTGGGTAATGTAACGACCCGACTTTTTTGACTTGCTTTCGTGCCTTGTATTTTTGCGAAACTGCAATTTTGTGCGTATTGTGTTACTTTATACTCTGGAAACTTGATATACGTGGTTTACTTCCAATTATATGTTAAAACATGCCTTAGAGTACGTAGGATACTTAACTTGTTCACCGGAAGCCTTTATAACCGTTAGTATTACTCGACGTTTTGAATAAACCGCGGACTGCGCACACGTTTGACTTTTGTCGTAACCGGAATATTATGACTACAAAATATTAATTATTATTTTATAATAATAATTACCTGGGTTTTTGGATGCTTAATTACGCGTAGGAATTTAATTAAGCTTACTAGTTAGTCTTGTTGGACTTTCTACCTTGTTGGACTTAAGCCCACCCTACTCTAGCTAGTGGCCCAATTAATTAGCCCACTTATTAATTACTAGTGACCCATTAATATATAAGACAATTACCCATTTAATTAGAGGGAACATGCTATCAAAAATGTCAAGTATTATCCATAATGTTACATGGGATCCTAGCATAAGTACATACTTTAGACAACCACTAACCAAAAAGCAACTTTGTGTCCCCCCCCCCTCCCCCTACCAAAATCACGGCCACAAAGGCCTCCCCCCTCCCCCATTTGCCTATAAATACTAGCCTAATCCCATCCATTTAACACTTGCTCTCATTTGAATTTCACACACACTTGCTCTCTTATTTCCTTTCTAGTCTTTCTCACTCTAGAAACTTGTAAGTTTTGCTTTTTCTTCTTCTTCTTCTCCTTTCTAATTCATGGTCATCATCATCATTAAAGGTCTTGCTTTTTAGCTTTGATCTTGATTAGATCTTGTAGATTCAAGCATGAATCCTTCAAGAACATGGAAGATTCAAGCTTTCTAGCTTTGAATCTTCACCAACTTTGTAGATCTATATTTTTTTCTCACTTTAATCTTGTTATTTTGTTATAAAGATTCAAACTTGTGTTTGTAATCTTCATGTATCTTAAAGATCCAAGCTTTATGCTTCAAGATCTTCAAGAACAACCAAGATGCAAGCTTTCTAGCTTGAATCTTCATATCTTGTTGTTGGATCTAAGTTTTCTAGCTTATGATCTTGTTGTTTTGTTATAAAGATCAAAACTTGTGTTTATGATCTTCATGAAACTTAAAGATCCAAGCTTTATGCTTCAAGATCTTCAAGAACAATAAAGGGTCAAGCTTTCTAGCTTTGTGACCTTATAAATTGTGTGAAAGGGATCCAAGCTCTCTAACTTAGGGTACCATCACTTCATTTGACTTAGATCATGTTCATACTTGTTTGATTGATGTGAAGTTTGTAACTTTGTTTGTAAATAGGACTTGTAATTGTGTTAAGACTAAGGATATGATGTAACCTTAGTTCATCATCCATCTAAGACTCTTAAATGAGTTGTGTTACCACTTGGTCTTAACATATTGTGTATTGATGGTAGAATCTTGGTCAAAAGTGATGCTAAACCATCAACGAGTTGTACACTTGAAGCTACAAGCATCAAGGATGAGAACCGTGATGAGCATCAAGCACCAAGAACCCCACCGAAGCACTTGTCCACTGATTTTCGTATCAGGTAAGGCCACCTGTGTGATGCCCCGTACTAAATCATCATGTACGGACCATCAACAACAGGATCATTACAAGGTTAAGTACTATATGCGATTTCAAAAAGAATTTGCATTCATTAATAAAAGTGACGTCATAACTAACGTCAAATGTTTTACATCAAAAGTATGCTTCACTAAGTAGAAGCAAGTAATAGGTGTATGTGACCCCGATGGTCGTTACAAATCATCATTTCAAAAGTAATAATGTTTGAATGCAAAAGTAAGCGTTCATGCAGTGACATCTCTAAAGCAGCGGGTGTCTACAGCAAGACTAGTATAACAGCGGAAGCAACCTCAAGCACCTGAGAAATACATGCTTAAAAATGTCAACACAAAGGTTGGTGAGCTATAGTTTAAGTATAACAGTAATGTAAGTAGGCCACGAGATTTCAGTGCTACTAAGAGCGTTTCAAAACAGTAATCCAAATCAGTATGTTTAAGTATATGCTCAACCGTGGGTACTCGGTAACTAACTTAACGTTTAAATAATAATACCCCCTGAAAGTACACTTGGCGAGTGCGTATGTTTAAGAAGTATTAAACACTCGTTAAATGCTAGCGCTACTAGCCCGAGTGGGGATGTCAAACCCTATGGATCCATATCTAAGATTCGCGTTCACGGTTCAAAAACCAATGATTAAACGTTACCGAACTAAAGGGAATGTTTATGCCGTTGTATAACCCACAAATATATAAGTTTAAGTACTCGTGCCTAGTATGTAAAACATAAAATCCGCATGTATTCTCAGTTCCCAAAATAAGTTAAAGTAAAAAGGGAATGCTATAACTCACAATGATAAGTAGCGGTTAAGTTGAGTCGGGAAAGGTGTGCAAGTAGTCGGTCCGAAAGTCCTCAACCTAAGTCAAATAGTATTAAGTCAGTAAGGCATCTCAAAAGGTTTATAAGTATGTAATTAAGGTCATAAGGGTCATCATCAATCATCATCAAACGAAAGGTACAAAGTATGTTTTGTTCAAGTAAGGAGTTTAAAATGAAGGCCGACATCGGTCAGTCGCCACGGCCTCTAAACAAACCGAACAGAGGTGAGACCAGTGGCCATGGCTCTGTATATGAGTCCTTTAAGTGTGGTAAAATTTACAGAAGCAAACTCGTCTTCGTTTAACCGTGGTGACGGTTTAAGTGCGAGTAGGTCTGAAATTTCTGCACAACGTTGAAAGGACCTAGTGACGATCGGAGGGCCATAAATCCTAAACCGTAACTCGGATGAAGACGAGTCTTAAATGAAAAGTTATCTACGCGAAATGAGATATCTGAAAATCAAGGTTACAGTAACCCAGGTTTATTGGTCTGTTACAGAATCAGCAAAACAGAAACTGTAAACAGGAAACAGAAAAATAAATGGACATAGTGACGTTCGGAGGGCCATAGATTCTAAACCGTAACTCGGATTAAGACGAGTCTTATATGAAAAGTTATATACTCAAAAAGATATATTTGAAAATAATAATCACAAAAGCCCAGGTCTACTGGTCTGTTACAAAAACAGCAGAACAGTAAGCAGAGAACAGGAAAGCAGAAAAATAGTGGGTTCCGGTGAGTTTGGTGCTTGATGTTCATCATGGTTCTCATCCTTGATACCTATAGCTTCAAGTGTACAAATCATTGATGTGTTTACATCATCTTTACCATGGTTTGATCATCATAACCCAAGTGCAAGTCTAAGTAAAGTTATTAAGTTAAATCATAAGTACAAACACTTGAATCTTTACTTTAGTGAAACCATAAGTTACAAAACTTTGATTATCAACTAGTAAAGTGTATGTAAGCTTTAAAGCTCTTGTTTATGACAAAAATAAGAAGACCATAAGCTATATAACTTAGATCTTACAAAAGTATTTGAAGTTATAACTAGTAAGTTAAACTTCTATGTTCTTGAAGTTGTAAAGTTAACTTTTGTTCAACATTTATGAGATCAAGACTAACTTGTAATACTTGACCATTTAAACTAACCAACATGAAATTAAAGTGCAAGAATGAAGTAATAAACTAAATAAGTAAGTAACTTAGTTCATTGTTGATCATACTTTAAAGATTCAAACCAAAGTTTGATCTTTAGAAAGTAAACTTTAGTTTACTTCATGAACTTCAAGTATGAGCTACAACTATGAACTTTAAACTTTCAAAACATTAAATGTAGAGCATAACTAGGAAGTTTAAGCTCTTGTATGTTCTTGTTAATACAAGATAGATGAAGAATCAAACTAACAAGTTTGTTTCTTAGAAAATAATAAGTAAACAACAATAACAACTACAAGTAAGTAACAAGAAATCAAACAACAACTAAAGATGATGATGATGGAGTGTTTGGTCTACGGTTTTACAAAGAAAAGAAAGGAAGAAAAAGCTTCAAGTTTACTTACAAGAACTAGAGAAAATGAGAGAGAGTTGGAAGTGTTTTTGTGTGTGTGTTTGAATGAGAGAAAATACAAGTGAATGAGTGAGTAAGTAATGAGAAAATGAAACAAAAACTCTTCCTTATAGCCTACAAAACCAACGGCTCCATGTGGGGGAGGGGGAAGAAAATAGTTCAATGGTCATTTGCATGTAAAAGCTAAAAAGGTTGGTTATTAGGTGGTCATGCATGGGGATTAGATGATAACTAGATTCTATAAGTGTTAACTAACTAGTTCATCTCTAAATAATACTTACACTTGAAAGACATGGGCTAAGTAGTTCATTAAGATGTAGGGTGGGCTTATAAGTCCACATTCAAGAGTCCATTAACATTAAATAAGGCCCAAGTTCAAGTAATTAATAAATAAGTCCAATTAAAGTCCAAGTAATTAACTAGTAACTTTAGTTAATTAAAATGATTAATAAAATTAATCATGAATGCAAATAATATCTAAAATATTATTCGTGAAGTTTCGTGTGTCACAAAGACGTTCCGGGCAATTAAAAGTCAAGTACGGGCATTCATGGTAACAAGTAAATGTAATAACATACATTCGTTTAATCACACGTATTAATAATAATAATTATTAATAAATAAATGTTGAAAAATCCAGGGTCGTTACATTACCCACCTGTTAAAGAAAATTTCGTCCCGAAATTTTATGGAGTGACCATCAATGGTACCGTATTCGAATAAGGAGGGACGTATCAAAGTTCCGTGAGACTCGTGGGCTCAGAAGTAAGTTATCTACCTTGAAAGGTATTTCGGTGTATAAAAGTAAGGATGGGTACATGCCATTAACTAAGTCTCTTGTCCTAAGAGATCAACAAATCGATTTCATTTCTGATTAACATGAGTATGTCATCTGAATGTATAACCACAAAAGGAAAGATGGTGTGATTAGCCTTACAGGCACCTTCAGTAAGCTGGATGCGTGAAATGCATCATGAATGTTTCTAATCTCCTCTAAAACATCGAGCGCTTAGGTCATAATACAAAGCTGACAGGTAGGATGGAAAACATGGTGATCACAACCATGCGATTTGATGTCTGGATAGTGTTAGCCACGGATTTTACAAATCCCCTTGATTTCGGAAGGAGGCCAGAGGCATAAAGAACTTGATATATAAGAACGTTTCATTCGGATAAGTGAATTGAAATTTTTGCTAAAGGTGACCAATCGGACTTGCAAGCCATAATTATTCATAGTGTCTTCAGAACGGTTTGAATGAACAATGGGGGATATCACCTAGTTACCATACTGCAGGTGAACCTATCCTTGGATGAAATGAAAACACAGTTCCGCAATGTAACTTCATCCTTTCAGTTACGTGTTTGAAGTTTAGGGTTAACGTTAACTAGAGCAACATTCAGTTGCAACCAAAGAAGGAAGGTTTGTGTAGAGTAACCACATCAGTGTCGTAGATGTTTTAAGCAGTCCCCTCCCAAGAGATAACAAGATTCATAGGTTCTCAAAGTATCTTATATTACATTTCCAAAAGAAAGTCGCACGAAAGGCATGAGAGTGAACTCTTCGAGTGATTCGTCCTGAATTTATCCGCGTATTTAAGGGGATGTGCGGATGAGAGGATACGTGAACTCTTGGTCCCAACGAATGGTTTACTCCGAGTGAAAAGAATCTCCAAAAATGATTCTTGTGTCTCAACATACTGATTCATAAAGATGAGGTTTACGAGGGGGTTGTGATTTGCAGGGAAGTATTGAGAACAGTAACCCACCTAGTACCTTTCCCTCAATAGGATGACCAATGAGTGTACCTCAGAAAACTGATTTATCGGCCCGCATTTTTGTCATGTCTAGCTTTAAAAGAACATTTTATGGGTGCAAAGATTTTCTAACAAATTTTATAAAACTGCCATCCAAAGTGGTTCAAGAGTTTTTCACAAAAGATCTTAATAGTAAGTTTCATCTCTTAACAGAGGGCGGGAAAAAGTGTGATCCACACATGGTGTAGTCTGATACGAAAACCATTAATAAAATCAACTAAGGGAGTTTTGAAAAACAAAACCTTTAACGCTTGTTGTGACAACATAAACAGAACGAAGTTCCTAGTAAATTTAGAAGTAGGTACAACGTGTACCATTTTGCACAAGACTATTTGACTTAAGTTGAATAACTCGGTAAAGGAGCAGTTTTTAAGTAATTTGAAGATATAACTTAGTATCAAAATAGGTAAGTATAATTTATACATATGTGATTTTATAGATCGTATAAGGGACAGAAAAGTTTTTAGTATTTTCATTGTCTGTAAATCTTGTGAGGACCGCACAAATAAACAACGTGTAAAAATTTTGATAAACATAGTTTTTCATATTTCAAAGGTTACGAGTTGGAAAAGATTGAGTGGAAAAGCTTTGAATCATCGGGTGGCTAGTTACTGGGTAATGAAAACTAATGAAATAAATGCAGTTTTGGTAATTATCAGGACACAAGTCTTTGGGCCAAAAATATTCACGTGCGAAGCCGTTGCTAACAAGTGAGGTACGAAGAATAAAGCACGAGGATGAGAAGTTAATTGCTTCTTGAATTTGCAAGTGCCAAACAGGTTATGACTAGTATTAAAGTCAGAATAATGATGGTATTAATACCACTAAATGAGAATCCCTTGGAATAAGTCAGGACTTAGAGTTATGTAAGAAAGAGCATTATTCCAACAGGCGTGGCAAATAAGGTTCTTGGGGTAACGCAATGATTTTTAAATGGTTTAAGTGTCAGTGGATGCCCAAGGCTCTGAAAGACGTGGCAGAAGTGTCTTCAACACATACACACATGAATCTCTCAATTTCGACGGTTGTAAAGTCTTCACGATGACCTGGGTACGAATGAGCAACGGAGAATTTTATATAGCGAGCAACGAAAATAAAATTTATAGAAGTTGCTTAAGGTAACAATGTATGGAAAGAAACGAAGTTTTAGTAAACTATGGTTATGTACAACCCGTACCCTTCAAGGTAAAATACCTTCTGAATAAAAGATTTGATTTGTAAGAGTGAAAGTAAAATTTTTACATGTATTTGTCAAAGATAAGTAATCATTTACTTTATTTTATATAACGTATATGATTTCAAAATTTGCGCAAATGGCGAACAAAATATATTTATTTTTATAAAGCTTTGGGAGGATAGCACAGTAAAATAATGTGTGTAAAATTTCGGCAAACAAAATTTTTCATATTTCGGAGTTTACAAGTTGGAAAAGATTGATGAGAATCGAGTAAAAGACTTTTAAAAATCTTGAGTGATATTTGAGGTAATAAAAACCATTGAATTTATAAGTGATTGATGACTATTAGTAGGGCATAAGTCCTTTGACCAAGAAAATGCTTAAGTGTGAAGTTGTTGCTCATAAGTGAGATAAGAATGGGAGAGTATGAGGATGAGAGTTAACCACTCATTGATTTTAGGAAAAAATTTCGAACTGGTATGACTAATATCGAAGTAAGAAGGATGATGTTGTGGTTATCATCGAATAAGAAGTTCCTCGTAATAAGTTAGGTTTTAGAGTTGCGTAAGAATGAGTGTCAAATGAGATTCTTGGGTAATCCTTAATATAGAGTTTGAGTTGCCGAAGTGACGGAATACAATTTCCTTTAAGTATCGTTGTGCAAGTTTGTCCATTGTATCAGTTTCTCTTGTGGGTAGAAAGTGAGCAGATTTGGCGAGATGGTCAATAATAATCCGGATGATGTGCTAACCGCCTTACCGTCTTTGGTAGTTTAGTGATGAATTTCTTCCCATTATAAATAAATTCCGCTTTCATCCTTGAAAGTCAGTTCGTTCCAACTATTTCATCAAAGCTTCCTAGCTCGATGAGTATTAGGTTAATCTTATAGTTCATCCCAAATCAAATCTTACTGTACTACTGTGAAAAATTCTATCGATCTTCTCAAATGGCATATGCCTGTACGTAGGTAACTAATCCTTTTCAACTACTACATTAAAACTTCCAAGTTTGGTTAATATGAGGTCATTTCCAAATGACCCACCTGTTAATTTTAAAGTACTACTTTAAATTATTCCTCTATCTTCCTCAGTTTACCATTTGCTTGTGTCCTATGGAATACTTAATTCCCATGGTTGTGGGTGGTTTATTATTCATGATAATGCTAAGGTTCTTAGATGTAAGGTTTTTATCATTCTAGTATTAAAGAACTTTGAGACAATAAAACGTTGTGATGAAACATACAACTAAAATCAGGATCCATGCAAGTCTCCATAATGATTGCTTTACAGCAGGTAAGTTCAAAGTTTTTCCTATATAAGAACCCTTTTTTTTCCCTTAAATATCCAGGGTGTCGATATCTATAACAAATTTTTGGGTTATCAATTCTGAAATCAAGGCCTCTCTTGTACAGTATCTGGGCTACGTGGTCATTCATTCCCTACCTTTAACAGACTATAATGCGTATGCTCAAGTGATCCCTGCCAAAGTTTTCCCTGGATCACCTCACATTCCTCATGTAGTAACATTGGAACTTCTGCATGATTTACCTCAATATAATCACGCTGGCCTGGCATCATTATATTGTGCTAAATCGTACGTTCATTCCAATATCATTCCATATGGTCAATGTAATGTGATCACTTCCAGTTATACTAAATTTCATCTAATAGTGCTTTATCTATTCCATCTCAAAACAGAATCGGCATAACTAATCTCACAGTTTCTCGATGTGGGTGCGTAGGTTACGTAGATCATGTATTAGTGCCTAAGTGTCCCGAATTTTATTCAAAGGTTCGGATTCAGGTAACGTTGTTAGGTTCCTTCTCGATATTCAATCCGGGTTTCGCGTAAGTTTGTACGTGTAGCAAATAGTGATACGATATGTCTCGAGGCGACACACAAGTCTTTGGGTATGGCTGAGCATCAGTAGAAGACACTATGACCTCATTAAAGGGAATGCCTTCCCGACTTCTCCAATGTCTAGGGGTGTTAGGGACCTAAGTCCAGCAGTGTCGTTAGGTCGTCGAGTAGCGGTGAAGAATGAAAGAGATAAGTGACGATCATGAAAGCGTACGGGATACAAGTCAACTGAACAATCTTCAATGGTTCATACGTCGTACGTGGCTAATTAGTGTGAGCTCGGGGTGCGTTTACTCCGACAAGTCCTCCGATTTCTCCTCCTCTGAGGATCAACTTTAGTGGGCGCGTAATCCGAGGGGTACTCCTTCTAGATTGCGTGAAGAAATGTTTCGATCTCTGGAACGGTGGAACAGTAGTAATAGGTGGAGTACACTACTAGTTCTTAGGGTTAGATGAGTGGGAAAGTAGTTCAGGAAAACATCTGAACCGGGAAGGATAAGTTCTCCAAGTCGGTATAGCGGATAGTAGACAGGTAGCAAGAGCGGAATCAGGCATAACAACTACAGCAGCCTAGATTGTTTACAGCAGTGCGTAGCATGGCAATAGTGACAGTATCACACCGAGGTAACATGCTAAAGGCAGATAGTAGCATGCAGTAGCGAGAGTAAGCAAAGGCATATAGCGAGTTTACATAGCAGTAAAGGAAACGGTAGCATGTAGTAAGTTCATACAGCAGTAGAAGTGAGCAGTGGCATGCAGTAGTAGTAAGCAGTATCATGCAATCTTATGACACAGTAGCATGCAGCAGGTTCTGCAAAAACAAGTAAACTAGCAAGTTGTAGATTAGTCCTATTAGTGAATCCTACTCGGGTCGGTCTTAGACTCACTAATGCAACCTAATTCCCTACAACCAATGCTCTGATACCAAATGTGACGCCCCGTACTAAATCATCATGTACGGACCATCAACAACAGGATCATTACAAGGTTAAGTACTATATGCGATTTCAAAAAGAATTTGCATTCATTAATAAAAGTGACGTCATAACTAACGTCAAATGTTTTACATCAAAAGTATGCTTCACTAAGTAGAAGCAAGTAATAGGTGTATGTGACCCCAATGGTCGTTACAAATCATCGTTTTAAAAGTAATAATGTTTGAATGCAAAAGTAAGCGTTCATGCAGTGACATCTCTAAAGCAGCGGGTGTCTACAGCAAGACTAGTATAACAGCGGAAGCAACCTCAAGCACCTGAGAAATACATGCTTAAAAATGTCAACACAAAGGTTGGTGAGCTATAGTTTAAGTATAACAGTAATGTAAGTAGGCCACGAGATTTCAGTGCTACAAAGAGCGTTTCAAAACAGTAATCCAAATCAGTATGTTTAAGTATATGCTCAACCGTGGGCACTCGATAACTAACTTAACGTTTAAATAATAATACCCCCTGAAAGTACACTTTGCGAGTGCGTATGTTTACGAAGTATTAAACACTCATTAAATGCTAACGCTACTAGCCCGAGTGGGGATGCCAAACCCTATGGATCCATATCTAAGATTCGCGTTCACGGTTCAAAAACCAATGATTAAACGTTACCGAGCTAAAGGGAATGTTTATGCCGTTGTATAACCCACAAATATATAAGTTTAAGTACTCGTGCCTAGTATGTAAAACATAAAATCCGCATGTATTCTCAGTTCCCAAAATAAGTTAAAGTAAAAAGGGAATGCTATAACTCACAATGATAAGTAGCGGTTAAGTTGAGTCGGGAAAGGTGTGCAAGTAGTCGGTCCGAAAGTCCTCAACCTAAGTCAAATAGTACTAAGTCAGTAAGGTGTCTCAAAAGTTTTATAAGTATGTAATTAAGGTCATAAGGGTCATCATCAATCATCATCAAACGAAAGGTACAAAGTATGTTTTGTTCAAGTAAGGAGTTTAAAACGAAGGCCGACATCGGTCAGTCTCCACGGCCTCTAAACAAACCTAACAGAGGTGAGACCAGTGGCCATGGCTCCATATATGAGTCCTTTAAGTGTGGTAAAATTTACAGAAGCAAACTCATCTTCGTTTAACCGTGGTGACGGTTTAAGTGCGAGTAGGTCTGAAATTTCTGCACAACGTTGAAAGGACCTAGTGACGATCGGAGGGCCATAAATCCTAAACCGTAACTCGGATGAAGATTAGTCTTAAATGAAAAGTTATCTACGCAAACTGAGCTATCTGAAAATCAAGGTTACAGTAACCCAGGTTTATTGGTCTGTTACATAATCAGCAAAATAGAAACTGTAAACAGGAAACAGAAAAATAAATGGACATAGTGACGTTCGGAGGGCCATAGATTCTAAACCGTAACTCGAATTAAGACGAGTCTTATATGAAAAGTTATATACTCGAAAAGATCTATTTGAAAATCATAATCACAACAGCCCAGGTCTACTGGTCTGTTACAGAAACAGCAGAACAGTAAGCAGAGAACAGGAAAGCAGAAAAATAGTGGGTTCCGGTGAGTTTGGTGCTTGATGTTCATCATGGTTCTCATCCTTGATACCTATAGCTTCAAGTGTACAACTCATTGATGTGTTTACATCATCTTTACCATGGTTTGACCATCATAACCCAAGTGCAAGTCTAAGTAAAGTTATTAAGTTAAATCATAAGTACAAACACTTGAATCTTTACTTTAGTGAAACCATAAGTTACAAAACTTTGATTATCAACTAGTAAAGTGTATGTAAGCTTTAAAGCTCTTGTTTATGACAAAAATAAGAAGACCATAAGCTATATAACTTAGATCTTACAAAAGTATTTGAAGTTATAACTAGTAAGTTAAACTTCTATGTTCTTGAAGTTGTAAAGTTAACTTTTGTTCAAGATTTATGAGATCAAGACTAACTTGTAATACTTGACCATTTAAACTAACCAACATGAAATTAAAGTGCAAGAATGAAGTAATAAACTAAATAAGTAAGTAACTTAGTTCATTGTTGATCATACTTTAAAGATTCAAACCAAAGTTTGATCTTTAGAAAGTAAACTTTAGTTTACTTCATGAACTTCAAGTATGAGCTACAACTATGAACTTTAAACTTTCAAAACATTAAATGTAGAGCATAACTAGGAAGTTTAAGCTCTTGTATGTTCTTGTTAATACAAGATAGATGAAGAATCAAACTAACAAGTTTGTTTCTTAGAAAATAATAAGTAAACAACAATAACAACTACAAGTAAGTAACAAGAAATCAAACAACAACTAAAGATGATGATGATGGAGTGTTTGGTCTACGGTTTTACAAAGAAAAGAAAGGAAGAAAAAGCTTCAAGTTTACTTACAAGAACTAGAGAAAATGAGAGAGAGTTGGAAGTGTTTTTGTGTGTGTGTTTGAATGAGAGAAAATACAAGTGAATGAGTGAGTAAGTAATGAGAAAATGAAACAAAAACTCTTCCTTCTAGCCTACAAAACCAACGGCTCCATGTGGGGGAGGGGGAAGAAAATAGTTCAATGGTCATTTGCATGTAAAAGCTAAAAAGGTTGGTTATTAGGTGGTCATGCATGGGGATTAGATGATAACTAGATTCTATAAGTGTTAACTAACTAGTTCATCTCTAAATAATACTTACACTTGAAAGACATGGGCTAATGTGATGACCCGGAAAATTTCGACTTATTTAAACCAATTTTCTATACGATTTATTATTTTGACACGTTAAACAAAGTCTGTTAGATTGAGTCTCAAAAATTTTAGAACTGTTTCATATATACAATTACCTTTGACTACTCTCGACGATTCATGAACAATTATATGTATGTATATATATATATGTACAAGTAAAAATGACTTTCCTACAGTAAAACACTATTTGCTACAGTAAAACACTATTTGCTACAGTGAAACCGTATTTTGCTACGTCACTATGAGTTTCAAGTCATGCCTTTTGGATTAACTAATGCTCCAGCAGTATTCATGGATCTAATGAATCGCATCTGTAGACCGTATTTAGACAAATTTGTCATTGTTTTTATCGACGACATATTGATTTACTCGAAGAACAAGGAAGAACATGAGCAACACTTAAGACTGGTACTGGAGATACTCAAGAAAGAAGAATTGTACGCAAAATTTTCGAAGTGTGATTTCTGGTTACAAGAAGTACAATTTTTGGGCCATGTTGTCAGTAAACATGGAATTAAAGTTGACCCCGCCAAGATCGAAGCCATTAGTAAATGGGAAACCCCGAAGACTCCAACACAAATTCGCCAATTCTTAGGTCTTGCTGGTTACTACCGAAGATTCATTCAAGATTTCTCTAGAATCGCCAAACCCTTAACTGCATTGACTCAAAAGGGAAAGAAGTATGATTGGTCCACGGAACAGGAATCCTCATTCCAGTTATTAAAGAAGAAGTTAACGTCTGCACCCATTTTGTCATTACCGGAAGGAAATGATGATTTCGTGATCTATTGTGACGCTTCGCGCCAAGGTTTATGATGTGTATTAATGCAACGCACAAAAGTTATCGCATATGCCTCACGACAAATAAAAATTCATGAAAAGAACTATACGACGCATGATTTAGAACTTGGAGCAGTAGTTTTTGCACACAAAATATGGAGACACTATCTATATGGCACCAAGTGTACAGTGTACACTGACCATAAGAGTCTTCAGCATATTTTTGATCAAAAACAACTCAATATGAGGCAACGTCGCTGGCTAGAGTTGTTAAACGATTACGATTGTGAAATCCGTTACCACCCCGGAAAGGCTAATGTTGTAGCTGATGCCTTAAGTCGAAAAGAAAGAGTAAAACCTCTTAGGGTCCGAGCTTTGAATATTACAATTCGTACTGATCTCATAAAGCAAATTCAAGCAGCACAGTTAGAAGCTTTAAAAGAAGAAAACGAAAAAGGCGAAATGAGCAAAGGGTTAGAAAAACAACTTGAAGTAAAAGCCGATGGAACCCTGTATTTTGCTGGTTGGATATGGGTACCAAAACATGGTAACCTAAGGCAACTAGTACTGGATGAAGCACACAAAACGAGGTACTCAATTCACCCAGAAAACGGGAAAATGTACCACGATCTCAAGAAGTTTTATTGGTGGCCTAATATGAAGACAGAAATTGCTACTTATGTAAGCAAATGTTTGACGTGTGCAAAGGTCAAAGCTGAGCACCAAAAGCCGTCAGGATTACTGCAACAACCGGAATTTATAATTATAATTTTAAATTTTATGTAATTTAAATTTTAATTTATAATTATAATTATAATTTTAATTTAAGTTAATAATAATAAAGTATATTCGAGGGTGTTTTAATTCGGGTTTCAAACCTCTTTAAGCTAAGGAAATATTGGGTATTGTTTGGGGTATTGTTCTTGAATCCAAGGCCAACCATACAGTCGTCTACCGTCATTACGTCTACGCAATTTGCCTACAATATTGAGTCTCAATATTGAACTGTGAGTTTATAGTCTCCCTTTTTAAATACTTTAAATATTTTTGGGCTGAGAATACATGCAATTTATTTTAAACACGATAAGACACAAGTACATACTAAATTCTACACTGAGTTAAACCGAAAATCCCTTAGCTTTGGTAACTAGTAGCTGCCAGTACATAGGATATGGACTGGTGGGCGCGAATAATTGTATATGGATCCATAGGGCTTGACATCCACGTCCGAGCTAGAGCGCTAGCCTTTTAACGGACGTATGTTATTTGAGTTTAAGACACGTTGGTTTGCGTGTATTAAAACGAATGGGGTAATTATCACTATAACGTTAAGTTTAGTTACCAGGGTGCTCTGTTACGTAGAATCTATTGATAAACTTTTGATGAAATCTTGTGGTCTATCTTTATATATGTTTATGACTCGAGCAATTAAACCTATAACTCACCAACATTCGTGTTGACTTTTTAGCATGTTTTATTCTCAGGTCCTTAGAATGCTTCCGCTGTGATGTGCTTGTTGCCTGCATGGAGTCTCTCATGCTTTGTACAAAGTTTATTGCATTCAAAATAAAACTGCGTTGTGTAATAAATAACTGGACTGTGATGTCAACCTGTAATTAAAGACTTATGTATTTCGGGATTTTGCTTATACCTAAGCACTCGCCCACATGTTTATAACTTTCTATGTTTAGAAAGTCACTTATTTTAATGAATGCAATATTTTATCAAAACGTATCATATAGAGGTCAAAACCTCACTGTGGAATCAATGATTAACGTGCCGCGTCAATAGCGATTTTGACGGGTCGTTACAGTTGGTATCCGAGCTTGAGGTCGTAGGGAACCAGAAATTACATTAGTGTGTTTAACTGGTAATTATTAGGATTCATTAGTGAGTCTGGACTATGACCATATCTGTTTTTACTGATTTTTGCTTATTATTTGGTCAAAAACATTATATGTGATATATTTATATGCTAACGTAATTGTTGTTTCAATTATGTGATAGATGACTTCTTCTAATCCTATCATTTTGTACGACTCGGAATCGGACACTGAATCTATTCTATCCACAACTGAAAAGGGGGTTCCAATACCTATTAAAGAAGAAATTGTGTTAGCCGGGGAATCTCAACTCCCGGTAAACCCAGAGGAGGTTCCAGCTCCACCCAGCTTTAGTTTTCCGGAGCCACAGTATCGTTGACATGGACCCATGATCCCTGGAGTAAACGAGGATCGTCCATTTCTAAACAAATATGGACATTGGTCCAGATATACCGCCGATGGGCGGGTTGTGCCGATTACGCCTGGCAGATTTCGGTTCTTGACCACCGGTACATATTCTCGCAGTTCGTCATCATATTCTCCTACACATGACTCAGACAGTTCGTCATCAGACGAGATCAGTAAGGAGGAGGATTTCGCTAATGAAATAAAAGAGATCACTAAGGAGAAATTCCAACTTGCTATAGATAATAAAAATAACCACAATAATAAAAAGTCCTTAATTATTAAAAAGGAACAGGACCATTCGATCCGTAACCACCCTTATTGTATTAAACCCATTGAGGCAACGGGTACCTCAAAACCCCAACCAAAAATAAAATACACTGCCAGAATGTCTGTCGGACCATGTGCACACAAACAATTGGCAGAGAGAACCAAATGGGAAGAAGTTTCTGATAGTTCTGAATAAACGACCTCGCAACCATAAATCTTCCATGCGCTATTTTATTGCTTATGTGTGCTACTCTATCTTGTTATGTAAAATATGCATATGTAAAATATCGGTATTGTATGGTATTGTATTATTTTGGTTTATTAATAATAAATGCATGGAATGATTATTTGTATTATTACTACTTCTTATTATTATTATTACATAATAATGTAATAACTCGCTATAATTTTTCATAGTGGAATATTATTAGGATTTTAGTAGTTAATTCCTTGTACTAGCTATTATGTATGAACTTAACGGGTAGGTAATACCCTAGAAATAATTATAAAATGCTAATAAGAAGAAAAAGCTTTTATAATAATCGGTTCATATTATTAATATGCTACGATTAACTATTGACAACTCATTTTACCTATAATATGCTATATGATTAAATTATATCTGTTGTGTTTATTGAAGAAACATGTCTCAAATGTCGGATGCTGAGTTTGAGCAACTAGTCGAGAAACGTGTGAATGAAAGAATTGCTGCAGCTGAGGCAGCAAAAGCAACAGCCGAAGCAGCAGCCAAAGCAGCAGCCGTAAACACAAACTCACGAAATGGATGCTCATACAAAACTTTTCAAGGATGCAAACCACAGACGTTTAGTGGAACCGAGGGACCAGTCGGTCTAACCCGATGGTTTGAAAAGATGGAGTCCGTTTTCAAAATCAGTAATTGTGCGAATAGAGACAAGTCAAAATATGCTCCGTGCACGTTGCAAGATGGTTCACTTACTTGGTGGAACAATTATGCTAAAGCAGAAGGAATAGATACGGCATATGATATCTCTTGGGAAGAACTAAAAAAGATGCTAATCGAGGAGTACTGTCCTCGAAACGAGATCAGAAAAATGGAATCTGAGTTACGTAATCTGAAGGTTATCGGCACGAATCTCAATAACTATGAAAAGCGTTTTATGGAACTAGCCTTGTTGTGTCCCGAATTGGTGCCAAACGAGAAACGAAAGATAGAAATGTATATTGACGGTTTATCGATCAATATCAAAGGAAATGTTACATCGTCCAAACCGAATACGATGCAGGAAGCCATGACAATGGCACACTAACTCATGGACCAGATCACAGAGAGTTCGATTAAGGCACCAATTACCGAAGTCAAGACAACTGAAGGAAAGAGGAAATGGGAAGACTATAAGGGCAAAAGTACTCTCCTGAAGAAACAAGAAACTTTTAAAGGTAAACAAGATGGGGCAACTGCAAGTCCAAACTATAAGGGACCCCATCCGTTCTGCAAAATATGTTACACACATCATGCAGGTTATTGCCAAGTGGTCTGTGATAAGTGCAATAAGAAAGGACATGTGGCGAAAGATTGTTATGCCACCGTTTCTGAAGTAAAGACAAAACTGACCGATGTCAAGAAATGTTTTGGATGCGGGAAGTCTGGTCACTTTATAAATCAATGCCCTAATAAAGAGAAGAACAAAGAACCCGCACGTGGAAGGGCATTTAATGTTAGTACCAGTGAAGCACGTGAGGATCCTAATCTTGTCACGGGTACGTTTACCGTTAATAATCAACTAGCTTCTATTATGGTTGATACGGGCGCTGATAGAAGTTATATGTGTAAAGACTTTAGTTCTAAACTAAAATGTGCATAATTATCTCTAGACGATAAATATACTATTGAATTAGCTAATGGTAAACTGATAAAAGCCGATAAAATTTGCCATGGTTGCGAAATGAATCTCGCTGGTGAAACCTTCAAAATCGATTTGATACCCGTAGAATTAGGAAGTTTTGACGTAATCGTTGGCATGGACTGGATGTCCAAAATAAGAGCGGAAGTTGTTTGCGCTGAGAAAGCAATCCGCATCCCTCGTAAGGATGAAACGTCATTAATGATTTATGGGGAGAAGAGCAACTCAAAGCTGAACTTTATCAGCTGTATGAAGGCCCAGAAACTTATAAGAAAAGGTTGTTATGCTATTTTGGCACACATAAAGAAGATCGATACTGAAGAAAGAAGCATTAATGACATGTCGGTTGTAAGAGAATATCCCGAAGTATTTCCAGAAGAATTACCGGGGCTACCTCCACACAGATGTGTAGAATTCCATATTGATCTCATACCAGGAGCTGCACCTGTAGCCCGATCTCCATATAGACTTGCACCTTCAGAAATGCAAGAATTACAAGACCAGTTGCAAGAATTATCAGACCGTGGATTTATTCGTCCTAGTTTTTCACCTTGGGGTGCTCCTATTCTGTTCGTCAAGAAGAAGGATGGATCTATGAGAATGTGCATAGATTACCGAGAATTAAACAAATTAACGATCAAGAATCGGTACCCATTACCGAGGATTGATGATTTGTTTGATCAATTGCAAGGATCAAGTGTTTATTCTAAGATTGATCTACGCTCCGGATATCATCAGCTGAGAGTGAAGGAAGAAGATGTTCCTAAAACCGCGTTCAGAACCCGTTACGGTCACTATGAGTTTCTAGTCATGCCTTTTGGATTAACTAATGCTCCAGCAGTATTCATGGATCTAATGAATCGCATCTGTAGACCGTATTTAGACAAATTTGTCATTGTTTTTATCGACGACATATTGATTTACTCGAAGAACAAGGAAGAACATGAGCAACACTTAAGACTGGTAGTGGAGATACTCAAGAAAGAAGAATTGTACGCAAAATTTTTGAAGTGTGATTTCTGGTTACAAGAAGTACAATTTTTGGGCCATGTTGTCAGTAAACATGGAATTAAAGTTGACCCCGCCAAGATCGAAGCCATTAGTAAATGGGAAACCCCGAAGACTCCAACACAAATTTGCCAATTCTTAGGTCTTGCTGGTTACTACCGAAGATTCATTCAAGATTTCTCTAGAATCGCCAAACCCTTAACTGCATTGACTCAAAAGGGAAAGAAGTATGATTGGTCCACGGAACAGGAATCCTCATTCCAGTTATTAAAGAAGAAGTTAACGTCTGCACCCATTTTGTCATTACCGGAAGGAAATGATGATTTCGTGATCTATTATGACGCTTCGCGCCAAGGTTTAGGATGTGTATTAATGCAACGCACAAAAGTTATCGCATATGCCTCACGACAACTAAAAATTCATGAAATGAACTATACGACGCATGATTTAGAACTTGGAGCAGTAGTTTTTGCACTCAAAATATGGAGACACTATCTATATGGCACCAAGTATACAGTGTACACTGACCATAAGAGTCTTCAGCATATTTTTGATCAAAAACAACTCAATATGAGGCAACGTCGCTGGGCAGAGTTGTTAAACGATTACGATTGTGAAATCCGTTACCACCCCGGAAAGGCTAATGTTGTAGCTGATGCCTTAAGTCGAAAAGAAAGAGTAAAACCTCTTAGGGTCCGAGCTTTGAATATTACAATTCGTACTGATCTCACAAAGTAAATTCAAGCAGCACAGTTAGAAGCTTTAAAAGTAGAAAACGAAAAAGGCGAAATGAGCAAAGGGTTAGAAAAACAACTTGAAGTAAAAGCCGATGGAACCCTGTATTTTGCTGGTAGGATATGGGTACCAAAACATGGTAACCTAAGGCAACTAGTACTGGATGAAGCACACAAAACAAGGTACTCAATTCACCCAGGAAACGGGAAAATGTACCACGATCTCAAGAAGTTTTATTGGTGGCCTAATATGAAGACAGAAATTGCTACTTATGTAAGCAAATGTTTGACGTGTGCAAAGGTCAAAGCTGAGCACCAAAAGCCGTCAGGAATGCTGCAACAACCGGAAATTCCGCAGTGGAAATGGGAAAGAATAACCATGGATTTCATTACGAAATTGCCAAGGACTACAAGTAGTCATGATACTATTTGGGTGATAGTTGATCGTCTAACTAAATCAGCTCACTTTCTACCAATAAAGGAGACAGACAGTATGGAGAAATTAGCACGCCTATATTTGAAGGAAGTAGTTTCCAGGCATGGTGTACCTATCTCCATCATATCTGATCGCGACACCCGATTCACATCACATTTTTGGCAGTCATTACAAAAAGCATTGGGAACTCGATTAGATATGAGCACCACTTATCACCCACAGACAGATGGTCAAAGTGAAAGAACAATACAAACATTGGAAGACATGTTACGGGCATGCGTAATTGACTTTGGAACCAGTTGGGATCGACACTTACTGTTGGCAGAATTTTCATACAATAACAGCTATCATACGAGCATCAACGCAGCGCCATTTGAAGCACTTTACGGTAGAAAGTGCAGATCTCCTATATGTTGGAGTGAAGTAGGAGAAAGACAACTTACTGGACTAGAAATTATTCACGAAACCACCGAAAAGATCATTCAAATACAACAGCGATTGAAAACGGCCATGAGTCGCCAAAAGAGTTATGCTGATGTAAGAAGAAAATCGCTAGAATTTCAAGTGGGCGACAAAGTCATGTTGAAAGTGTCACCCTGGAAAGGTGTTGTGCGATTCGGTAAACGAGGAAAGCTAAGTCCTAGGTACGTAGGACCCTTTGAAATCACCGAAAGAATTGGAGCAGTTGCTTATCGATTAAAGCTACCGCAAGACTTAGTAGTGTTCACGACACATTTCACGTGTCAAATTTGAAGAAATGTTTAGCTAAAGAGGATGTCGTAATTCCTCTTGACGAAATACGAATCAATGATAAACTCCATTTTGTCGAAGAACCTGTTGAAATCATGGACCGAGAGGTCAAACAATTAAAACAAAGCAAAATACCGATAGTTAGAGTTCGTTGGAACGCTAGACGAGGACCCGAGTTTACTTGGGAACGTGAGGATCAAATGAAGCAAAAGTATCCACATTTGTTCACTGATATCGCTCATAAAACAGGTACTACTCAAAATTTCGGGACGAAATTTTCTTTAACGGGGAGGTTATGTGATGACCCGGAAAATTTTGACTTATTTAAACCAATTCTCTATACGATTTATTATTTTGACACGTTAAACAAAGTCTGTTAGATTGAGTCTCAAAAATTTTAGAACTGTTTCATATATACAATTACCTTTGACTACTCTCGACGATTCATGAACAATTATATGTATGTATATATATATATGTACAAGTAAAAACGACTTTCCTACAGTAAAACACTATTTGCTACAGTAAAACACTATTTGCTACAGTGAAACCGTATTTTGCTACAGTGCTACAGTGAAAACGACTTTGCTACTGTGATTTGCTACAGTAAAACACTATTTGCTGCAGTAAACACTATTTGCTACAGTAAAACACTATTTGCTACAGTAAATACTATTTGATGTCGACGAACTAGCAAACAAAACGGGAAAGGCGGCCATGCGATCGCATGGCAAAAACACTGAAAACTCATGCGATCGCATGAGCTACAGTAAATCGAAAAGTACTATAAAAAGGCCAGTTTGTTCGACGATATACTTCACAACATATTTTCTTATGTAATTTAAATTTTAATTTATAATTATAATTATAATTTTAATTTAAGTTAATAATAATAAAGTATATTCGAGGGTGTTTTAATTCGGGTTTCAAACCGCTTTAAGCTAAGGAAATATTGGGTATTGTTTGGGGTATTGTTCTTGAATCCAAGGCCAACCATACAGTCGTCTACCGTCATTACGTCTACGCAATTTGCCTACAATATTGAGTCTCAATATTGAACTGTGAGTTTATAGTCTCCCTTTTTAAATACTTTAAATATTTTTGGGCTGAGAATACATGCAATTTATTTTAAACACGATAAGACACAAGTACATACTAAATTCTACACTGAGTTAAACCGAAAATCCCTTAGCTTTGGTAACTAGTAGCTGCCAGTACATAGGATATGGACTGGTGGGCGCGAATAATTGTATATGGATCCATAGGGCTTGACATCCACGTCCGAGCTAGAGCGCTAGCCTTTTAACGGACGTATGTTATTTGAGTTTAAGACACGTTGGTTTGCGTGTATTAAAACGAATGGGGTAATTATCACTATAACGTTAAGTTTAGTTAAAAGTGGGACTATATACTCACTTTTGCCTTGAAGGTATTTATCACGACTTGGTCTCCGATTGATATCACAAACCTAACCATATATATAATATATCAACATATTTTCTTTTCAAGTAATCGTTATATATATATATATATATATATATATATATATATATATATATATATATATATATATATATACACTTTTAATACTTTTAATATTTTCTTAGTCCGTAGTTAACAGTCCGATGTTAGTGGTCCACAATTAGTTGCTTAAATAAAATAAATAAAGACCCCATCGTATTCGTATTGATCAGAATTAATCTTGACCCATGGTACCATGTTGTCAAATGACGTGTTGCGTACATAAAGTACCGTGTTGTCAAATGACGTGTTGCGTACAATCATGAGGTCTTATGATTAATCTTCTCGTGTTGTTTACGGGTGGTCCTGAAATATATAAAATCAAATCATAAGTAAATATATATTAAATATTATGTTAATTAGCCAAGATATGATTAATCTGATTTTGTCATAATATGATATATTACAGGTCTTGAAGTGTTTTTAAAAATCAAATTAGAAGGATCTATTTAGTTTGCGAACAAGTTTGAAATCACTCAAACTAGGTGCTTGTTGTTAAAATTTTACAACACAAAATAAGATAGCTATATAAATATGAATCGAATAAGGTTATGAATAAGGTTACTACCTCAAGTTACTTGGACAAAGCTACTGGAAAAGGTAAGAAAAATCTTGGAATCAAAAGAGTGGTGGAGTGGGATTGAAAGATTGGAAGTAATCTCCTTGAAATCGGATGACTATATTGATACGTTCTTGAGTAGGTAAATGAAGAGAGATTAGGGAGTGAATTAACTTGAAAGAAAATTGGAAATGAAATTGTATGTGTGTGTGTGCAAAATAGCATGATTATGGGATGGATATATAGGAGATTTAGTTTGTTTTCTTGCACAAAAGTCACACATGAGGTTAAATGGCTGGTTCCCACATGTAACATCATGTCTAGTGGCTGATCATTGAAGTTTATTGTTGGTATATACCAATAGTAAATACGTATAGAAGCTGGGTATGATACGGTTACATATATCCTAGATATACTTGTAGAAATTTTGAGGATTCGGAACGAGAATTCAAATATGGACGGGTTTATAACTGTAAAAGAGGCTCAAAACTGGGCTTTTATTTTTGGGTCAAACCGGGCCAAAATAAAATTTTAAGACATTTTTAATAAAGCAATGTTAGCCCAAAAAAAATTTTCCAAGCTGACCTGGCAGCTCGACCCCAGCCAGGGGCTCTGCCCCTTGGACCCCGCCAGGGGTTGCCACCCCTTGGACCCCGCTTATCGGGGGTGCTGCCCCCGAATCCCCGTCATAATCAAGATAAGTTCAAACAAGTGTGCACTCCACATAATCGTAAGTATATATGTCAAAGAACGTTACATATAGTTATCGTTTTGAAAACTTAAGTTAGTGGTCTCAAAGTATACTTATAACTCATTGTTGTTAGTTCACAATGAAATGTTAAATATGTATAGATATGTACATATACATAATCGTATAATTATCGTGTGTTATATAGTTCGTGATATCATCGGTCAAATTGGACGGTCAAACGTTGTGTGAAACTCTTTTCAAAAACATAAGTCTCAACAGTTTGGATTGCTTATCATGTTGGTAAGGTTTATTTTATATAAATATTAATCTCATAAGTATAAAATGATCGGAAAAATCCGGGTCGTTACAAGAAAGTCACTTATTTTAATGAATGCAATATTTTATCAAAACGTATCATATAGAGGTCAAAACCTCACTGTGGAATCAATGATTAACGTGCCGCGTCAATAGCGATTTTGACGGGTCGTTACAGCTAAGTAGTTCATTAAGATGTAGGGTGGGCTTATAAGTCCACATTCAAGAGTCCATTAACATTAAATAAGGCCCAAGTTTAAGTAATTAATAAATAAGTCCAATTAAAGCCCAAGTAATTAACTAGTAACTTTAGTTAATTAAAATGATTAATAAAATTAATCATGAATGCAAATAATATCTAAAATATTATTCGTAAAGTTTCGTGTGTCACAAAGACGTTCCGGGCAATTAAAAGTCAAGTACGGGCATTCATGGCAACAAGTAAATGTAATAACATACATTCGTTTAATCACACGTATTAATAATAATAATTATTAATAAATAAATGTTGAAAAATCCAGGGTTGTTACAACCTGGGCTACTGTAAAGTTGATTTTCAGTTAGTTCGGTTCGAGTAGATGATTTTCCGTTTAGGCCTCGTCTTAATCCGAGTTACAGTTTAGGATCTATGGCCTTCCGAAAGTCAATACTCCTTTGTAACGTTGTGCTGAAAATTCGGACCTACTCGAACTTAAACCGTCGCCACGGTCAAACGAACACGAGTTAGGTTCTGAAAATTTGTCAGCGGTTAGGGGACTCATATACGGAGCCATAGCCACTGATTACACGTCTTTTCGTTTTGTATAAAGGTCGTAGCAACTGACCGAAGTCAGCCTATTGTTCCGATCTCTATTCTTGTCAAACTTACTTAGCTTTTATGATGATGAACGATGATGATGATAACACTTAAACTTATTTTATGCACTATTAGAATTTATAAAGACAACCTACTGACCTAGTAACCCTTGATTTAGGTTGACGACCTTTCAGACCGACTTACTACTTGCGTACTTTCATTACCGACTTTACCGCTTTTATCACTGTGAGTTATAGCATCTCTTTTTTACTTTAACTATTTTGGGACTGAGAATACATGCACTTTTTATGTTTTACATACTAGGCACGAGTACTTAAACTTTATATGTGTGTGGGTTATACAACGGCATAAACATTCCCCTTTAGCACGGTAACGTTTAGTCATTGGTTTTTGAACCGGTGAACGCGAATCTTAGATATGGATCCATAGGGTTTGACATCCCCACTTGGGCTAGTCGCGCTAGCATTTAACGGGTGTTTAATACTTCGTGAACATATGCACTCTCTAAGTGTACTTTCAGGGGGTTATAAATGTTAAGTCTAGTTACTGGGTGCCCACGGTTATACATATACTTTTCATACTGTTTTGTTATACTGAAATCTCGTGGCCTACCTTACGTTACTGTTACAACTTAAACTATAGCTCACCAACATTCGTGTTGACTTTTAAGCGTGTATTTCTCAGGTGCCTAGAGGTTTCTTGCTTCCGCTGTTAGATTTGCTGTCTTGCTGTTAAGGACCTGCTGTATTAGTTATCCGCTGCATTACTAGAGATGTCTCATTCATGGAACTTTTCTGTTGCATTCGTAGTTTATGTTAATTTCAAACAATGGCTTTGTAACGACATTAGGGTCAAATACTTATGTTTATGCTCCTATTCGTTGGATGCACGTTATCTTTTGTAAAACGCTATAATTTATGAATGCAAACTGGTTTTCAAACAGCATATAGTGTTTGACCGTGTGAAGATCATGTTGTTGACGAATCGTATACGATGGTTTTGTACGGGGCGTCACACATATAGAATATCCCCATCATCCCGGGACTCCCTTCGGACATGATAAATTCGAAGTACTAAAGCATCCGGTACTTTGGATGGGGCTTGTTGGGCCCAATAGATCTATCTTTAGGATTCACGTCAATTAGAGTGTCTGTTCCCTAATTCTTTGATTACCAGACTAAAAAGGGGCATATTCGGTTTAATAATCCAGCCATAGAATGTAGTTTTAAGTACTTGTGTCTATTTCGTCAAACATTTATAAAGCAGCGCATGTATTCTCAGTCCCAAAAATATATATTGCAAAAGCATTTAAAAAGGGAGCAAATGAAACTCACAATACGATATTTTGTAGTAAAAATATGCATACAACGATACAGAACAATGCAGGGTTGTTCTCGGATTCACGAACCTATATCAAGTATATATATTAACACATATAATTAACATGTAATAATAATTAAACTAGTTTATGTATATTACTTATTTAATGTAGTATTATATGTAAATACTTTTGTAAACAATGTTATTAGGTTTAATATATAATGTACATGTAATATAATATAATTATGGTATATGTAATAAGTATATTTTTATATACAAAATATTTATTTGTTAAAATGATAGTTTTGAAAATAATGAGTTACTAATAATAATAATAATAATAATAATAATAATAATAATAATAATAATAATAATAATAACTTTATTAATAATGATAATACTAATAATAAAAATGATATTGTTAATAATGATACTTATGTTAATAATAATAATAATACTAATAATAATAAAAATGATGCTAATACAATAATACTCATGTTAATGAAAATAATAATAATTTGTATTATTTTCCAAATAATAATAATAATAATAATCGTAATCATATTAATGATCATAATACCTAGTAATAACAATAATGATAATAATATTTAATTGTGTTAATGATGGTAACAATAAAAATTATTATAATATCCTATTTTTATTTTATTAATTTTATTTTTATAACTACATCATATAATACTTCACATTATATTTTGAACTATTATTTATATATACATATTTATTTACAATTAATTGTTCGTGAATTGTCGGGAACAGTCGAAGGTCAAATGTATACAGGAACACAGTTCAAAGTTTTTGAGACTTCATCATTACAGACTTTGCTTATCATATCGATATAGTATAAAGATTAAGTTTTAAATTTGATCGGAAATTTCCGGGTCGTCACAAGTTTATGGTGAAGTCATTATATTCTTCTAAAAATTGTAACGTTTATTATAAAGGTTGTAACATGTCAATTTGATGATTGATCAAGCCAGTTTTGACTTGAGTGCAATTTGTGAGGGGAACCGCCTCTTTACACTTCGGGTGGCCGTGTTAACCCATCGAGATAGTTATCATCGAGGGTGGTAAAGAGAGAGGTTTGGTGGAGATGAGTCATGAGAGTGGTGGTGTTGTTTGTCTTTTTTCCGAGTCTCCAATAATGATGAGAGAAGAAGTGAGAATGATCTAGTCACATTTCTTTTTTTGTAACTTGTATGTGTAGAATGGAATAGAATCCTCCTTCAAATCTTATCATTTATGGAAATAAATCACCTTAATACATGAAAAACAGAACATTTTCAAAGGTAACTCACTTGTAACTATCCGTGTTGAAGGATTTGACGAGCCTAACACACCCACTATAGAGGACCTAGATTATACTATACTCACTACACCAACACTTTGACGTTAGTTAGCCTTTAATTTTATGAATCCTTAGTGCACAATAATACTTAGGCGATAACGTCGACCATATATCGTTCAGGCGGTATAACCGACCATATATCACTTAGGTGGCAGAGCCAACCATATAATAAAATAACACAAGTGCACAAAGAACTTAAACACAAATTAAGGCTTAACCGGGAAACTTAACAAAGAACACTTTTATTAATACAAAATACAATTACAATATTACTTACTTACAACACTATATTTCTCTTATATACTTATAAGCTTTCTTTCACTCACTCACACTTTTCTTAGTTCTTCACAACTTCACTTCTTCTCTACTTCACAACTTACACAAATGAACTCATCACCCTTATTTATACTGCTACATAGAAATTTCTACACACTAGATATTTCCATGGATATATAAATATCTAGAATTTTCTACATATAAATATCTAGATGAATTTTCTACATATAAATATCTAGATATTTCTTTTACATATTAATATCTAGATATTTTTCTTTTACATATTAATATCTAGATATTTTTCATACACATTTACAAATTTCATATTATTCTAAATTTGCATTGTATTTTAACACTCCCCCTCAATGCAAATTTTCTTCCAACGATGACTTGCAGACCATTTCAAGTGCTTTTCTGAATTTTGCAAACTTTGGTTTACTTAAACTCTTGGTGAATATATCTGCAACTTGTTCATCTATCTTTGTAGGCACCATCTCGATTTTCCCTTCAAGGACCTTCTCGCGAACATAATGATAGTGCACTTCTATATATTTTGTTCTTGCATGAAAGACTGGATTCTCTGCTAGACGTATAGCTGATAGGTTATCGCATAAAAGCTCTACTTGAAAATCTATTGATTGATGAAGATCTTCCATTAATGAGCAGCAATTCAAATAAATCATTCCGGGACACTATTTGGTTACACGGGTACAAGCTGAGTGCAGTTTTCTCACGTCTCTACCGGCTGGAAAAATCGAAGCATGTCAGCATCACTAACAAAGTCGAAATCAGTGACTAGGAGATGCTGTTCTTTGAGGTGATTGGATCAGAATGGCAGAACGCGTAACGAGCTGGATAATCTCTCTAGTCTTGTTGCAGCTTTCGAATTCAACAACATGGGGAGGGACACATGCTCTTGGTCGTTGTCTCATAACGGTATCTTCACTGTTCGATCTTTATCCCTCCTTATTGATAATCAATTACTTGAAGAAACAATAAACAACAATGAAACGATGCAGAACAATTTGGTACCAAAAAAGATCGAAATTTTCGTTTGGAGGGCATCTCAAAAACGATTGCCGGTCCGGACTGAGCTTGACAAGAGGGGTATAGATTTGCATAGTGTTAGATGTCCGCTATGTGACGATGATCTAGAAACCATGGATCACTCCCTAATCTTTTGTAAAAGTGCGATGGATGTTTGGGACCGAGGTTTCTCTTGGTGGGGTTTTGGTAATATGTCAAACCTTAGTATCAATGAACTCTTGCGTGGTAACAGTCCTTCCTTTTCAACGGCTTATGGTTCCAAATTTTGGCAAGCGGTCGAATGGGTATGCGCATATCTAATTTGAAAAAATAGAAACGAGAAGGTTTTTTGGGACAAAAGTTGGAATCCTCCGGTCGCGTTGAACGAAATTCAAGTCAAGGCTTTCGAGTGGATTTCCAAATGATCGAAAAGGCAGAAACTAGATTGGCTAACTTGGATAAATGATCCTAGTGTCTACCTTAGCATAACATAGCTTAGCATAATGTAACTTTCGTGTATTAGCTTCGTGTTTTTGGTTTGCTAACTTTGCAAACCCATTTGTGATCTTTGTAATCCTTTGGTTTGGTTTAATAATACTTGCCTTTCAAAAAAAAATCATCGCCATATACAACCTACTTAGGTTTTATTTTATATTAGAATTGATTGAATGAATATATTTGATCAATTTAAGGGTTAAAAATGGACTTATTTTAAGTGAATATATATGTGAATTTGTAGGATAAGTGTTTAAAATGGGCGAATACGTTATTTCTATATTTAAGTGGATAAATATGAGATTCTACTAGTTAATAAGGGTTTATAGATAAAATTATTAAATGAGCGAAATTAGCTATGTACACTAGTACAAAACTAAAATTACTACTCCGTAAGTCCGTAGAACACAAGTGTAAAGAAAAAGAGGCATCAATAAGTAACTAGATATTGCAATGTCCGAGAAAAGACTCGTGAACCGCGGATACCCGATCCGCGATGAGTGGTCAAAATCATTATATCTTACCCGCGAGCACGTGTACAAGTAGAACATTATACCTGCCGACGAAGCGTGGCCATATACTACCCGTCGCGGGTAAAACCCGATCCGCTAATCCATGATTTTTTTTTTATGATTTACCGCGAGTTTAAACATACAATTACTAACTTTTAAAGTAAGTTTACTCGTAATAAAATTATGATTAAATATTAAATATATATAACTTTATATATAATTAGTAAGATACTTATACTCTGTTTGGCTCACCGAATCCAATGAAATTCCGGCGGAATTAGAATTGAATTTAGACACGATATGTATCTAAATTCAATTTCTTAGTTTTCAGGTTATTTTACATTGTAGATAAGATTCATAATTAACAAAACTAATTTTTTTTTGTCTATTTCATTTTCATTAACTAAGTTGTTTATTTTTATTACCCACATGTTTACTCGCGCGTTGCGGGTATCTTCAAGTTACGGGCTTTAGCGAAACCCTTTTACTCGCGGGTGGGTAACGGGTTCCAACGAGTAAAAAATATCTTATAGACAAATTGCGGGTATAAAGGATCCGTATCCGTCGACCGGCAGTAGCAATAACAGTAACTTTATTTTTCGTTAAGGTTTTCCCCAAATTCATCCATTCCCTTTAGTCCGTTAACTAAGTGGGATTCAAACACAGAATCTGGTCATTGTCAGGTCAAATTCTGTACCTATTTATCTCGTCTATCACTCCCCCATTTATATGCTTATTGTGTACCATAATTATAATTTTTCACATACATACCGACACACGCACGCTATTTCGCCAATCAATTTCAGATTTAGTGAAACCCTAACACCCAATTTTCCCGCGGTTGTGAAATTATAGCGGAATTTTGGTTCTGTGAACTGAAACCCTAAATTTACAAGATCGGTGTAATTTCAGGTAAGGTTTACTTGAAAAATTCAGACATGTTTATTATTATTCAAAGTTGCATGCATTTAAGGATTCCCATTTTATTTGCTTCTAGGGTTTTGTAATGTAGATGTTGAGCTAGCTACATTTGTTCTAATTACATGAATTAGTAATATATAATTGTTTGTTGTGTATAGAGAATCATAGTAGACGTGATTTTATTTGTACATTTGGGGTCCCTAGTGACTTTTTGTTTCATGAATTTGTAACTGTGTATAAATTTGATAGCTTTAAAACAAAAAACTTTTCATAAGAAATGCAAAGTTTAGCATATTAGGGTATCAATTTGATTTTTCTAGTCATAGGAATCTTTTAATTTTTAATTCTATATATAACTTTAGGTATAATTTGTTATTAAAGATATTGTGACCTAATGACTAGTATTACAGGTAATGTAGGTAAAGTTCGTATCTTTGTAAAGTTTTACTTATACAGAAGAATTTGGTTTGTATTTCTTTAACTAGGGTTACCTTAAAAGGCTTCAATCGTCATGGGTTTTCCTTTTACACTTTGAGGGCAGTCATTTTATGGTGGAGTATTTGGTATTAGTTGCCTGTTTGTCCTTTTTCAGAAACACATATTTTTGGCGTACATTTTTTATGTTCTACAGATTATTTATTGTGAAAATATGATCTGAATCTCAACAGGATGAGTAGTTTAGTCGAGAGACTGCGTGTTAGATCAGATTCAAAGCCACGTTATAGTCTTGATGAATCTGACGATGACTCAGATCTGTTGCACGATAAATCCAAGAGAACATATGAAAAGATTGTCAGAGATGATTCGGTAATTTTCTTTAGTTCAGATCACACACGTCTCATACTTATTACACTTGCATGTATGTATATATATGTAGATAATAATTGTGTATATGTATGTGGTGTTGTCATTTTTAGAACGAAGATTCATGTAACGAGTGTGGTGAATCTGGGAATCTACTCGTTTGTGAAACATGCACATACGAATACCACCCGAAGTGCTTAGTACCACATCTGAAAGCTCCTTTTCCTACTACATGGAGGTGTCCAAAATGTGTATGTATTGAATAATATCACTAAATATAAACAGTTTGTGTTTCACATTTCAGTACTATATTTTTCATTATGTTAATGTATTGTATATGTAGGTTAATCCTCTGAATGATATAGAAAAGATTTTGGACTGTGAAATGCGGCCCACGGTTGCCGATGATAGTGATGCATCTAAGGTTGGTTCGAAGCAGAATTTTGTAAAACAATATCTTGTTAAATGGAAAGGACTATCGTATCTCCACTGCACATGGTATATCTTGTTAAACTTTACATGTTTATTAAGGTTTCTTTAAAAAAACTAAATTTAACTAGGACGTTTTTACATTTTATAAAATCGTCCTGTATTTTAGGGTGCCTGAAAAGGAGTTTATAAAATCTTACAAAGAACTGCCTCGTTTAAGGACAAGAGTTAACAATTTTCGCAAGCATATGCCTGTAGGAAATAGCTTAGAAGATGATTTTGTTGCAATCAGGCCTGAATATACAATGGTTGATCGTGTTCTTGCTTGCAGGTATCATATATATTTATTAATATTTAAGAATCTTGTTTATTTAACGCTTCGTCTAAAAATGTATGAATTTTGATGAATTAGGCAAGACGATGAGGAAAAGGAATATTTGGTAAAATGGGTAGGTCTTAACTATGATGAATGTTATTGGGAATCGGAGTCAGATATCTCATCATTTCAACAACAAATCGAGAATTTTAATAGGCTTCAGTCTAAACATCGCAAATTAAAGAAACAAAAAATTAACGCTCGTGATGCCGTTGACCCGAAAAAGAAGTCCAAAGAATTTCAGCAATTTGAAAAAAGCCCTGAATTTCTTCCCGGAGGTATACAAAATTTACTAATTTTGTAATTCTGTTGTTACTATTTCAAATTATTATTATTTTTTTAAAATTTTTGGTAAGTGTTTATGGTGTAATCGTAGGTGTGCTCCATCCATATCAGCTTGAAGGATTAAACTTTTTACGGTTTTCATGGTCTAAACAAACACACGTGATACTTGCAGACGAGATGGGTCTTGGTATGTATGTATATATTTGTCTTCAAAATCTGATCTTTTTACATTAAATTCAATAATTAATTATCATTTAAAAATTTCAGGAAAAACAATACAAAGTATTGCCTTTTTAGCTTCTTTGTATGAAGAAAATGTGTCCCCACATTTAGTAGTAGCACCGCTTTCTACGTTGCGGAACTGGGAGCGTGAATTCGCCACATGGGCACCTCATATGAATGTCGTAAGTCACACAATCTTTTAATTTTTTTAAACAATTAGTTATGTTATTATGTTATGTCATTATATATTTGGTTTAATAAGATCCCATTTGTAGGTTATGTATGTTGGAACCCTTGCTGCTCGTAATGTCATAAAAGAATATGAATTTTATTTCCCAAGGTCTCAAAAAAAGGACAAGAAGAAAAAGTCGGGTGAAAGTAAGCAAGATAGGATTAAATTCGACGTGTTATTGACATCTTATGAAATGATCAACATAGATAACGGGTCATTGAAGGCAATAAGTTGGGAGACCATGGTACGTATTTGACTTTTATTACTCAATGCTAAGATCATCTGCATTATGCCTGGCAAACGGGCTGGGTTGGGTCGAGACTCAAACGGTTTGGGTCAAAACGGGTCATGGGTCGAACGGGTCTCGATTTTCAAACGGGTCGGGTCTAAACGGGTTGGGTCGGGACCCATTTTTTTATAAAATTTTAGGATGATATATTTTTTATTTTCTTTATTTTTTGATTTTTAAGTTTTTGTTTTTTTTAAAGTTCTTTTATTTTTTCATTGTGAAATGGGTTGGAAATGGGTTTCAATGGGTCTAGATGGACCTTTCAATATATTAATGGAGTAAAGATGGATTCATATTGGACCCATTCCCTTTGTTTTCTCGAGACCCGTTGGACCCAAATGAATGACCCAATGGACCCATTTTTTGAAGTATGGGTCTTGATGCCAGGTATAATATCTGCCTGTTTATTTACTCTCTTTTCTTATATAAAAATTGTAGATAGTGGATGAAGGCCATCGCCTTAAGAATAAGGATTCAAAGTTGTTTTCTGCATTGAAGCAGTTCGACACCAGACACCGTACGTTATTGACTGGAACACCCCTTCAGGTTTGTTTTATTTTATCATCATTCATTCTTTTTAAGGCTGTTTTATAAATAAAATTTCAGTATGTTATGCTTGGTTTTAATATTGTCATATATTGTTAATAATTTCTTCTAGAACAATCTGGATGAGCTGTTCATGCTTATGCACTTTCTTGATGCTGGGAAGGTTAAGTTTTACTTCAACCTTTTAGCACCGATTGTTTGCAAGATTAAAGCTTCTCCAATTATACTTTAAATTTGCAACTTTTTTTTAATTACATAACATGACTACTAATACCAATAATAAGCATAGATTGATAAATAAAAAAAAAGGTTAAACAATGCTGTTCTGTCACTAGAGTTTTCTCATGAGTTAAATGTTTCCTAAGTTAGTTATTTACACACAATTTCTTTAACAAAAATTTGGTGTGTTGAATGATGTTACACCAAATGTTCACATCATTTTGAAACAATTTTAATGTTCAATTATACATTGAATATGGCTGTATATAAGAGGTTTTTTGTGCTAATTCAAATACAAAAAAATTGCAGTTTGCAAGTTTAGAGGAGTTTCAGGAAGAGTTTAAAGATATTAATCAAGAAGAGCAGGTTTCAAGGCTCCATAAGATGTTGGCCCCTCATCTTCTAAGAAGTAAACATCTCGAAAACGTTTGCATGATTTTTTTGGAACGAAAATGAGACTTTTGCATGTTTTTCTGATTTGAATTAAACGTAAAAATAATATTATTTTTTTTACTTTCGGTTATAAAAATTTGCAGGACTGAAAAAAGATGTAATGAAGAAGCTACCACCTAAAAAGGAGCTAATTTTACGTGTAGAATTAAGTAGCAAGCAAAAAGAATACTACAAGGCAATTTTAACTCGTAATTATCAGTTATTAACTAGACGTGGAGGTGCTCAGGTAAATTCATAATTTTTAATAGTGAATTTATTTTTTTACTTTTAATTCTAACTAAAATTAACATTCAATGTTTATTTTTCTATTTTCAGATTTCTCTTATTAATGTGGTTATGGAATTGCGTAAGCTCTGTTGTCACCCATTCATGCTAGAAGGAGTTGAACCCGAAGACACCAATGAGTTCTACAAGTATTATATATATATATTTAATTATTATATATTACCTAATTTAGATTTAATTTTTGTTTTTGGTGATAAAAAACAGTTTATAAGTTGGACTAATTTATTGTTATGCAGACAACTATGTGAAACGTCTGGTAAATTGCAGTTATTAGACAAAATGATGGTGAGACTAAAAGAACAAGGCCATAGAGTTTTAATATACACACAGTTTCAGCACATGTTAGATTTGCTTGAAGATTATTGCAATAACAAGGTACCAACTATAAACAACTTTGAATTTTTTATGTTGACTTTTTTCTGACTTTTTTAAGTTGTCTTCAGAAATGGCTTTATGAACGTATAGATGGAAAAGTTAGTGGTGGAGAAAGACAAGTTCGAATCGATAGATTCAACGCGCCTAATTCTTCTAGGTTTTGCTTTTTGTTATCGACTAGAGCCGGTGGTCTTGGTATAAACCTTGCGACTGCAGACACGGTTGTTATTTATGATAGTGATTGGAACCCACATGCTGATTTACAAGCTATGGCTAGAGCTCATCGTTTAGGTCAGAAAAATAAGGTAATTTTTAACATGGGTCAATTTTAGTACACGCTGAAATGGTACGGGTCGGTTGACCCAAAACATAAACATTTTCTTTGTTAATATTGTACAATAGTTATTGCATTGGTGTTTTTTTTTTTTTTTTTTTTTTTTTTTTTTTTTTTTTTTTTTGTGGGACTTTACGTATTGGTTGGACATGTTTTATGGATATATAATATATCTATACTTATTGTAGCATATTCACATGCTTTATTGCACTATATGGTTACATGTTTGTATTACATTATATAGCAATTAATTTATACGTACTTACATATCACATGTTTTTATGCTAACATATCATACTTATTTGTCTATGCCTACATAGTATACCATCTATTTTATACTGCATATTATACCTACATGCTTCTTACCAACATGTTTACGTATACTTATTGTACTTACATGACTTGTTATACTTGCATATTTGACACACACATATTTTAATTATATGTTATATTACTCAATATTGTTATATGCTTTATTTACCTATATATATCGTATTGGAGTATACATTATTCATGGTAAAGCTTCTATTTTGCCAACTTTACTTGTATATTTTTACTTCACATATCGGATTTCATGGTTCTTTCTGGTCGGAGGTCCCTAGGAAGCAGCCTCTCTGCTCTACAGAATAGGGAGGGACGACTTCCTCTACCTGGGGACCGATAGGTATCCTGGGTAGAAGAATGACTTCCCTTTTACTTTAGGGTAGAGGAAAGGACTGCCTACATCTAACCTTCCCCATACTCCACTTTAGTGGAATTGGGTATTGTTGTTGTTGTTGTAGTTATTGCATTGGTTATGTCTATACGAGAACAATTTTTTGTTTGGCTTTTTCTCTCTTAAACTAGTGTGCTTTTTGTTTGACCCATTTGACATGTCCACTTTTTAGTAGCTGGTTCATTTGACTCATCGAAGATTAACCACAACTTAAGTCAATCTGTTTGGCCCGTTCCTTCTTTCGCTAGGTTATTTTTTTATCTGGCCCATTTGACCCATTGAAGATTAACCACAACTTAAATAAACCTGTTCATATATGAATGGGTTGAAAGTGCCACCTTTAGGGGCGCTGGCTTAGCTAATGAGATTGAGCTTAAGCTTTATAGCTTTATAGCTTTATAGCTTTTTAGCTTATTATATGCTTAATTAGCTCATCTTTAAAAGTTTTCTTCTCCAGCTTCATAAAATTGGCCTTTTCACCTAAACTAAGTTAAAAAGCCAAAAGATTTTAAGCTACAAAACTTGTTTTTTTTTTCTTTTTTCTTTTTTTTACCTCAAATAAAGCTAAAAAACCCTTAAAAGTGCTAAACCTAAACACCCCCCATAGTGTGTATTTATTTATTTTTTATTTTTATTTATTTATTTTTTTTAATCCATCGTTTTCAGGTGATGATATTCAGGCTGATAACAAGAGGAACAATTGAAGAAAGGATGATGGAGTTGACCAAGAAGAAGATGGTGTTAGAGCATTTGGTTGTTGGCAAGCTCAAAAATCAAAACATAAACCAGGTACAACACACCATTTTAAATTTCACATATTTTGCTTTGATAAAAAAAGATAAGATTTTGTCAGTACACATTTTAGGATGAACATTTTGCAATGTAGGAAGAGCTTGATGACATCATCAGATATGGCTCGAAGGAATTATTTGCCGATGAGAACGATGAGGCAACGAAATCAAGACAAATTCATTATGATGATGTCGCAATTGATAGGTAAAATTTAATGGTTTTATTGGTCTAATATACTTTTCATTGTTTCTTCATTTTTAGTTTTAATCTTTTAATTTGTTGAAACTTTGATAGATTGCTTAATCGTGATTATACTGAAGAAGAAAATACTACAATGGATGAAGCAGAAGAAGACGGTTTTTTGAAAGCTTTTAAGGTTTTTCTTGTTTCCATCATAATTTGACATTAATTGATTAAAGATTGTAACTTTATGATTCATTTGTCTTGTTTATCATTAGGTTGCAAATTTTGAGTACATCGATGAAGCAGAAGATGATATGGAGCCTTTATCAGAGAACAAAAGTGGAGCAAATAATCCAGAAAGATCGAGTTATTGGGAAGAGCTGTTAAAAGATAGATATGAAGAACAAAAAGTTGAAGAGTTTAATTCTATGGGTAAAGGAAAAAGAAGTCGTAAACAGGTCAATTTTTTTTCATAAGATATAGTTCTTTATTTCATTTATGCTATTTAATTGAATAACTTATCAAACCAAGTTGAATTTTTTCATAATATAGTGTTTTTTTTTTGTTCATTTATGCTATCTAATTAAATTAAATAACATAACTTATTAAACCAAGTTGATTTTATTTTTCATGAAGATTTTTTGTTTTTTCAAATAATCCACAGGATGATTGAGTTATTTTATTGATAAATGTTAATAATTGTTTTTTAATGAACTTTCATAAAGATAATTATTTTTTTTTCTTTCAAATAATCCAGGATGATTGAGTGATTTTATTGATAAATATTGATAATTGTTTTTTAATGAACTTTCATAAAGGTTTTTTTTTCCAATTAATCCTGGATGATTGAGTTATTATATTAATAAATGTTGATAATTGTTTTTTTTAATTAACTTTCATAAGTTGTTTTTTTTTTTTTTTTTTTTTTTTTTTTTTTTTCAAATAATCCAGGATGATTAAGTTATCTACTGATAAATTTTGATAATTGTTTTTTTTAATGAACAGATGATGTCTGTTGAAGACGATGATCTTGCAGGCTTGGAAGATGTAAGTTCTGATGCTGATGATAATTATGAAGCCGAGTTATCTGATGGTGAAAATTCAGGTGGAACAGCGCCCGTGAGAAAGTCCAACAAGAAGAAAACACGTGGTACACATTTTGACCCATCTTTGACTTTGACCTACTTTGACCCGACTTTGACCCGTTAACAGTCAACTTGGTCAAGAACATTTGATGATTGGTTCTTTTGATTCTTCGTTTAACAGTTGACAATGCTGAACTACATCCTCTTATGGAAGGTGAAGGGAAAAACTTCAGAGTCCTCGGATTTAATCAAAGTCAACGGGCTCAATTTGTTCAGATCTTGATGAGGTAGTATTGTTTTGTTCTGATAAATGATAAAATGACAGATATTAAAAGATATAATTTAATGATATATGACGTATTTACACCTTTTGTGATGGTACTCCACTATGTATGTTGTGTTGCAGATTTGGGGCTGGAGACTTCGATTGGGTCGAATTTACTTCACGTTTGAAGCAGAAGAGTTATGAAGAAATTAAAGCGTGAGAATTAACTCAGACTCAAAATTTACTCAAAATTCATCTAATCTCTTTATATCTACTAAAATTTCGTTATTTGACTTTTGACTGTTTTAATGGGTTTTAAAGTTGTTTTTATTGTGGCTTAAAGTTATGCACATCGTATCTTGCTAGTAATATACTTTGAGACATTCAAATCTCAAATAATTTATTCTGATCTGAAATCTGAAAAATTATAATTGAAAGCTTTATATTTTTGCTCAGGTTTTTCTTTATTGAGTGAGATTTTGAAATTGTTTTTTTTGGTTTATAATTGACATATTATGCAGTTATGGAGCTCTTTTCATGTCACACATATCTGAAGATATTACAGATGCAACGACTTTTTCAGGTGACTTTTATGCTTACAAGCATAAATTTGGATTTTATTTTTATCATAAAACTATACTTATTCTTTTTTTATACTTTATAAAACTGATTCGTTTTTTATAATTTATCTTCAATCTTTAATGCAGACGGTGTTCCGAAAGAAGGGCTAAGAATAGAAGACGTACTTGTCAGGATTGCAGTCTTGCTTCTCATAAGAGATAAAGTAAGTCCCAGCCTTCGAGTAACGTAAATTATATGAATTTATGTTTTTTAATGTGTTTTTTTTTTGTTGTCTACTTTTCTATTATCATATTTGTTGTTTTTCTATTATCATATTTGTTGTTTTTCTATTATCATATTTGTTCTGAGCCTTAATTTATACCACAGGTGAAGTGTTCTTCAAATAGTTCATCTGCACCCCTTTTCACCGATGACATCGTACATCGGTATCCGGGACTGCGAGGTTTAAAATTCTGGAAGGACGAGCATGATCGGACCTTACTCCGTGCTGTCTTAAAGTAATTTAACCTTTTCATTTATTTACATATAATAATATATATTAATTTTTATATGGAACCATTTTGAAAAATAATAATCTTCTTATAAAAGAAAGTCATTACTAAGTCATATTTTTTCAAAAGATTGAATTTCAACCTTTAGATGAGTTTATAACTTCGAATTTTAGCCATTGATTTGGATGATGATGATGATGATGATGTCATAATTGTCTTTCATTTAAACCATTGATTAATTTATTTATACATATGATATGAAGTTCACCCATTATCTTGAATTTCAACCATTGATTTGATAATTCAAATAAAAACTACTTTTTATTTTTAATAAATAAATAATTAATTAATTAATATTAATTATTCCGTGAAGTCGTGTATTAAATTAAAACTAGTAATAATAAAACCAATAAACTAAATTACATTTGGTAATAGAAAAAAATGGTTTTTTTTCAATTAATTTTTTTTTTTTTTTTTTTTTTTTTTTTTTTTTTTTTGTTAATTTTTCTTGTATATATAGGCATGGTTATGGAAGATGGCAAGCTATTGTTGATGATAAGGAGTTGAGGGTTCAAGACGTCATTTGTCAAGAGTTGAATCTCCCCGGTGTAAATTTTACTGCCGCAACGAGCGGCGGTCTTGATGGTCAAACGGCGAATTCGGGCGGTACGCAACCGTTAGATACCGCGGCATCAAATAATGCGTTGTATCAGTTCAGAGAGATGCAAAGAAGAGTGGTTGAATTCGTCAAGAAACGCGTCATTCTCCTTGAAAAAGGACTTAATGCCGAATATCAAAAAATATTCTTTGTAAGTCGGTTCTTAAACGTTTTACTTTTTTAAATATTTGTTTTGTTTTATGCAATATAATATATTTGAAGCCTTTTTATGCAACGTGTATGCTTTTTATTTGTTTGTCTCATAAGCAAACGACTCACATTTTTGTGCATTAAATCTCTTACATCCTTTCGATGAATAGATATATTTTTATAAAATAATATAGTTTCATTGAACATTCTCTATGAATGCTTATTTTATAAATTATCTTAACAAAATGTTTTTTGGGTAAACCTTCCATTTTGACCCGCTGTCAAATGCCAACCCACCTGCCCCGCCCATATGGTCACATTTACCAAGTATACTGATTTTCTATTTTGTTGGTTGCTCATATGGTTTTTATGTTAAACGTGATAACAGGGTGACGAGAAACCTAGTGAAATTCGAAACGATGATATGGAGACTGAAGAAAAAGTTGTAGACAAAATAACAACAAATCATAACGAAACATCTTCGCAAATGATTGGTCAACTGCCTAAAATCGACATTCTCTGTAAGTGTTTGACTATAATCATTCAAGACAATATGCTATTTTGTCTTTATTTGATTATATTTATGTGTTTGTATGTATATATGAATAGCTCCTGAAGAAATATCAGCGGCTGCGTGTGACGATAAAACAGATCGTTTGGCAACAGCCCGTCTTTATAACGAGGTAACTATTCACTTTTGCCAAATAATCTTAAATTTGTTGGATCGTTATATTATTGAAGGGTTTTATAATGTTTTAATTGTTACATCTTTCAGATGTGCAAGGTAGTAGAAGAAAACGCGCTTGATTCGGTTGAGGCATATTTAGCCAACAAACCCGCGGGTTTTAAGTTTAAAAAGAATCTTCAACCGCTTGAAACGATACATCAAGAAGTAACCAAAATTCTAACCCCTGCAAATGAAAATGTGAAGAACAATGGTGATGTGGCAACTGCAAGTCCACCTCAGCATGACGCCAGGCCAGCAAATGGGACTACCAATGCTGATGTGGCAATGGAAGATTGATCTTCTGATGGTCAAGATAAGTCAAACAAGGGAAAACAAGAGGATGGTGTTTTTGTTTTGGAGTAGTACACCATTGTTATTATTTGTTGTTGACTTTTAACAATATGTGAATTAGGAGATAAAGTCTACTAATCATAGTTTTTGAGAATTAGGAGAAAAAGTTTGTGCAAGTTATTCACAAGGAAACACAAATGTTGTTAATTTGAAGGTTGACTTTATCGTTGACCTTAGGAAATGAAGGCATTAGGTTCTATTATTGTCATTATTGTTAGTTGTTATATTTGGAGATTATTATGATGAACGTCATAAAATCTCTGTATCTTTTGTGTTTGGAACAGTTGATTTGCAACATGTAATGTGTTTTAGAGGCTCTGTTGGTAGTAAAATGAATAATTATTATGTAACATCCCTCCTTACTGACAACAATATTGTCCGCTTTGCCCGTAGGTGCATGGTTTTTTCTTGGTGACCACACGAGGATTTCCCAGGAGGTCACCCATCCTAGTACTACTCCCGCTCGAGCACGCTTAACTGCAGATTATTAATGAGATCTGCTGTGCTTGTAGGCCTAAAACGTGCTGTGTCTAGTAAAGACGGAAGTTACCTTATAAGGGACTCAAAGTTACTTATAAGGGATGTTACATATTAAGCTTAAATTTGTAACTTTTTTGTTCATTTAATTGTAGTTTCGAGTTCTTCATGTGGCCAACAAAGGGTCAGGGATCATGGAATAATGTGGTTATGCTGCGTACATGAATGAAGATATGCGGCTTCTCCGATACCATGAAGGTGGAAAAATTAACCCGTTTATTTGTAGTTACGTGTTCTAATGTGCTAAAACTTAACTAGTTGAGAAATGTATTGCAAACTTTTATTTGGAGTCGGTCCAATGATTGATCTGTCATTATAGTTACAAGGTTTTGAAAGTGTAAACTAAACAACGTTGATGTTGGTCAGAGTCTAATTTTATCAACCTAATTAAATATCCAACTATATATTTCTGTTAATCGCATTGAATTCGCATAATCTGTTAAGAAAAGAAAAGCCTATACCTTTCATCTAGATTATTATTATTATTTTCAGCATCAAAAATATATTAGAAATAAGCTCTAGAAAACCAACCATTCCATGATTTCTCAAGTGAATAGTTGATTACCTCGTTACCTTGTTCTTCCAGGAGTTACATTACTATTTGTCTATTTACCATGTACTTTAACGCTTATCGGGCGATCTTGTACTTCGTAATTTCATATCCATGTAATTTTGATTTAAATTTGTTGTATCAACCACTTTTTCATGATAAACATGGTACTCAGATTCTTCATTAGGAAGTAAAAGTATTATGGTTGATAATTGATCAAGACCATATCACTGCAAATTTTCAAAGCAACATGATTCTTGTGCAATTCGAGACTCATTTTAAGACTCATTTTAACCACAACTGATCTTGAATGAAACAATTCGAGATCAACACCAATCTTTTTTTTTGGAACAACTAAAATTTTATTAAAAACCAACCTACTTCACCCTAGCAAGGAGCTAGAGAGGAGCGGAAAACAAAAACAATATACAAATTACAAAGGCTTCATGAGCCAATTTTCCCAACGAAAATTAAATGAACTCTTACTACGACACCAAATAAAAGATTCCAGCTTGATTGAATCGAATAAAAAACTCCTCCTCATCGCATTATTGGCGAAAAGCACGTCGTTCCGGAACCTCCAAATATGCCATAGCATATTCGTGATGATGACGAAAATAATATCTTTCGACTTTGACGGGATTGTCAAAAGATCGAACCACTCCATACAATCAGACCAAGAATTAAACGTAGGGAATTGCAAATCAATCCAAACCTTAATCTTGCTCCATAAAGCTAGAGCGATAGGACACGAAAAAAATAGATAATCAACAGATTCAACCCAGTAGCTGCATGTAATGCACCCTATCCTCTCGATCTCCAAACCTCGTTTTGAAAGATTTAGCCTAGTCGGAAGCCAATCCCAAGCTATTCTCCAAATAAAAACATTGACTTTTCGAGGAATAAACTTTGACCATCTCGTGATCAGCTCTGAGTTCGGCAGAGTTTCCTCGTCGATGTATGAGCGTGTTGAGTTAACCTGAAAATCACCATCGATACCAATAGACCATTCCCAAGTGTCACGCGAATCGGAAAGAACCATGTCGCCTATATGGGTCGATAACTCATTCAGATGGGCTTCATTTCTTGGCCCAATGTCTCGTGACCAATTCCAAACCCATGTACCGTTTTGCATCATCTCAGCTACGCTACACTCTTTATCGACAGCTAAATGAAACAAACGGGAGTATTTTGACTTTAGAGTCCCATCACCTAACCAATTGTCCGTCCAGAATTTAACTGAGCGACCATCACCGATCTTTACCCTTAGAGAGTTTTGTGGAATCATGTTACTCGCTCTCGCCTTTTGAAAACAATTAACAACCGAAAGCCACGAGCTATTTCCACTACTCTTAACAGTGTTGTAAATACCCCCATCTGAGCCATACACAGCTCTAATGACCATAGCCCACATCGAATCTTGGATAGTACAAAAGCGCCATATCCATTTGAGTAAAAGAGCGTTATTGAATGCGCGTAGACTTCCAATATCTAAACCGCCACATTCTCGGGATGCTAGAACTTGTTCCCATTTTATCCAGTGAAGCTTTGTGTCATTACCGGAACAACCCCAAAAAAATCTAGCTCAGAGACTCTCAATTTTATCAACTACAGTTTCCGGGCATTTATAAATGGAGAAATAATAAATGCCAAGACTACCAAGCACCGCTTTAATGAGAGTCAAACGCCCACCAAATGACAATAAATTCGCCTTCCATGATGACAACTTTTTCGTGTACTTAGATATAAGATCGTCCCAATTAGCTATTCTTTTCATGTTTCCACCTACAGGCAAACCCAAGTATACAAATGGAAAGGTTCCTTTAGAACAACCAGAAATACGTACCATTGAGTCGATCTTTGCACCTGATGTTTCAATTCCAAAAATTCGAGATTTTGCTACATTAATACGCAAACCCGAATGACCATAGAATTCTTCAAGAATCTGCAGCAAATTATTAAGATTTGAAGCACTCCAATTCGATACAAAGATCGCATCGTCTGCATAAAATAGGTGCGAAACATTAAACGGGGGATTGCCGATGTTAGCGCCACTGAATCGACCCGCCAATACATTCTCTTTCATTAACAAATGTAATCCCTCCATGACGATTAAAAATAAAAACGAGCTCAGCGGGTCTCCTTGTCGGAGATCACGTTTTATGGGAAACTCATCAGTAGGGCTACCATTAATTAAAATTGAAGTACGAGCCGAGAATAAACACATTTTAATCCAAGCTCTCCACCTAAAACCGAACCCCAGCTTAGCAAGCATAAAATCCAAGAAATTCCAATTAACTGAATCATATGCTTTTTCAAAATCAACTTTAAAAATCAACAATTTCTGTTTTTTCTTCTTGTACCACTCCATAACTTCGTTCAAAATCATAGGACCATCTAAAATCTGTCTCCCGGAGATAAACGCCGACTGTTCCTTACTAATGATTTTATCAATCACCTTCACTAATCGATTAGCAAGAATTTTGGAGACGATTTTATATATCACTCCTATCAACGATATAGGCCTAACGATATAGGCCTGTAATCTTTAATAAAAGACGGGTTATTTACTTTCGGAATCAATGTAATAAAAGCTGATAAAGACCCAGGTGGCATTCGTTTATCTCTGAAAGCTTTCTGCACCGTGGCACATAGATCAACATGCAGAATGTCCCAAAATTTTTTAATGAACAAGAAATTAAACCCGTCCGGCCCTGGAGCTTTATTGCTTCCACAATCCCAAACCGCATCTCGAATTTCTTGAACACTCACATCACATTCTAAAGAAGCAGATTCTTCATGTGAGATAATAACCTCGGGATTCAACTTAGGAGGGTTCCACACTAAAGAATCACCATCAAACTTAGCTTCATAAAACTTGAAAAATTCCCTTTTAATAGATACTGGATCGGTGAGCCACGACCCGTTAACCGAGATACCCTGAATCATTTGTTTGTTGCGGCGATGCCTCAAAATACTATGAAAAAACTTGGAGTTCTCGTCACCTTCTGCATCCCATTTAATCCTTGCTTTTTGCACAATATCCATGTCTTCGCTTCTGTTAATAGACGCTAATTCCTGCAACAGATTAGCACGTTCCGATAATAAAACATCGTTAGAAGCACCTGAGTCCAATAAAGACTCGATTTCATTTACACGGTTTCCTACCGCCACTTTTCTGGATATATTATGAATCCTGAGGTTCGTCACCCAACTCTTTATCGCCTGTTTTAATTGTTTCAACTTATAACAAAAAGAAACATCCAAATTACCCATCACTTCATTCGCTACATCTTTTATCACATTACCAAATTCATCATGCGACATCCAAGAATTAAAGAATTTAAAAGGTAATGGACCAAAGTCTACTTTATTATTAGCAAATAAAATAGGTAAGTGATCGGATAAACCTCTCGGAAGGGCCACCAACTTGTAATCAGCTAAAACATCACCTGCGGAAGAATAAATAAGAACACGATCAAGACGACTCATCTTGGATGCCGATTACTATGAGAAGCTCCCCTGCAACCTTATTTATTTATTTATTTATTTAATTCCCTCTTGCAATATTCTATCAATTACAACCTAACATACCCACTTTACTATTACTCTATTAGCATGTATGATGATACTTATTCGCTTCGTTTAGTTTTAGGGATCGTTTACTGCTTCCGAGCCTTGATTTGCGTCTGTTTCGATTGTATTTTGTTCGTCTTTTTCATCGCTTGATGAAGAGATTCGATTATATGTTATCATGGTTTTAGCCAAGAAAAAAAAAAAGATAATACTTATTCCTTTCGTCCCACAAAAGTGTAATTTTCAATTTTTTGTTAAATTAAAAATAGATGTGATAAATATCAGTTTTGTCCTTCTATTTAATATATGTTTAACTATCTTTATTTAAGATTTAAGATATAAATGATTTAATGTAATAAATGACTGTACATTAATAAATTTTAGTGATATTTAATAGTTATTTTTTTATAAGTGAAAAAAATATTATTTTTGAAACATACAAACGGTAAAATGAACACTTATTTTGTGATGAATTATTTATTAATTACTTTTTGCAATGGGCTAAATACCATTTTTTCACTTGATATATCAAGTCAACTCTAATAATTATGACCAAAGGACTATTGGCATGGCGATCGTGATGACCCTTTTAACCAAGATGTTGCGGGTTTAAGTCTCGTTGTAGACATATTTCGTAGATTATTGTAAATATTCGTGTAATGTATGTGTGAGTTTGTCTTTCAAAAAAAAAAAAAAAAAAAAAAAAACTCTAATAGTTATGTTTATTTACTTTTAACTGTAGTTCTAATTCATTGCTAAAAATATAAAATTTACATTTTATGAATACGTTATATAGTTATGTTTTACGTTTAGAAATTACGATTTACGTTTTACACTTTATGTATTTTGGTTTACTTAGTCCAAAAATATTTACATTTACACTTTGATCTAAGTAAAGCATTTTTTTTTTAATAGTACTAAACTTCTCTAACAAACACGATCACGTGTTCTTCAGATACTACCTGCCTCGGTTATCTAATTATGTAATTATTGATATCAACTAATGTAATTATGTAACTACAGTCGTTGACCTTGAATTAGGCAAGTAAGACGCTATATATAAATAATACTAGTAGACTTGCAGATCCAAATACTCTCACATTTCAAGGTATTTCAATTTTCATCCATTCATATTTCATACAGTATTAATAATTAAAATTAATAATTAATAATAATAATAATTCACACATAGTTACTCCATATAATATCCGTTTAAATCTTGTAGATCAAGATGAATCCGCATACTACACAGCCAGCTAATCTGCCTCGTATGGATTTAATTCAAGGTAAAAAATATTCCGATAATTTCCATCATTCATGCGGCCTTATTAACCAAATATTTATGAAATGTTATGATTTATTTATGAAAAAATAATATTAAGGGTACAATATAATACTAACTATTTGCATTGGAATTATACAATAAAGGATTCAGGTTGGATTACCTCAAAATTGGCGTTCCTCTGTATGAAGCATCGATCAAATGTGATTGGAAAGCTGCTAACCGTATTCTGGTTAACCAACCTGAATTGGTGACGTATAGTATCACTGAAAATGGAGAAACTGCACTTCATGTTGCTGCATCCGCAAAAGGCTACCGCAGATCGATGCTGAATTTTGTGGAAAGTGTGGTTAATATGATGAGTAAAACAGAATTGGAGTTGCAAAATAAAGATCACAACACTGCTCTCTACTTAGCAGCTGCTGGTGGAAACCTTGAAATGGTTAAGATATTGATGGGAAAGAACAGAGTGTTGCTGACAATTGCTGGTGCAGCAGGAGAGATGTTGCCATTATATGCCGCTGTTTTATTTGAACATTATGATGTAGTCGAGTATTTGTACGGAAATTACAATTTGGATGACGATTGCTGGACAGATCAAAACCGTGTTAAGCTTTTCGAGCAATGCGTTAAGAATGATATGTTTGGTAAACATTTTTTTTCTTTTACATATTTTACAGCTATACACGTCGTGTTTTTTTTTTTTTCTTGTTTAATATGACCATAAGGTTTTTAATATAGTGGTAGGAATAGGATCAAGGGGAAGTAACCAGCAAAATCTTTTTTTTCTTTTTTTTTGTTTTTTGAAAAAACTTTGTTTACGAACATTATAGATTGGATGAAAATATGAACATTTAATAAAGACACTTTGTGATAAATGTTTTTATTTTGGCGGGAAAACGCTCGAAGAACTAATATTTAACAATTATCGTGTTTTTCGAGCGTATGTTGAGGTTTTAGATATTAGGGTTTAGATATTAGGGTTTATAGGGTTTAGATATTAGGGTTTAGAAATTTAGGGTTTAGGGTTTAGATTTAGGATTTAGATTGAGTTTTTAACACGAACGGTTTAGGGTTTAGGGTTTAGTGTTTTAGGTTTATGGAATAAACACAAAACACCAAACCCTAAACCATAAACCCTAAACTCTAAATCGGGCTAAATTTTACTTCACAAAACATGAAGAAAAAAAAAACGTTAACATTCTTCACGAACAATATTATCTTGAATGTTTTTTTTGTCGATCGTTTCCCGCCTAAATAATAACATTCATCACGAAGTGTCTTTTCTAAATGTTCATATTTTCGTGTGATCTTGATGCCTGAAAAAGAAAATCCAAAAAAACGAAAAAAAAAAAAAATTTCTTCCCCCGCTTCCCCCGATTGGTTACTTCTCCATTGATCCTGCTCATATATATATATATATATATATATATATATATATATATATATATATATATATATATATATATATATATATATATATATATATATATATAGGATCAAGAGGGAAGCAACCATTCTGGGGGAAGCAAATTTTTTTTTTCGCTTTTTGAAAAAACTTTGTTCACGAACATTATAGATGAGATGAAAATATGAACATTTAGTAGAGACCTTTTGTGATAAATTTTTTTATTTTGGCGGAAAAATGCTCGAAGAAGTAATATATAACAATTATCGTGTTTTTCGAGCATATTTTGTGGTTTTAGCTATTGGGGTTTAGATATTAGGGTTTAGATATTAGGGTTTATAGGGTTTAGATATTAGAGTTTAGAAATTTAGGGTTTAGGGTTTAGATTTAGAATTTAGATAGAGTTTTTAACACGAACGGTTTAGAGTTTAGGGTTTAGGGTTTAGGGTTTGGTGTTTTGGGTTTATGGAATAAACCCAAAACACCAAACCCTAAACCCTAAACCCTAAACTCTAAACCGGGCTAAATTTTACTTCACAAAACATGGAAAAAAAACGTTCATATTCTTCACGAACAATATTATCTTGAATGTTATTTTTGTCGATCGTTTTCCCGCCTAAATAATAACATTCATCACGAAGTGTCTCTTTTAAATGTTCATATTTTCGTGTGATCTTGATGCCGGAAAAAAAATTCAGAAAAACGAAAAAAAAAAATTTGCTTCCCCCCGATTGGTTACTTACCCATTGATCCTGCCCCTATATATATATATATATATATATATATATATATATATATATATATATATATCAAAAACTTAAGTTTTTCAACAGCAAATTAAATTCAATACACTTGCACTTTCTAGTACATACACTTTTATTAAAGATTATATAACGTACATTCTTTCACTTTGTTGGTGATATTTTTAAATATCTTTTAGATATCGCACTAAGTATAATGGAAAAACACCCGGAAGTTGCAATTAAAGGTAATGCACTTGTAACTTTGGCCAGCAAGCCTCAAGCCTTTACCTTACAAAACTTCAATATCATCAGATTCGTCATTAGGGGTAAACATCTCTTTCCCTTGGTTCTAAACTTCAAAATCTTGTGAGAACAATTTTATTATTATTGTGTATGGATTTTTTTACATTTCATATTATATGTATTTAACAGGTAAATTTTGAAACATAAACAAGTAGATATGGACAGGGAGAAGTTGAACATGTAGCAATGTACTCCTTCTGTCCCAAATTATTTAGTGTTCTTTTTTACTACGATGTTTCAAATTAATCATCTACTTTTATAAATATATAAGAATAAGAATAATAAAAATAAAGTTCCTTTTTATTCTTAGAAAGTTGCATTTAAGATAAAAAGTTAGATTAAAAGTAATGATAAAACTAAAAAGTAAACAAAATGTATAATATAATAATAACATTTATTAAACTATGTATTTATTATATAGGAACAATATAATTGGGACGAATGGAGTGAGGATTTATGGATCCAAACAATAACCATCATTAAATAAATTGTGATCTCATAAATAACAAACAAAAAAAATTAAACATGTGAAAAATAAATGACACAAAATATTATGTGTTATATCCAATTAGGGTGATTGGTTTAGTCAAAGCTACATAAAGAGCGTAATTTTGATATTAAAGTGATTAGGGTTAGAGACAATGTAATTTATATTATATAGGCATAAAAGAAAATTAGTTTCCTAATCGGATTAAACTTAGACAAAATTTCACACCTCGTTCCTGAACTTTACATCAAATTTGACTACTCATCCTTTTTTTTTTTTTTTTTTTTTGTGCAACCCTCATCCCTAATATATCACAATTCTACATCCCTCGTCCTCCCGTCTAGATTCTGTCAATTTTGACCGTTAACTCCATCACGTGCAGAACATGTGAGGGTATTTTAGTCATTGTATCATTTTCTTCTTTTTACTTTTTTTCTCCATTTTGAAATCTCCCTCATTCAACTCAGAACATAAACCCTAATTTCTTAATTCAATAAAAATAACAAGTATTATTAAAAATAACAACCTTTTTTTCTCCATTTTTGACTTCTCGTATATTCTGGAAAACATATAAAGAAAATAAAATCCTATCTTCTTGTAATACTCTATATACAGAATACATAGAGTCACTACTACAAAAAAAGAGTTTCCAAACCGGTTTTTTAGGCTTTCCAAACCGGTTTTAAAACAGGTTTGCAAAGGGAGGGGTTTAGAAAGTTCAGACCGGTTTTAAAACAGGTTTGCAAAGGGGGGTTTCGGAACCGGTTTTTTAAAAAAACAGGTTTGCAAAGGGGGGTTTGGGAACCTGTTTTCTAACAAAACCGGTTTGCAAAGGGGGGTTTGGGAACCTGTTTTCTAACAAAACCGGTTTGTAATGTTTTTTTTTTTTTTTTTTTTTTTTTTTTTTTGCCATTTTATTAATAATAGTATATTTACTAAATTTATTATAACCACAATACAAACACAAAATACAAATAAACTTGCTATATATTCATAATTTAGGCCACAACCTAGTACAAAATAAATACTCATATTAATAAACATATATACATCAAACAATGTTAAACTTGTTTTATTTAAACGTCAACAATTGATATGTTCAATAAGTACATGACTATTCATATCTTCTAATCTTTATGTCTTCATAATCTTTAATCTTCATACCATTATCCTTGTACTCTTTAACCTTCAAAATCTTCATATCGTCCAAATCTTCAATCTTTGACCTTCGTTGACTTGCACAATACAGACATAGTAACATGCAAAAACTAAAGAGAGCAGCAACAACAATAGTAGGTAATTTTGTGGCAATGTATAGATTTGACACAAAAAAGTCAAACAAGCAGAAAAATACACCATCATCACAGAATCTAACTAAACTACCATTTATCAAGAAGCAAGAAATACATCAAGATCCAGAAGATATAAACTCATAGTATAGATAAGCATAATCGATCAAGAAATGCACTAAGTTATATTACATAAAACATGTATGAAGTAATGTACCTAATGAAGAACACTATAAGAAATGCTCATATTATCAACCCGTTTTTGCTCATCATCTACATAACCTTGTGCAATATTAGAACCTTGCTTCATCACTTTTCTTGTTCTGCATTGTTTCTAGTTGTGGCAAAATAGTTGAAAGCTCTTTCTTTGAACTAATTGGCCGCTTAGCCTGCACATGTTTAACATACAAATGAATTAATTTAACAAACTAATTGGCTTAATGGTGAAAAAAAATGTAAGTTTTACACACCTGTTTCATAGGTAAAGATTGTTCTCCCAACGAAGCACATAGATGTGCAAGCTTTGATGCTGAGTCAACAACAGCTAAGCGAAGTTGAGATCTAAAACGACTCGCTTGATCCACTTTTTTTTCGATATGCCTCCAAACACTCTTGTTCCAAATCAAAAAGCATCATATCTCTGTTTTTTTCAGGCTCTCCTACTTCATTCCATATTTTCTAGTTCCACACAAAAACATAAAGATGCTTTCAGGTTCTAAGGAAATTAAGAAAGGTTTATGAAATAGTGTAAGAGATATAGACAGAGCAAACGTATGTGAATATGTAATACCTTGATAGAACATGAAAGAGATATGTTGCCAACACACATTCTAGTAGCCTGAATTAGTCAACTAATGGAATCATCCACATATACATATTTGAATAATAAATAGCTTGTATATATGAAAATCAGCAAACTACTTACCTTTCAATATCATCAAGAACTATAATGCTAAGTGTTGACTTGTAAGCATCCTCAAATACCTAAAAAGAAAAAAGTGCTTGTGAGAAACAGTTCATGAACCATTTGCAATATTATTGTCAAACTAGAACACACGTTTACAGAAAAAGAAACAATGATGTGAAACGGTGTAATCACCTGCAAGACAACAATGATGTGACTTTCAAGTGATTATTACAATTCAATTTCCAGTTTCTTTTTTTCTTTTTCACTTGCTCGGAAATGGATTTTCAAGTGATTATTACAACATAAAGAATCATATAATAAACTGTTTAAGCCATGAACATAGGGTCTAAAAAATACCAAAGCATTAACATCATAAACTCACAATGCAATATTCCAATATCAGCTAGTATTTCCTAAATGAGAACTTTAATAGCATAAACTCATAACTAAAGCAATTAAAAGAGCTACACAACAATTAAACCCTAACATTAATTTTTACAAATTAATAAAACAAAATTACATGTTAATTGAGCAAGAATGATGTTGAAGCAAGTTTGAAATTGAGCACGAATGATGCTGAATCGGTGGTCAGTAGTGACGATGGTGGAAGAGGTGGCGGTGGTGAGTAACGACGATGGTGGAAGAGGTGGCGGTTGTGAGTAGCGACGATGGTGGTGGTGATAATGTGAGTGGCGATGGTGGGATGAAGTGAATTAGGTTTAATTTGGAAGAGAATTGATTTTTTTTTTCATCTAGTCCCGCTGTTGTACATACTCCCCCTAATATTTTTTGGTTATTCAAACCGGTTTTACAAAACAACCGGTTTCTATAGTCTAAAACCGGTTTTTTAAAATAACAGGTTTGCAAAGTGTACTTTTGAGACCGGTTTTTTGTAAAAACCGGTTCCGCGTTTCCTTCTTTTTTAAAACCGGTTCGGATTCACTTTCCAAACCCGTTTTTAGGGGTTTCTAAAAAAACCGGTTTCGTTTGGGGGTTTGCACTTTACCTTTTTTCTCCATTTCGAAATCTCCCTCATTCAACTCAGAACATAAACCCTAATTTCTTAATTCAATAAAAATAGCAAGTATTATTAAAAATAACAACTTTTTTTTCTCCATTTTTGACTTCTCGTATATTCTGGAAAACATATAAAGAAAATAAAATCCTATCTTCTTGTAATACTCTATATACAGAATACATGGAGTGTTGGACAAATGGATCATTCAGCTACTCGTATATTCTGGAAAACATTCACTTGTCGGGTGGTTTACACAAACAAGGCTAGTGCCCAGTCAGCATATAGATTTGTGGTCGAAAGTAGTAGTAGCTTATTTGGAAACAGAGATGTAAAGTGCAACCTTAAGGATGTTGGGATTGCGGGGCCCACTAAGTGTGAACCAGTGTCAAAAATCCAAAAGAAGACTATCCGGACACAGAGGACAGACTGCCGCCGCCAGCTGTTGTTCCTGTTGGGAAATTACGGTCTCACTAATTCCCACCATCCAGCCCAACAATAATAGTAAAGAAATAAGAACAATATACAACACAAGATTTAACGTGGAAACTCCAAAACAGGAGAAAAACCACCGGTCCCCAAAGAGAGAAATACACTATATCACAAATTGTTATAATGATATAGACGACTCTCTTAAGCCAACTACACTCTCCAAAATATTTAACTAATACAACTCTCAAACAAGGGTAAGAAAGAAAGAAAGAAATAATCAAATACTTAAAGTGTATTGATTGGTGCAATTTGAAAGTGAGGCTTAACACTCCTTTTATAACTAAGTCACCCCCTTCCAAGTTCTTCCTCCCACCTATGTGGGATAACATCCATTTTACTAATATAGCTAGCAACCATATTCATCTTCTAACCAAAACTATAACCAACAAATCTCCACCTTTTGGATAGAAGAAGATAACCATGCTTCCATATTGCAAGGATAACCTACGTAGATGCTTCCTTGACGACAACTTCAAGATCCTCATCTTCATGCCGCTGACATTATCTCTAACCCAAGAAATAAAATTTGCATCTTCATCGAATATTGTCAAGACCCGACAATCATTGTCATAACAGACAATCATAACTCTTAACAGAATTATCATACTCCACCATAAAGAGTATAGCACTTAGAATATCGCATTTCAAGCATTTCACCTCGGCACATGTTGTATAACCAGCTGAACAGTTATGGTGCAACTTCCTGTTTGGCTTTCCCTGGAAGTTTCATCAGCTACGACATCAGTTTCCACCACACACCTTGCATCAACGCCAAACCAATGCCCATGTACAATTTGTGGAACCGCTAACGAACATCCCTTTCCATGGTGGCGCGGACACACCATGAGGATGATGTGACTTCAGAAGAATTCGTCACTCTCCGTAACGACGGAGACAATGTTAGCATCTTTGGAGCCATTTGCCGGATTAGCTCCACCTGGACAATTAACCCTTACATGCCCAGTCTTCCCGCACTTCCAACATGTCAGATTCTTTCTAGAGTTTCTCTTCTGCCTATCCGAACACAACAGTACCGTAGCTTCTGATGACGAGACTCCGTTACCTTCCAATCTTTTCTCCTCGGACAGGAGCTTGCTAGTAACATCTTCAAACTTCAACGTTTCTTTCCCGTACATTAGAATAGGTTTCATGTGCTCATAGGACGATGATAAAGATAATATCAACCTCAAAGCTTTATCTTCATCATCCGTTTTAACTCCAATAGCCTCTAGTTCTGAAACAATACCGTTAAGAATACTTAGATGATCTGAAATATTTGAACCCCCATCCATACGCAGAGTATGAAATTGTTCTTTAAGACACAACCGATTTGAGATGCCCTTGCCCTGGTACAACTGCTCTAGTTTAACCCAAAGCTCCTTTGCCGTTGATAACCCGTGCACATTTGCAAGCACGTTCTTTGCAAGACACAAACGAATTGCACTTGCTGCCCTCAAATCCATATCATCCCATTCTTCTTCATCGAACTTACTGCTAGAATCACTGCCCGGAACAAGGGTGGGTTTACCCTTCAAAGCCTTGTGTAAACCGGACTGAATCAACACATCCTTGACTTGAACCTGCCATAAGCCAAAATTGATCCTCCCATCAAATTTCTCTACATCAAACCTCATTGGACTGAACTTCGACATCGTATCTGTATCCTATAAACAACACTTTCTCTGATTTTGCTCACGTTTCGAATAGCCAAAAGATGTAGCAGGTAGCCAGGACCCTTTAAATCGAAAATCCACAACTCGCCACTAACAAATCCAACTATTACTACGAATCAGAAAAAATATTGTCTAACCAGATACCCTATACGATCGATAGAACTCGTTTCTGATGTGGACGATCCACTCCCGTGGCAACCACAGAGCATACTCCGACTCCTATAACCGAGACCCCCGTCAAACCTGACGCTCTGATACCAGTTGTTGAGAAATTACGGTCTCACTAATTCCCACCACCCAGCCCAACAATAATAGTAAAGAAATATGAACAATACACAACACAAGATTTAACGTGGAAACTCCAAAACAGGAGAAAAACCACCGGCCCCCAAAGAGAGAAATACACTATATCACAAATTGTTACAATGATATAGACGACTCTCTTAAGCCAACTACACTCTCCAAAATATTTAACTAATACAACTCTCAAACAAGGGTAAGAAAGAAAGAAATAATCAAATACTTAAAGTGTATTGATTGGTGCAATTTGGAAGTGAGGCTTAACACTCCTTTTATAACTAAGTCACCCCTTTCCAAGTTCTTCCTCCCACCTATGTGGGATAACATCCATTTTACCAATATAGCTAGCAACCATATTCATCTTCTAACCAAAACTATAACCAACAGTTCCCGCATCTCCTATACAGTTGAAATCGATTCACTTTCCGGAAATTTCAGGGACTGTAAATACGTTTTGAGGATTGTTTCAGATTCGTGTGTTGATAAGGATACTAGATCTAGCTTCAATTTCAAGTTCTAATGGTGAAATCAAATTTTGATTTTTTGGTGAAATAAATGATGAAGATGATGATGAATCTAGTGAAAAAAATGATGACGATGATGGTGGATTACTTTGTGTTGAAGATGAGATAATGATAAGTTTATATATACATTTATAATTTGATTTGTTGATTTTATAAAAGTGTAAAACTAGGGTTTTTAATTTGTGAATGATGAACATGAGATGATGAGGATGAGGGTGAAAATATAAGTTAAATAATAAAGAAAAGAAATAAAATAAAATGACTAAAGTACCCTCACATGCTTTGCACATGACTGAACAAACGGCTGAAATTGATAGAAAATAGACGGGAGGACGAGGGATGTAGAATTGTGATATATTAGGGACGAGGGTTGCACAAAAAAAAAGAAAAAAGAAAAAGGATGAGGAGTCAAATTTGATGTAAAATTCAGGGTCGAGAAATGAAATTTTGTCTTAAACTTAACACCATTATATCCTTGTGGTCCGTGAAAAAAATTCTTGCGTTTGAGATCGTTACTTCGCGGACTGGGATCATTGTTATATAACAAAGAAAATAAACGTTAAATATAAGGAAAATGTTAATGACAACTTAAGAAATAAATTATTGCAAAAATTAGTAGTACATGGAGAAGTTATTTTATAGAAGGTAGTTGATTTTTATTAAAGTACGAGTAGTTTGTGCATGTTTAAACTTCTTAATGACAATCCTAAGGCTTGTCATTAACATTTTTCATAAATAGAGAAAAACTAACTTATGCTATTTTGGTTGTATTAATGGAGTCAATAAAAAACGTGTATTTATTGGTGATTTGACTGTCGCTTAAAGTAAAAATTGAACTTCAGACAAGCCTAAAACCTTAAAATTTTTATGACGTTTCACACTTTTTTTAACCTAGTTATTGACCGGAGGTCTAGTCGGAAGCAATCTCTCTATCCATAAAACATGAACGGACTTTCTTTACTTTTGGGGTATTTCAGTCTGGGTAGGGAAATGATATCTCTTTATTCTAGGATAGGAGAAGGATTGTCTACATCTTATCTCCCCATATCCCACTTTTGTAAGTTTTAGTTTTGTTGTTGTTGTTGTTGTTGTTGTTGTTGTAACTTATGCTATTTAAACAATTTTTTAATGGTAATGGGGAAAAGTGACGTGTTGGGGTAGGGGTGAGGTGCTTGACGTTGCTGGTAAATTGATAAATAATAGAATGTCTTGGTGAGTGACGTGTTGGGGGACGGATAGGGGTGGGTATTTTTATTTTCTTTTTCATTTTTGTTAATGTATAATTTATTTTAGTTTTTATTTTGTTTAATTAGTTAGATTAGATTATTATTTCATAATTATAAAAACAAATTAAATTAATATAATACACTAAAATTAAAATTAATAATACGATTACATTAATTTAAAATCCCTAAACATTACGGTTACATTTTTTTAAAACGTCATATACATTACGATTACGTAAATAAATAAAAATACGATTACATAACAAAAACTACGAGTACAAAAATTAATCGTTGTGGTATTCCTCATCACTGGCCTGAGGAAGGTCGTCAAATATACTCTTAGTGTACAAATCAATTCTTTCCGAGTGTATCACAGCTTTCTTTCCTGACTATTTCATACCATTTTTTCGTTTTAAAAAAACGGAGTTCTTCACAGTCTTCATCATAATATGCCAACTCTGAAGCATCGAGATCAAGTTATTGTCTTAACATATCGAACAAAGCCCCTAAATAATAGCCGGTAATGTCAACATCTCCTAACGTTTTTTCCCACCACCGTGATACTCTCTCATGTCTTTGCTAAAAAAATTCATCATAACGAACGTCAAATGTAATGAAACACAGAGTCATGATGAAGTTGGGGAAGTTGAATGAATTTTGAATGAGAGTTGAAATTATAAAAAATAGGAGAAAAAATGGATGAAACGTCGAGAGAAGTGTATATATAGATAAAATTTTATACAAATTCATTGTTAAAATATATATTTAATGCAATGTATATGTATGTGTTTGAATTGTGCAACGGTCAAGTCATGCATCCAATAGCACGAAGCTACATCGCCTTCATCAACCAACACGTGAACAAACGAACTCATGCCTGGAGCCAGCACGTCGACTTCTTCGACCTTCCAGCACGCCGCGCTAGTGGCGTACTGCCTACGTGTTGGGTGAACAATGGTGGTAACACGCTGCGTTAAAAAGGGTCTTACGACATACGTTAAAGGGCATTTATTGAACTAAAATTACCGTAAAAGATGTGAACTATATATATATATATATATATATATATATATATATATATATATATATATATATATATATATATATATATATATATATATATATATATATATATATATATCTGTGTGTGTGTGTGTTGGGTGAACAATGGTGGTAACACGCTGCGTTAAAAAGGGTCTTACGACATACGTTAAAGGGCATTTATTGAACTAAAATTACCGTAAACGATGTGAACTATATATATATATATATATATATATATATATATATATATATATATATATATATATACACTATTGAGTTTATTAAATGAATTTTATGTTAAGTTTAGAAAATTTTATTTTTATTTATTGAGGTTTATTTTGGTAGAAAGAGGTATGTAATGACCTGCCAACACGGTACATTGACTTAAGTCTCAGAGCGAGGTTATGCCCACTTTTTTTTTGGCGAAAAAACGATATATTATAAATAAATAAAAAAATAGATCTTATGATCTAGGGCGTTACATGAATTGATAAGTGGCGTAATTGAAATTGCTTGACCACCTACACTAGAATTGAATACACATTGACATGACGAAAACGAAACACTAACAAACTCGGGAAAACCCTACACAAACAAGAAAAGAACACGAAGTTGCTGCTTCATTGAAGTAACCGCCGCCTAGATCACCGAATCCTAAAAAAAGACCTCACCTGCCCTCTATATGATAAGTCTTAATAAATATTACATTCACTTTTAAAGTAGCTTTCTACAAATAGAAAGTTCTCAAAATAAGTAAATTTCAAAAATTAGAAAGTATTCAAATATAGAAAGTTTACTTAGAGGTCAAATCATACGATAACCCACATAAATTAGTTTTAATGTGAATGCAATAATCTTTCAAAAATATGACATGAATGACTTCATGCAACACCTTAGCAAAACAACCAGTGGAAGCACTTTAAAAACCTGAGAATAAACATGATTTAAAAAGTCAACACGAATGTTGGTGAGTTATAGGTTTATTACAAACGATAATTAAAATAGACCACAAGATTTCATGTTTGAAAAAATATAATAAAAGCATTCTACTACTTGTTGAGCGTCCGGTAACCAAACTTAACATACTATAATAAATACCCTTTTAAATAATTTTACACCGAATCAAGTGTCTTAAGCCTACTAAATACCCGTTGAATGCTAGCGCGACTATCCCATGTGGGAGTTGTCAAACTCTACTGATCTGTAATTAAGATTCGCGCCCACTCTTTTAGAAACTAGCAGTTAACAATTACCAAACTAAGGGGATATTTTTTTGTTCATACTCAAAGTAGAATGTTTTTTACGAAAGGCAAGTATTATACAAATGAAAGAAAAAGTACACATAGGAAGAAGCTAGTTAAGACATCGAGAACACGAAACAAACACTCATGAAAACAAAGCTCGACATAGCCCAAACCACGAGAAGAAAAACAAAACACGACTACACTCTTAAGAAACTCGAAAGTCTCAACCCACCAAAACCTAACGAAAAAACAACATCCGAAGCACGATAAAGGCTGAAACAAAAATATTACACAAAAACTGGAAAGACGAAACAACCACGACCCAATAAAGACTTATAAGAGTTCGAATCCGAGTTCGGCTCCGAGTCTGAGTCCAAATCCGAATCCGAGGAGGATGAAAAATCTTCATTAGATGCATCATCTCTCTCCTCTTAACTTTTTCATCAAATCAACGAGATAAGCTCTTTCAATCCATCTATCAATCCATACATGTTTTCACCGTTTAATCACTAAAAATATCATGATAATCGTAAAGAATCAGTCAAATCTCATAGCAAGAGAATCATGGAATCATGAAAAATTGTAGATAAAAGCATCATATAATAAGATTTTTAAAAAGTCTTATCATGTTATCTAAACATGTAAAAAACTCAAGATACACTCAAGTTTCACAACGTTGTTTTCATCATGCGCAGTCAAACTAAAATAATTATAGAAAAATCATAAAAATTCAAGATGATGAAAGTCCAATCGAAGCATTTAAATAAAAAGTTAAACTACATTATGTCGAGTTTTGAAAGAAAATGGTTTAGTCAATTTGTATAGTTTGTTCGTTAAAGTCGAAATTGACAGATTTGACATAAAAAATGAAACACTTTTTTACACGCAACACACATACCACATAACGACTCAAATCATGTTACCGCAAATTGGAGTAACTTCCCATACATGTAATTGAATATTTTCCAGAAGATAATGAAAAATCATCTTACCAATTTATCACAATCACAAACCGAGCAAGCAAAGGTCAGATTAGTTTTTCGTAACACAAGTTATAATCATAACTTAATATCCATACAACGAAAACGCACAATATCTAATTGAAAAGTTATTTTCTTTTCGAGAGGAATACAATTATAAACCTCTCATGACTTGGTTCTAATCCATATATTTCCATAATAGCATATTCAAGCACGAATTTCATACCGAAATCTAATTAACCCTAACTTTCAATCTGTAAATCGAAATCATGCGATATCTAAATGAAAAGTAATTAACTTTTTATAGAGAAATACAACTATGTACATATTATATATTGAATATAAGTCATACATATCAAATTCGTGAATTTACAACAAATCATCAAACGATCAAATTCACGAGTAAAATCATGCATACACACAATGACTCGAGTACTAGACATGGTTACATTATCATAATTGATAAAAATTAGAAATACAAAAATCTAGGGTTATGAGAATTTACCTAAATCGCCAAATTGAAAGGTTAGATGTGCAGAGGAGAATGCGTAGATCGTGAATATATAAACGATTTAATGATCGGGGAGCCAATCGGACAAGGCAAGAAAAAGAGACCCAGGACTTTTATTTTTCATATTTTAAACACGCACATGTAAAAGTCTAACGGTTAATGGTCTCTAAACGCGAAACGGTTAACGGTTCCAACGGTCGCTTGGTTTTAATCAATTAAATTAAGAATAAGAATTCTTAAAATACTTTTAGTCTCAAATAAATATTAAGGATAATATTTATTAACAATTAATAATATAAAAATATTATTACTTCGAAGCGTGACTCAGAAATCAGTTTACGGTCGTTACGCATAATTAACCAAGAATAGGAATTCTTATTATTTCAAATTATCACATAAATATTACAAATAATATTTATAAATAATTATAACTTAAAAGTTATCATAAAAATTATTAGTAACTAAGAAGTCAACTAACTGACGTTAAAGGATTTACAGAAACAGTAACGGTTAAATTAGGGTCGTTATCAGGGATGACTTTATCTTCCCACGAGTGAAGAATCCTTTCTCTACACGTGGGGCGTAGAAAAGTCTTCTCTTCTATTCTAGGGTAGTGGAAGAGTTGTCTACATCTTACCTCCTTCATACATCGCATATACGGGATTGAATGTTGTTGTTGTTGTTGTTGTTTATTTTGTGTTTTTATGGTATCAGTTGGCCAAACCCAAATACGGAGTATATATTTTATTTGTAAAATTTGCTTTGTAAAATTTATGTTTATTAAGAGAGAGATTATCATCAAAGTGGAAATTTCTTAAACCAAAAAGAAAATTTGAGTACCTAAACTAATAAACTTGGTTGAATAATTTTTTAATCATTTATCAAATCATAAATATTTTTATTTATAGAAAAAAAAATGATGATTGGGTGTGAGTTTATAGAAAAAAATATAATGTATTAGGAGTAACAGATAATAATATTAGGTATTTTCATGTTTTTTAGAAGTTACTGTTTAATCAGGTATATGACCGTCCAATTAAATGTGTCACGTCACCTCCAAAATTTCAAACTTGACAGTTGCAATTAAAATTGACTCGTCAGGAGCGTCAATTTTGACGCTTCGCTTTGGGCGTTACCAAGTTCAAAAATCCAAGTCACCGTCATATTTGATTTTAACGCCTTGCTTTGAGTGGTCGATTTGACTCGATTGTAATTTTTATTTCAGTCTTTCCATTCTTTGGTTCGAAAATGAGAGTTGTTGAAACGGAAGGAAAGGCATTGCAGTTGCTAAGGAAGATTTGGGAACAAATCGCGAAAAAACCCAAGGAGGAAATTGATAGTATACTTAGAGGGCCACCAGATTCGACTAATAAACAAAACAAAAATTCATGGTCCGTTCAAGCTGCGCGGCTACAAATACTCATATGTAAACATCTTGCCAAAATGAAAGTTGAAACCAATAACATAATAAGTGGGCCACCAGAATTGAGTAGTCAAGCTATTCGGTTACAAAATCTCGTTATTAAATACCTCGAGGACATTCATGATGAAACCGATAAGGTAATCATGAGTAAGGAACATCAAGCACGAGAACTAATCAGCCTGATATCCACACATATTGTAAGCATGCATGAAGAAACCCAAGATATAATCAAGAAAATTAAAAATGAGGATCTGTTAGTTCAGAAACTAACGGAAGTCATTTATAAATATGTTGACGAGATGAATATACGAAGTCAGGAAATAAACTCAAAGTATAAAAAGGTTACATACTCGTCTCGGGTACTTTTCATTGCTGCAGAAGTAGGAAATACTATTTTTTTAGTTGAGCTCATCCGTCAATATCCCGATCTTATATGGAATCAAAACGATAACAATATCACTATCTTTCACATTGCTGTGAAGCAGCGCCATGAAGGTATCTACAACTTATTGTACGAACTGGGCTCAATGAAGGATATGATAACTCTTCTCAAAGACGAAAATGATAACAATATGTTGCATTTAGTTGCGAAGATTCTAATGAAAAGGAGACTTCAGAATGTATCCGGAGCTGCTTTACAGATGCAACGTGAACTACTATGGTTCCAGGTATATACATTCCCTTCCATGCTTCTAGAATTTATGATGTTATTTCTTTCTTCAGTATAACTCTACAACCATAAACTATTTTATAACTATTCCACCTTTTTGTAATGTAGGAAGTAGAGGGTATGATTCCATCTTCTTATAGAGAACATGTGAACATAGATGGTCTAACACCATATGAGTTATTCGTGGAAGACCACAAAGAACTTGTCGCAAAAGGTGAGAAATGGATTAAAGAAACTACTAGCCAATCTATGGTTGTGGCAGCTCTTGTTGCAACCGTAGCATTTGCTGCCGCTTTTACCGTTCCAGGTGGTTATAACCAAAATACCGGTATTCCCTTCTTTATAAATGATGAAACATTTTTAGTTTTCATTCTAGCGGATGCGGTGTCTCTAATTTCATCTATAGCTTCAATTCTCATGTTCTTATTAATTAACACGTCTCGCTATGTTGAAAGTGATTTTTTGGAATCGATACCACGAAAGCTGGTTTTAGGTCAATCTACTCTTCTCCTTTCTTTAGTAACCATGGTGCTCGCTTTCAGTGCCAGTTTCTTTGTACTTTACCGGAAGGGTTTATCATGGATTCCAATCCTTATCAGTGTATTTGCTGTGATGCCGATCCTCCTATATGTAACGGTACAATATGGTTTGTTTTTCGATGTAATACGCTCAACATATCGTTCTAGGTACCTCTTCAAGCCTAGAAGACATATTCTTTACTATGAATACCCCCACGTCTGATGCCTTAAGTTGTAAGTTTCATAATTGGTTCTCTGTACGTGTATGCCTTAAGTTGTAAGTTTCACATTAAAATGTTATGTACTTTCCATGATGAATCATTTTTTTTGTTAATTGTTAACATTGTTATGTTTAATTAATACATTGTGTGGCCCACAAATCCACAATCACTTATACTTGTGTTGCTGCTCACAAATCGCCTCACTAGGGGCGCTCTGGGCATTTTGAAGTTTTAAACCCACTCTCTCCTTAACAAGTGATATTAGTCATGGGCTTAATGTATTTTTGTCGGGCCCAACATTATTGTACAACTTCTCAAAGGTTACATCAACATTTTCAAGTAAATGGAGACGGAGAATGGAGATGAAATCAGCATAGGATATCAGGTCTAAGTAGATAAAAAATATATTTAAAAAGCGTTATCGTTACAACTTTTTCTTTGTTTTACTGTTTACCTCTTACTTTTTTTCCTATATTTTTATCTTATATATATAATACAAAAGTTAAAAGTATAAAAGAACTTTAATTTATTATTATTATTATTATTATTATTATTATTATTATTATTAATTATTGGAATAATAATAATAATAATAATAATAATAATAATAATAATAATAATTGGGGAATAGATAGAAAATGGATGGAATTGGATCGATCCATAATCCAACTTCCTTTGAACAAATCACATGATTTAGTTGATTGTGCTTTATTATTATTATCTGGCTTGCATTGCACATGAGCTGGCCACCGGAATTTCTCACGGGTTGTGTTTCTTTTTCTGATTGCTCTTTACTCTTTCATAATTTGATACATCTCCTATGCTGCTACTGCCTTTGAGATTTGATTCTTATGTGGTATTATTAAGAAGAGCTAATACATTGGGGAATAGATAGAAAATGGAGAGTGTGAATTTTAACATGATGAAACGCAGACAGAATGGGATTGGGGTGCTTAATCTCCATACTGTATTTATTTAGAATAGTTATTGGGGTGCCCACCAGGTGTTTGTTAAAAGTCCCCAGTGAGTTTTTCCTTGGCTTCTTGATTATAATTATATTGGTGTATGGGGATTTTGTATCTGTCATTTTAGCTATGCGCTTCAACTAAAGGTTGTGTGTAGCTATGTCGCATGCCGCTGTGAAGTTTCATTGTCCCTTTGTGGGTCTTAATGGCTGTCAAAATGGGAGTGGAAATGGGCAAGTTAGAAGTTCTCTTATCAAGCATCTTAGTGATCGTCATTGTGGTATCGATGCGCGGGATATCACTCGACATTCTCTTACTTCTAATTTGGGTGTTTATACTGAGGCTGATGTTACTTTTAGGCGTATGGGGATTTGGTTATGTGGTGTTTGCTTCAAAACACACACGCTACGTGCTAAGTGCCGTCATGGTAGGGGCCCGGATGTGCCGCCCCCCGATGAGGGAAATGGTGTTGTTCGTTTTGTGCTTCATAATTTTTCCAAGCCACTAGCTCCCTCTTCTCCTGCTCGACTTTGTATTGAGGATGGTTCGGTGCGTGATCATTACGATGGTTTTGACGTGGCTCTCCTTGATCGGTTGTTCTCTAAGGGGTTTCGCACGGTTAAGTCTATCCCTCCCAAGTGTCGTTTGGGGTTTTCTCGGGTTTTGAAAGGTGCTCTTGATAAGGTGATCTCTAAGCCTGATGACATTTCTTGTTGGGTCTCTTTGTTGGTGTTACCCCTTTGTACCCTTAAAACCTTTCGGCCACGGAGTAGTCGTGAGTCCAGGTCTTCGATAAAGTGTCGGCATCAGGAAGAGAATATTTCCCGTGCTATTTGCTCTTGGGGGACAGCGGGTGGAAGTTTACAGCTTGTGAGTGAGTATTTGGCAGATGATTCTCCTATGTTGTCAGTGGTTGATGATGAGGTCCTTGATTTGGAAGAGCGTAATATTAGGCAGTGTCGTAGGAAGATTTGTGATGGCCATTACACCGCTGCAGCTCGTGTTCTTTCTTCATCAGGCGTTGCTCCTTATAATGACGCCACACTGGCGGACTTGCTGTCTAAGCACCCTTCTTCTATAGCTCCATCCTTGCCTGATATGACGGTTGATCACCTTCACCTCGTTACGACTTCTGCTATTGTTTTGGGCCAGATAAAAAGTTTTCCTCGGGGCACTTCTTGCGGTAGGGATGGTTTACGTGCACAACACCTTATGGATTGCTTGAGTGGTGCTGCTGTGGCAGTCTCGGATGAGTTGGTTGGCTCTATTACCGGGGTCGTTAATCTCTTTCTAGCTGGAAGGTGCCCTATGGAATTAGGAGAGTATATAGCTAGTGCTCCCCTCACAACGCTTGTCAAGCCCGGCGGTGGTCCTCGTCCTATAGCTGTGGGTACTGTTTGGCGACGTCTTGTTTCGAAGGTTGGCGCTGCTATGGTTGGCCAGTCTTTGGGAAGTTACTTCGATGGTCTTCAATTTGGTGTTGGTGTTTCTTCAGGTGGTGAGGCAATTCTTCATGCTGTGAATCGGTTGATTGAGGATCGTGGCTCTGATGTTGGCCTCTCTATGTTATTAGTTGATGTTCAAAATGCCTTCAATCTGGTTGATCGTACGGTCATGTTACGTGAAGTTCGCCGCCTTTGTCCGAGCATTTCTCGGTGGGTTGAATTTTGCTACTCTAATCCAGCCAGATTGTATTATGGGAACCACACCTTATGGTCTTCTCAGGGGGTGCAACAGGGTGATCCCCTTGGTCCGCTGCTTTTTGCTTTGGTCTTACAACCCTTGGTTTCTAAAATCAGAGTTAATTTTGAGGTTTGTCTTCAGGCGTGGTATTTGGATGATGGCACTATTATTGGGGACACTTTGGTGGTGGGGAAGGTTTTGCATTTGATTATGGACGATGGGCCTCGTTTTGGGCTACATCTCAACGTTGAAAAAACAGAAATTTTCTGGCCTACGGAGGATCCTCGCAGCAGGCAAGTAGGTGTCTTTCCTCCTAATATTGCTCGGCCTTTAAATGGTGTTAAGTTGCTTGGGGCCCTCGCAACTTCCGATCCTGGTTTTTGTAGTGAACTGGTGATGCAAAGGGTGACCAAGTCCATTGCGCTTATGGATAAGGTTGCTAAGCTTGATGATCCTCAGTGTGAGTTGTTGTTGCTTAGGGCATGTACGGGAGTTTCTAAACTCTACTTTACCTTGCGTACTTGTCCTCCTAGTATATTTGAGGCGGCTCAACGCACTTTAATGGAGCCCTTCGATCTTCCTTGGAGCGTATTGTTACTGCTTCAGGGCCTGGGTTTGGTGATTGGCAGTGGCGGCTTGCCACCTTGCCATTTGCATTTGGAGGGCTTGGTGTTTATTCTGCGGGAGATGTTCGTCAGTATGCTTTTCTGGCTTCTCGATTACAGTCTGCTGGGTTGCAGACCAAGCTCTTACGTCATACGGGTATTGTTGGTCTTGGTCGTGCTTTTGAAGATGCATTGGGTCTGTTTAATAATACGGTTGGGTTTGATATTTTAGGTAATCCGAGTGAGGTCGCTGCCCAAATACTCATGAAGAAATTGGCAGATGTTTATTTCAAAAAGGTTACCGCTTCTGCAGAATCCACTTTTTCGTTATCTCTCCGACAATTGGCCTTATGGAAATTACAGCAGGGTGATCACACCTCTGCTTGGCTAAGGGCAGTCCCTATTTTGGGGTTGGGTCAGACGATGAACGCAAAGACTTACCGATGTGTGTTGTGCTACCGGTTAGGTGTTCCATTGTTCTCTATCTCGATGGCATGCTCTGCCTGTTCAAGGGTTTTTACTGGGGATATTTTCGGGGATCACGCCGTGTCTTGTGCTGGTATGGTGGGTATTAAGCATCGACATAATATTGTTCGGGATTCCCTTGTTGATGTTTGTTATCGATCTGGGATTTCAGCGAGAAATGAGGTTGACATTGGGTTGTCTGGAGGGAACGACAGGGCCCTCAGACCTGCAGATGTGTTACTTTATTCCTGGGATTGTGGTCGCGATGTTTGTGTTGACTTGACAGGGTCTTCTCCTTTGACGCAGTCTGGGCTTTCTGACTTTGTCCCTGGACGTGCTGTGGTTGATGCGGCTCGTCGGAAGCGGGTCAAGTACGAATCTAGCTGTCAGACGATTGGTTATGGTTTCATTCCTTTCTCATTTTCTTCCCTGGGGGAATTAGAGAAGGAGGCTGTTTCTTTGCTAAAGCGGGTTCAGAAGAGTTCGATGGCGCAAGATATTGGTACCGGTGCTGCTGCTCATATTTTTAATAGGATAGGTTTTGCTATTGCTAGAGGTGTGGGGGCCCAGATTGTCTCTAGGCTTCCCACTAATTTTTTTGTAAGTTTTAAAACTTTTAAGTTTTTTATAATAATAATAATAATAATAATAATAATAATAATAATAATTATTATTATTATTATTATTATTATCATCTATTTGTGAGTATGGACGTGGAAGTAGACTATTAATATAGGGAGAACTCAAAATAGAATAACGGACTATAAATATAGGATATAAGAAAAACATTTTTTTAGAAAATAAAAAGTTACACCGATAGCCCTTTTGGGTTATAATAAAATACACCAATTCTTATTTTTCAATAATAATTATACGAAACATGAGTCATAAGTTATTTGGTCTTTTCATCATATTGTCTTCCTCTAAATTATTAAGTTTTTCTCAACATTCACCTAGAAATTCCTTTTCTATTATAACGATAAATATAATATAATTATATAATTACAATTAAAGAGGTTGTAGATGAATATCTTTTGAAGATGAATAGGAAAGACCAAAATATAAACATTTCATATAACACCTTCTTCTCTTGATTTTTTCCTTTAAAAAAAAAAAAAAAACATAATACCATTAACGGATCCGGAGATCTAACAACTACAACCAATTCAAAAGGAAAACCAAACCAACCAAGTGACATAACTAAACGTAACCTAACAAACATTCCCGCCAACACGATGGAAAAAACCCTTTACTATGAAAATAAACTGAAACAATCTACAATATAGTAAAAACCTAACAAATTGATTGCACTAAAAAGAAAATAACTAAGCAACGATAAAGGACAGGAGAACCACCCGCCACATCGACAAACAATTATTCTAAACCATTTTCGGCAAAACACCGAGCCTTTCGGAAGAACGCCAAAAATCGTTGTAATGCCAAAAATCAGGAACAAAGGAAGCCCGGCTGCCGCAAGCTTCAAAAAGCCACGAAGATGAAACTGTCCACAAAACACCCATCCCACCCCCAAGGAAGAAACCAGATCTCTAACATGGAGATCATCGCATGGCCCAACCCCGAAGGTGCAACCGGATAGGACAGAACCAGACAAGAAAACCACGACATCTCCAACGTGGAAGTCCACACCACCTCGTCAACGGAAAAACCCGCCATTACCCCCACCATCAGCCATCGTATACCACCACCAACGAGGTATAGGCACACCAAACAAAACCACAGTGGACAAGGATCCCCATTAGAAACGCACCTCCCAGTGGCCACCACAAACAGGGTGGGGCACCACCGCTCTTCAACCATTCTGGACAGACTCGGTAACTGATCCGGGACGATCTCCTTCCATATCCGAGAAACAAGGTGGTGTAGAGGAAGTCAATTGAAGCGGTTGATTTTTCCATTATTCTCGTCACCACATCACCACATGCAAATAATCCCATGATGACATACATGTTGGAAATAGACGTGTATGATAGTGGCCCCATTACTTACATTATTTTACTTTATAAATAGTGAGTAGTTGGGAGAATATAGATTAGCCTCTACATTTGTATCTGTAAACGAATAGTAGATAGAAATTGCCTATCTTTACATTTAAGATAAATTGATGTAAAGTTAGAGAGAGGGGAATCAGGGGATAGCCTCTAGTTTATTTCCGGTGTATGTAAACTAAGAGAGAGAAATAATACATCAAGTATTACCCCACTTCCATTGTTATTGTTCTTCTATTATTATTTCTTCCTCATATGTTTGTTACAAGCGAACATAAATACTTCTAATAATTACATCCTTGCAAGATCGTTGTGTCGTTTCTATCTTGTAACGGATCAAAGGTATCAGAGAGGTTCGTTCCCTTGTGTGACAAACTAAAAAAAAAAAGTTTCCGCAAGTTTGTCCAAAATTTCTTAGGAATGGCCACGAAGAAGAAGAAAAAGAAGAAAAACAGGAAGAAAAGAAGACAAGAAAAAAAAAGGTGGGTATGAAAAAAATCCAACTATTTGCCATGTTTACATTTTTAGAAAAAAAAATGTTAAACATGAGAACAACTTTTTTCCTTTTTCAATAAAAGGAAGAAAAAAAATTGCCCATAATCCCAGTGAAAAAAATATTCTTGAGAAAAATATGGGGAAAAAAAGGCCTTCTACTTAGTGGAAGAGAATCCCATGATCCCATGAAAAAAAAATTGTATTGGAAAAACATGGAGAAATGCATCTTCTTTTCGTTCATAAAAGAAGATGGAAAAAAAAAAAACGGTGAAGAAGCCTCAAATTAGAAAGCAATCCACACAACGCGGGGAGTTTCAATTTGAGAGAAGAATCATCAAAATACTATGAGCAACGGGAGTTGCTCGTCTTGCCGAAGAAGAGGAGGTATGATCCGGGACGATCTCCTTCTATATCCGAGAAGCAAGGTGGTGTAGAGGAAGTCAATTGAAGCGGTTGATTTTTCCATTATTCTCGTCACCACATCACCACATGCAAATAATCCCATGATGACATACATGTTGGAAATAGACGTGTATGATAGTGGCCCCATTACTTACATTATTTTACTTTATAAATAGTGAGTAGTTGGGAGAATATAGATTAGCCTCTACATTTGTATCTGTAAACGAATAGTAGATAGAAATTGCCTATCTTTACATTTAAGATAAATTGATGCAAAGTTAGAGAGAGGGGATAGCCTCTAGTTTATTTCCAGTGTATGTAAACTAAGAGAGAGAAATAATACATCAAGTATTACGCCACTTCCATTGTTATTGTTCTTCTATTATTATTTCTTCCTCGTATGTTTGTTACAAGCGAACATAAACACTTCTAATAATTACATCCTTGCAAGATCGTTGTGTCGTTTCTATCTTGTAACGGATCAGTAACAGCATAAACACAAGCAAGATTGATTAGATTTCTATTTCAATCGATTTATCCCTAAACCTTCTTAAATTCATATAAATCCCCATAACTTTTGAATAGCAACAATTCATCAAGGTTGTGGCTTCAGCGTGTGCCATCAACTTTCACATCCCCTGAGAATTCAAAGATTTCTAGCTCTACATCAACGTCTTCTATCAGTTATTGCTAAAGAACCTCAATCCTCTTCCACACCTTCTTCGAAACATGAATCTGTTTAATAGTTAGACATAATTACGTTGATATAATCCATGTGGTTTTTCCAAATTTTTCAGATATAGTCAGTAAACTTATTTAATTGCATCAGTAGTCCTCAAGGTTTGCAACTTTTTGTGTGGATAAGCTCTTCGTCAATAATTAATTAAATTTATCCGTTAAGTCCCCTCACATATCTAACACCTATGATATTTTTATCCTCTTACCATTACCATTTCGTTTTCCCATGCCTCCTCTATTTGCACATTAACCACCTTCATTTATCTCCATAAGCATAAACCATAATCACTCACAATAAGAAAAACAATTTCTCTAACAAATTAAAGTCTCTTTCTAAAAACCCCTACATCCGTTTCTTGATTAAACTAGTTAAAGACCCGCGATTTCGCGGGTTTTATGAAATGATGGAATTTGATAGAGTATTTGTTAACAATTGCTAATAGGTAACCAAAAAAAAAAAAAAAAAAACCTGACATTAAAGTTGTAGTAAGGGTAAACACAACCAATACATTTTGAATTACCCAAATAATCCTATAAACACAAATTAATAAGCATTCTCAATAAACAATTATTTTCTTTTCTTAAAAGAGTTACCTCACATAATTGCTTATCTGATGGCCAGACATAATTTGTTTGAATCTAATTACCGTACTGACATTAATGACGTATGTATATATAATGTGCATACCATGCTGGTGTCCTTTGCTTTTCTCCTGTTATGCTAGAAAGGGTACCCGAGTAGCAGTTGCAATTAAATATGGAGGGCTTATAAGTGGTGAGAATTCGATGTTCTCTTATCTCCACTCTTGAAACACTACATCGTCTTTTAATTCTATTCGCAGCCGATCAAACTCTTGAAGTGCAGTCCAATAATGCCTCTTGATAAGTTCCCTAGCTAAATCTATTTCCATGTTTAATCTGTAATTGAGATCTCCAAACTAAAATTACTGGGTATTTCACAAAAAAATAAATATTAGAAGAATGCTAACATAGATGATAAAATGGGCGGATCGAGTAAATATGTTATATTAGGATGATTTAAAACACTCTATCGTTAACATGTTTATAACTAATTCGTATGACAAATAAAACTAATAATTTTATAATTTTTTTTTATCATTCCAATGGTAATTTACGAATTTCATGATAAGGCATTACAAAATACACTATGTGCAACTTGTGATAAGTTGACATGTTTCCCCCCTCGCTTATACGAATATATACATGTCCAAGGGATAATTCGCTTGATATACATCATAATCTAAATAATATTAATTATAGATTACATGATATACATCATAATATACATGATATACATATTACAGATTTAATTAGTTAAATTAATGTACAGATTACAAGATTACAGATTATTAGGTAACCCAAACCTAAACCCTAAACAATACTGTATAATCTAAACCATAAAATCTAAACCTTACACCTTACACCCTAAAATCTAAACCCTACACCTTAAACCCTAAATCTTCTAAATCATTTGATTTAAAAAAATAAATCTAAACCCTAACCCAAAACCCTAAGCCCCATATCTAAACCCTTAACCTAAACCATAAATCTAAACCCAAAAGCCTAAACCTAAACTATAAACCCTAAAATCTAAACCCTAAATCTAAACCCTAAACCTTAAACTAAACCCTAAACCCTAAATCTAAACCCAAAACCCTAAACCTATACTCTAAACCATACACCCTAAATCTAAACCCTAAATCTAAACCCTAAACCCTAAAAACTCTAAACACTAACCCTAAACCCTAAAATATAAACCCTAAACCCTAAATCTAAACTCTAAATCTAAACCTTACACCCTAGAATCTAAACCCTAAACCCTAACCTAAACCCTAAACCTAAACTCTAAAATCTAAATCTAAACCCTAACCTAAACCCTAAACCTAAACTCTAAACCCTATACATTTTAATGATTTTAATGTATAGTTAAAGACCCGCGGTTTCGCTAATTTTATGAAATGATGAAATTTTAAGACTATTTAACCATGATACCACAAATAATCAATATGATATTTCTAAAGTTCAAATGTAAAAAAATGATGTTCAAATTAAAGTAACGGACTTAATAACAACTCAATAATCAAATACACGATGTCATATAGTTGTTATATATCACATAAAATATATAGTTATTCAAAGTACCTGCTTTAGAAAGCTCATTTTTAATTGTATTTCCTTGTTAAGTTGTGTCACTTTGTGTTCCAATTTAGATAATCATGTCTACAAATTAACATACATATTAGTATGTTTAATACCGGCGAATTCTCAGAATTATGAAATTAAAATCCTAATAACGATGTATTTAAATCGATTGGTGTAATAAAAGCATCTCACAAGTAGGTTTGAAATAATCCGTTTAAGAATATTTCAAGTATCACTTCATTATCACAAATAGTCTATGGTGACATTTCATTTGAGTTTTATAATTCCAGTGCAATCAAGTTATATTCCAAACCCATTTGAGTTACCAACAGTTTTAGAAACGCAAATAAGAAGCAACGTCTTTGTTCTGATTTACCCACAGAAACACGAACATATCCCTTTAATCTTTTTTGCTATAATGATTAATTATCACACCTACTACTGATCTTCCTGTAAATATCTAAATGGGTTAAAACTATAAATAGGCTATATACTTTCATTTTAGTCCCAATGTAGGCTATATACCCAAATAAATACTATTGTAGGTCATAAACTTTCAAGTTATGTACTAATATAAACACACTAAACCTTTTAACCTGAAAGAAAAACAAACGAGGGTATTTTAGGTATTTCAGGTGTTCCTTCTTCTTTCTTTCCATCTCCTTTTCCATCTCCTTTCTCTATGTTTACAAAACCCCATTTTTAACACCTGCAATCTTGAAAGCCTTCTCCATGCAAACTAATTAACTAAATAATAATAATAATAATAATAATAATAATAATAATAATAATAATAATAATAATAATAATAATAATAATAATAATAATAAGTCTCGAACCCATCCCCATCTCCTTCAGAAAGAAGTGCAGTCAACCAGTAAGGCCACTTTGGTCACACTACCTTCAGAGTCTTCAGAATCACCTTCGGAACTCGAACTTTGTGCATGATATATCTTACACGGTCACATAAGGATTTTTGGAGATAAAAATGATTTTCGGATATCGGATGATATTCTAATTACATAGAATACCTATATATAGTACAAAAGATCCCGTAGATTACGGAGGGAATTAAGGAAACGTGTCAGACAAGGTCTAATATGATAGAATATGAATTTGTCTGTACACCATCTATGCAATAATTGCAATAAGATGTGTCGAGACTGAAAATGATAAGTAGATATTTTCTGACAAGAAATGATAAGCAAAACTTTTGACATGCAGACTAGGTCGAAGTCCAGACTCGCTAATGCATCTTATCAAAAATCAGTTAGACACACTAATGCAAGACCTGGTTCACTAAGACCACCGCTCCGATACCACCTGTAGTGACCCATCCTAATCCATCTGGACGAAATCTTCAACAGCTGGTTCCATTGCGAGGTATTGACCTCTATATGCCATGAACGACTCCATGTAATATCTTTAAAATGAGCAAATGCACAGCGGAAGATTTCTTTCAGACCTGAGAATAAATATGTATATGTATATATTAAAAAATATCATTAGTTTGTTATATGTAAGTATTTATATAAGTAATGTTAATGTTTTTGATATATAGTTATATGAAATATTAATATAATTCTAGTATAAGTATATTTAATGTACAAAATATTTATTTGTTAAAATGATAGTTTTGATGATAATGATACTAATAATGTTATTAATAATAATAATAAAATAATAATGATAATAATCATAATAATAATAAAAATCATGATTTTACTAATAATTATAATTATAATAATGATAGTAATATTATGTAATAACCCGTCCTTATCCCCTGGACGAAATCATCAACATTTGGTTCCATTGCGATGATCGACTCCAAGTAATGTCCTTAACATGAGCAAATGCACAGCGGAAGATTCTATACGTACCTGAGAATAAACATGCTTTAAAACGTCAACATAAAGTTGGTGAGATATATAGGTTTGATGCTAGCAGCGTTATAACTATGGACCACAAGATTTCATATGTAAATATTTTAATAAAAATATTCTAAGTTGTTGAGCACTTGGTAACCATACTTAACATTTAATCACGTCGCATATTCCCTTTATTATGAAATCTTACTACACCGTACCAAGTGTAGTCACTGAAACGAAGTACTGTGCAACCGTTGAATACTGGTCGTCCAGTCCGGTTGGGGTTGTCAGGCCCGATAGATCTATCAACAGGATTCGCGTTTACAATACCGCTGTAAATAGTAGTTACCAAGCTACAGGGAAGTATGCCAGTGGTACAACTCAACGTAGAATATATTTTTTAGTTACTTGTGTCCATATCGTAAAGCATAAAATACATGTATTCTCATCCCGAAATATTTAGAGTTTAAAAGTGGGACTATATACTCACCATATTGTATTTTGTAGTCAAAATACATATAACATCATTGAACACGTATAAGGTTGGCCTCAGATTCACGAACCTATATTATTTGTATGTATATATTAATACATATAATATCATTTAAACAAGTTCATATATTAATAAATAACTTAGTTACATCTAATTAGATAAATACTTAAAGTTTATATATTAGATTCATATTAAAATGGTTCAATTAAAATATATAATGTATCAAAGTTTATATATATATGATTATATTAAAATATTTTCATATATTACATGTAACTTAAATAATAATAATATTTTAATTTTAACATATTAGTATGTAATATGATATATGTATATACTAAATATAGTTTTATAAAAACAAAACATTATTTGTTTGTTAATACTAAAATAATGATAGTAGTAATAAAATTAATGATATTCCTAATAATAATGATGTGTTTAATAAAAATAATAATTTTAATAATAATAATAAATGATAATTTTAATAATGAAAATGATAATTTTATTACTACTAATAATTTTAATAAAAATGATAATAAAAATATTAGTTTTAATAGAAATTGATATTTCTTATAATTTTAACTATTATGATCATAATAATTATAATAATAATAATAATAATAATAATAATAATAATAATAATAATAATAATAATAATAATAATAATAATAATAACTATAGACTACCTCAAGGAAAAATGTCCAAAAAGAACAGTCCACGCCCAGATTCGATCCTGAGTGCTTTTGTTACCCTCACACCCTCACAAACCATCAAACCATAGCTGCTTTTCCATATTATCCGCAACACAGTTATATACATATCCCGTTCTAATTATCTTGGCCCAACAGAAACATGAAAGGATTCAGCCCAATTTACATCAAAAAGGTTTACGGCCCATAAAGGTTTATGATGATGATTATTTCATGGCCCGGGAAGCCTAAGTAGAATGATATGGGTATGAAGGTGTCGGTGTATGGAATAAATAAAGAAATCAAATGTTGCAAGTGGACAACAGATGTCGTTGTTAAACCCTATCTGTATACATCCTGTCCAACACTTTCGCTAAACATTAATATCTATCTATTCAGAATCTTAATCGTCTCCTATTCGTATTCATCATCGTCATTCGGTATTTTTTTTAATCATCACTATTTGTAGCATAATCTATCTTCCTTCGTTATTTAATCACCATCGTTCGGTATTAAAACAAAAAGAGTAACAGTATATTTGCAGGTTCTTCATTGGTGTTTGATTTTTGTGGTGGTCGAATAGGAAAACAAAGAATAAATAACGGTGACAAAGATATTGGTTTCTGGGTTGTTTTGAATGCACCGATGACCGAAAGGTGGCGCTTTGGATAGATTCTGCTCGCAACAGGAAGCAGAAACTATTGTGGTTTCGATGATGGTGCAACAACAGTAATGGCGGAGAGGTGGTGTTAACGATTTTAAATGATGCTCGAAGTGATCATGGTTTTCAAGGTGAAGAGCGGTGGTTTATGGTGATTATTTAATTGGGTTTAAGATTTCACGAAAGAAGAAAAAAAAGAAAGTATAGGATAGCTAGTGATCGAGTTAGATATCAAGTGGTGTTATGGGTGGCGGTTTAGATGGTGTTGATGGGTTCACGATGGTTGTCGTAGTCATGGTGTTTGAATAAAACGTAATGATACCAGGTGATGATGTAGGTTGCAATTGGGTTGAGGTTGAACAGGAACATATAACGAAACTAGCAGCGGTTTCAAAAATACACAAGATAAAATACGCAGCTGTAGATTTTTAAATGGTTTGTGGGTTTCATTTTGGACGGGAAACAAGAATAAATGGCTGTTGTAGCAATAGGTTATAAATAGTTCGATCAGATAAAAAAAAAATGAACGTGTAGGTAGTAGCATGTTGTTCAGACTGTTGTGGAACAGAAGGCAATGGTCTTGCGTCCAATGATGGTGTTGGATGCAGTGGTGGTGATTGAGGTTTCACGAAGGAGGAGAAAGAGAGAAAGGAGATGGGTGTTGATCAAGATGGCCAATGATGATGGATTAGGGTGATCGTAGAGTGTTGGTGGTTTTTCTGTTGGGGTTATGATCGTGTAAGGAGAAGTGGGTTCACGAAAGAGGAATTTAGAGACCATTGTGGGTTCGTGTTATTGAGATAAAAATAAAATTAATAGAGCATGAAGATGGGTGATGGTTCATCTAATTTGTAGGAGGAAAATGGGTGTTGATATATGTGGGTGTTTGGTTTTTGTACCTAATATATATATAAATATATAAAGAAAGAGATGATATCAAGTTGATGATATTTAATGGATTCTATATCCGTATGATTTAGTTGTGATCAAACAAAACACACTATCCAACAACCATAGTAACTTAATACAATAATATTGTGCGTTTTCAAATTCACGGGTTTAATAGCACAATAGATAAAAGAAAATCAAATGGTGACATATAAATAAACAATTCACATAATCTATCTAAAAAAAATCGGTTTCATAATATTTATATCTGTATGTACTTTTATTATATATAACAGTATATATATATCTATTTTTTTATTATTATTATATAATCAATCTTTTTAATAACTATACTTTTATTAATAATACTCTTAAACATTATAATTAATTATAATAATGATTTATAATAATATAATAGTAGTAAGAATAATATAACAAATAAAATGTATCTAATATAATATCTATATATTAATAATAATACATTTTAATATATTTCAAGTTATTATATATATATATTTATATCTATGTTTCTGTTTATATTTATATTTATATGCTTACACACTTATTTGCAAATAATAGTTCGTGAATCGTCAGGCTTTGTCAAAAGGGTAACTAATCATCCAAATATAGATTTCAGACTTTCTAGACTCAACATTAAGGTTTTTGCTTATCGTGTCGAAAACATATAGAGTTTAAGGTTTAAATTTGGTCGGAAATTTCCGGGTCGTTACAGTACCCACCGTTAAAGAAATTTCGTCCCCGAAATTTGGCAGAGGTTGTCATAATTAACAATAGGAATGTTTTCATGACGAATATGAATTGATAACTAGAGTTTTATCACCATTTAGTAATAGTGGTAAAACAATTCGATTATGTGAAGCGTACGAGTGAAGCTGTCGCAAGAGATTGAGATAGAGATTTAACTTTTGACGCAGTCACAGTGAATTTCCGGAATTTAAGGGATTTAAAAGAAAATCTTGGAAATCTAAAAGATTTGATTCTTCGGCGAATAAGGAAATTATGATCTTCTTTGATTTAATGCGCCAATCTGTTTCGATTTCTCTGTCGGACATTTCACTATAAATCCGTTCCCTTTGTTTCTTTATTTTCACAGCTCACACCTTCTATTCTTTCCCCCTCACTCCATACTTTAAAACATTCGTCAGTATGCTCCATCCCGTTCTGATTCTTGTTATACTTCTAACTTTTATATCTTTCATTCTTCTCTTTCATCTGCCGCCAAAAGAATCTATTCACTTCTACTATTTCCTTGGAATTATAATGTTTTTAATTTTCCCGTGTCTTTACGTTGCAATACGTATTAATATACACGGTTTGTAATTTCTGGGAGGTTGTTGGGTTTTATATCCTTCATTATTTTTCGGAGCTTCATGCTTTCATTTTCTCTTCCCGACTTCGAGTCAAGCGAGTAATGGTCCGGAATTCGTAGATATGAAATTTGGAATGAACATAGCTAATGCTTTAAGAAAGAAATGGTATTGGAATGATTTTGATTTGTCAAATTACCAAAATATCTTGAAAAAGATAGAACTACCAAGATGACCTGTTCCTGATATGTTTGGAGATTAGATAGAATGTAAAAGCCGTGTAACATGGCACATGATGATGGTACTGTGAATCATCACATTCCATTAGAAACTTAACATGACTTACTGTAATATAATGAAGTTGATCAAGTTTCATTATATTATACTAATTCATGCATCAGTTCCCAACACTGCTTCAGTACATTCCTATTTTAAACTCGAAGGATTTAGAAACTAACACAGTTTCATTTATATTGTAACGCAGATATTACGAAGAGATAAATGATTTCAGATAAGGATAGTTGTGAAAATATCTTCAGAAATATTGAGGATATTTATAATGAAAGATATGGTAATATCTTGGAATTTCTAATGTCGAAGGATGATGATGAAGATTGACTCGTAAGGGTTTAGATTCAGAAGCAAGGTGGTTGCTACAGAATCGTCATGATTCTTTATGTACAAGTTTAGTCCTTGTAATTTGTTCAGAGTCTTATTCACAGTTTGCTCAATCCGGTTTTCAGTACCAAATTTTCTATCGAGCGTTCCTAACACTTCCTTCTTTTATCATCAACTTTTGGTCATTAAGACCATCTACAACATGCTGCTTTGTCAGCATTTTCAAAGTTAACGGATCTAGGTCATCGGTTATCAAACCGAGGTGGTTTTAGGAGATTTGTGTTTGTAGATGATTAAACGCTGATGGTAATATAGTGGAATATAAAAGGTTCTCCGGTAACGACAGCGAAAGAATAACGTATATATATATATCGAGACTAACCTTTCTGAAAAGTCGAGGTTAACTTGTTGGAGCTGTGACAAAATTGGCTACTTTGAAAGGAATCTTAAGGTTGTTTTTGCTAATAAATGGTAAAAGATTCAACACGGATACATGTTAAATTATGAATTTGGGTTCGAGAGTTTTTCAGGTGTATACATCTTTTCTTCCGTAGATGAAATGTGGTTGGTTCATCCTTTTGACCGAGGTATTTTCAAGGATTATGAAAGATTTGAACGCGGATTGTAACTGTCGAGGTACAAATGAGGTTTAGGATGAAATCAAGTGGCAAACTTGAAGAATTGTTTAGTTTCATATGTTATAATCAACTTTTTGATTCATTTTAATTGTCCAAAGTTAGCAGTCTCATAGTTCGATTGTCCAATGGTCCAATAGATTCATATATAAATTAAATATATAATATTTGAATTAATTAATACATATCGTGACCCGTGCACCGGTCTCAGTATTGATCACAACTCAAACCATATATATATTTTGGAATCCACCTCAACCCTGTATAGTCAACTATTGAGTGTCTATGGTCGTTCCGAAATATATGTATAGATGGGTCGATATGATAAGTCGAAACCTTGTATACGTGTCCCGTTATTTAAAGTGCGTAAAATAAATAAATGTATATCATGACCCATTATACAACGTGTTGTCTCAGAATTAATCCGACGTATTGTTGTACATGTGTCCCGACAGTGCAGAAATAAAAATTGCGAGAATGTAAATTGCGATAAATTAAATGTTAATTAGTTAGCTGGGAACAGTTAGCCGGAACAGTTAGCGTGAAATCCTTAACAGATTTTCAATTAGTTAATTCGTGTGTTTCTAACAATTTTTAATTTGTCCAATGTTTCTTCTTTATGCCACTTGTTGGATTCGGATAGGTAAAAATCCAAATATGAAATTTGAATGGAAATGGTTATTCTGTGATGAACGGATATGTATATCGGTGATTGTAAGTAGGATAGTAAATGACCGTTGAATCAGATTCGAAGAATGTACCGTGTAGCTGATTAATGTGAAATCTAAATATTCCTCGGGTATTACCTACCCGTTAAAATATTTTCACCATTAACAGTTTGTACAAAAGAATTTTAATTACAATCTTTATGAAAATATACTTGCATATATATTTTCTTCAGATGTAATCATGGATTTAATGAGTCAATAAGATATTAAACTCATTTGATTTACCGTTAATACTAGATTACATAATCTCTAAAACTTTAGAAATTACATAATCGCCATGTCGAGCGAAGATAATCGATGTAGAACGATTCGTAGAACGATGATTATACTCGAGGTGCAGAATGAGATGGTGAGGCATGGATTGTTGAAACTTGGGTTATTGGTGGTACTGGTACCGTTGGTGCTGAAGCTGGTGATGTTACTGGTGTTGGTGATACTGCTGGTGCTTGCAAATTGTGTACCGTGCTCTCTAAAGTTAACACTCGAGCTCGGAGTTCTTTAACTTCTTCTACTAACCCTGGTTGGTTATCAGTGTGAGGTAAAGGTCGGATATCTTCTCTAGTTCCGTTAATGGTAGCCTCAAGACGAAAAATTCTTGCAAAAAGGGTATAAACGGTGTTGCGAACAGGTTCGCCGGTGAGCGGGTCGAGCACTTCGACGTTAGGTGGTAAGTTCGGCTCGTGATATGGAGTACCTTCTTCATTTCTCCATAGGGTAAGTATTTCGCGAACCCATCCCCACTTTCTAAATAAATCACGGTAGTTGATCGGTTGGTGCGCTCCCGTCACGCTATCTTCGGAGTCAGAAGAACTTGGTCGATTCGTAGAGGCCATCGTACGCGATCACAGAAAAGATTTTTGGTATGAAAAGCTTAGTGACAGCAAATAATAGTTGGATGGTATTCTCAATGCATAATATGCATAGATATATATAGTACCAGGATCCCTTAAATTACGGAGAAATTTACGGAAGATATTAAGCAAAGTCTATCGTAATAGATACGCTAAGATATAAATTTGTCTATACACTATCTATGCAATAAAGGCAGTAAGGCATGTCTAGACTTAGGAATGATTAGCAGGAAATTTTTCCACTAGGAATGATATACAATACTTATAATATGCAGCTAAGGTCGAAGTCCAGACTCGCTAATGCATCCTGACAACTATCAGTTAGACACACTGATGCAAGACCTGGTTCGCTAGGACCAACGCTCTGATACCACATGTAATAACCCGTCCTTATCCCCTGGACGAAATCATCAACATTTGGTTCCATTGCGATGATCGACTCCAAGTAATGTCCTTAACATGAGCAAATGCACAGCGGAAGATTCTATACGTACCTGAGAATAAACATGCTTTAAAACGTCAACATAAAGTTGGTGAGATATATAGGTTTGATGCTAGCAGCGTTATAACTATGGACCACAAGATTTCATATGTAAACATTTTAATAAAAATATTCTAAGTTGTTGAGCACTTGGTAACCATACTTAACATTTAATCACGTCGCATATTCCCTTTATTATGAAATCTTACTACACCGTACCAAGTGTAGTCACCGAAACGAAGTACTGTGCAACCGTTGAATACTGGTCGTCCAGTCCGGTTGGGGTTGTCAGGCCCGATAGATCTATCAACAGGATTCGCGTTTACAATACCGCTGTAAATAGTAGTTACCAAGCTACAGGGAAGTATGCCAGTGGTACAACTCAACGTAGAATATATTTTTCAGTTACTTGTGTCCATATCGTAAAGCATAAAATACATGTATTCTCATCCCGAAATATTTAGAGTTTAAAAGTGGGACTATATACTCACCATATTGTATTTTGTAGTCAAAATACATATAACATCATTGAACACGTATAAGGTTGGCCTCAGATTCACGAACCTATATTATTTGTATGTATATATTAATACATATAATATCATTTAAACAAGTTCATATATTAATAAATAACTTAGTTACATCTAATTAGATAAATACTTAAAGTTTATATATTAGATTCATATTAAAATGGTTCAATTAAAATATATAATGTATCAAAGTTTATATATATATGATTATATTAAAATATTTTCATATATTACATGTAACTTAAATAATAATAATATTTTAATTTTAACATATTAGTATGTAATATGATATATGTATATACTAAATATAGTTTTATAAAAACAAAACATTATTTGTTTGTTAATACTAAAATAATGATAGTAGTAATAAAATTAATGATATTCCTAATAATAATGATGTGTTTAATAAAAATAATAATTTTAATAATAATAATAAATGATAATTTTAATAATGAAAATGATAATTTTATTACTACTAATAATTTTAATAAAAATGATAATTAAAATATTAGTTTTAATAGAAATTGATATTTCTTATAATTTTAACTATTATGATCATAATAATTATAATAATAATAATAATAATAATAATAATAACTATAGACTACCTCAAGGAAAAATGTCCAAAAAGAACAGTCCACGCCCAGATTCGATCCTGAGTGCTTTTGTTACCCTCACACCCTCACAAACCATCAAACCATAGCTACTTTTCCATATTATCCGCAACACAGTTATATACATATCCCGTTCTAATTATCTCGGCCCAACAGAAACATGAAAGGATTCGGCCCAATTTACATCAAAAAGGTTTACGGCCCATAAAGGTTTATGATGATGATTATTTCATGGCCCGGGAAGCCTAAGTAGAATGATATGGGTATGAAGGTGTCGGTGTATGGAATAAATAAAGAAATCAAATGTTGCAAGTGGACAACAGATGTCGTTGTTAAACCCTATCTGTATACATCCTGTCCAACACTTTCGCTAAACATTAATATCTATCTATTCAGAATCTTAATCGTCTCCTATTCGTATTCATCATCGTCATTCGGTATTTTTTTTTAATCATCACTATTTGTAGCATAATCTATCTTCCTTCATTATTTAATCACCATCGTTCGGTATTAAAACAAAAAGAGTAACAGTATATTTGCAGGTTCTTCATTGGTGTTTGATTTTTGTGGTGGTCGAATAGGAAAACAAAGAATAAATAACGGTGACAAAGATATTGGTTTCTGGGTTGTTTTGAATGCACCGATGACCGAAAGGTGGCGCTTTGGATAGATTCTGCTCGCAACAGGAAGCAGAAACTATTGTGGTTTCGATGATGGTGCAACAACAGTAATGGCGGAGAGGTGGTGTTAACGATTTTAAATGATGCTCGAAGTGATCATGGTTTTCAAGGTGAAGAGCGGTGGTTTATGGTGATTATTTAATTGGGTTTAAGATTTCACGAAAGAAGAAAAAAAAGAAAGTATAGGATAGCTAGTGATCGAGTTAGATATCAAGTGGTGTTATGGGTGGCGGTTTAGATGGTGTTGATGGGTTCACGATGGTTGTCGTAGTCATGGTGTTTGAATAAAACGTAATGATACCAGGTGATGATGTAGGTTGCAATTGGGTTGAGGTTGAACAGGAACATATAACGAAACTAGCAGCGGTTTCAAAAATACACAAGATAAAATACGCAGCTGTAGATTTTTAAATGGTTTGTGGGTTTCATTTTGGACGGGAAACAAGAATAAATGGCTGTTGTAGCAATAGGTTATAAATAGTTCGATCAGATAAAAAAAAAATGAACGTGTAGGTAGTAGCATGTTGTTCAGACTGTTGTGGAACAGAAGGCAATGGTCTTGCGTCCAATGATGGTGTTGGATGCAGTGGTGGTGATTGAGGTTTCACGAAGGAGGAGAAAGAGAGAAAGGAGATGGGTGTTGATCAAGATGGCCAATGATGATGGATTAGGGTGATCGTAGAGTGTTGGTGGTTTTTCTGTTGGGGTTATGATCGTGTAAGGAGAAGTGGGTTCACGAAAGAGGAATTTAGAGACCATTGTGGGTTCGTGTTATTGAGATAAAAATAAAATTAATAGAGCATGAAGATGGGTGATGGTTCATCTAATTTGTAGGAGGAAAATGGGTGTTGATATATGTGGGTGTTTGGTTTTTGTACCTAATATATATATAAATATATAAAGAAAGAGATGATATCAAGTTGATGATATTTAATGGATTCTATATCCGTATGATTTAGTTGTGATCAAACAAAACACACTATCCAACAACCATAGTAACTTAATACAATAATATTGTGCGTTTTCAAATTCACGGGTTTAATAGCACAATAGATAAAAGAAAATCAGATGGTGACATATAAATAAATAATTCACATAATCTATCTAAAAAAAAATCGGTTTCATAATATTTATATCTGTATGTACTTTTATTATATATAACAGTATATATATATCTATTTTTTTATTATTATTATATAATCAATCTTTTTAATAACTATACTTTTATTAATAATACTCTTAAACATTATAATTAATTATAATAATGATTTATAATAATATAATAGTAGTAAGAATAATATAACAAATAAAATGTATCTAATATAATATCTATATATTAATAATAATACATTTTAATATATTTCAAGTTATTATATATATATTTATATCTATGTTTCTATTTATATTTATATTTATATGCTTACACACTTATTTGCAAATAATAGTTCGTGAATCGTCAGGCTTTGTCAAAAGGGTAACTAATCATCCAAATATAGATTTCAGACTTTCTAGACTCAACATTAAGGTTTTTGCTTATCGTGTCGAAAACATATAGAGTTTAAGGTTTAAATTTGGTCGGAAATTTCCGGGTCGTTACATATTATTAATAATTAATAATGATAATAATAATAATAACTTTTATACTAATACTTATGTTAATATTAAATATAATAATATTAATAATACTCATAATACTTATTTTAATTATAATAATGTAAACTAAATTAATAATAATAATAATAAGAGAATACTACCTCAAAGTAAAGGCTTTCTAAAAAAATTTGCCTCATCCCGGGCTCGAACCCAAAACCTCACGTTCCCTAACAACACTCCTAACCATCAAGCTGTTTGGTTACTTTCTGAAATATATCATACCCGAAATATATTTAACCCATTTTTATTTCTGTTTCTGTTTCTACTTCTCCTTCTTTAATTCGCAGACCCAATCACAATATAGCCCAACAGCGTATACACGGGCCAATATTATAAACTAAATCACGGCCCAAGTAGAAACCAAAGTTTGTAACATAGAAACGGCCCAACAATTAATCAATTATCACGGCCCAAGTAGTTTAAATTCCTAAGCCCACTTAAATTGATAGCCTAGTTCTACTTGGAAGTTCACCAGCCCGTTGGTTAACGGATATGTTTAAGAGAAAAAAAAATTTCGGTATAATAAAAAGGAACAAACACAAACAAGTCGCTACAGCCTGTCGTTTATTTTTTTTTATTATCTTAATCCACAAAATTTCGGTATCATTATCATTCTCATCTTTATTATCACCTTTATCCATTATCCTCAATCATATCTCGCTGAAGAAAGAAACAAAATATAGCACTCATGTACAGCGGTTTGGTTTTTAATGGGTTTGTGTCGATTTGGTTTAGGTCATTGAAGTTATGGGTTTGGGGGTGATTAAAGGTTGTTTACAGCAGCATATTTAGGGTGGTTCGTTGGTTGAAGGTGATTTAAAAAGAGTGGTGGTTTCGCATAGTACCAGGTGGTGTTTTTGGGATCGTGATCTCAAAAGAAAGAAAAAAATGATAAAGCGTGATGGTGGTTTATAGTTGATTAGGATGGTGGCTGTAGCGGTTTGAAGGTGTGACGGGTGTGGCAATGATAGCCGATGATGGAGGTTTAAATGGGTTTGGTTTTTGAGGTATTTGATCGAAACAGAAAGACATGATATCGATTAGGTGGTCGTGGTTGTTATGAACCAAAGAAGGGGTGGTAGTAAGATGGTGGATCATGGTGATGTGGGTGATTTAAGATGGCCACGATGGTGGTCGATATGATAAAAATGGTGGCGTGTGGGTTTCATCTCGAACAGAAACAGTTGACAGAATAACAGCGAACAGTAGCAGGCTTGTGTCGAGTAGGTGGTTCGATGGTTTTCATGAATTGTTTTGGGTTGGCTTTTGGTGTTGGACAACAAAACAGAAACGAATACATAAATTGCAAGAATTTGCAGGTGAGTTTCATGGTGTCGTGTTGGTGATAGGTGATGGTTCTCGATGGGTTGTTGGGTGTTGAGATAGTTTGCAAGATGGTGATGATAAAGTCGTAGAAGAGATGGTGGAAGGGTGGTGGGAGGTGATGTTTTTAGGCCGTGGTACGTGGTTCTTGAAGTGGTGTTCTCCGGTGGCGTCTCAACATAAACATGATGCGATGAATGCATGAGTACGGAAAACAAGTGATTGAGAATTTTAACCGTATGGATTAGTAGAGGAGATAATAAGAATAATAAAGGTGGTATAGTAGATAAGTGGATGCTTGGTCGACAGATTTAAGAAAGAGAGGATGATTCTCTCTCAAGTATGTGTAGCAATTATATATATATATATATATATATATATATATATATATATATATATATATATATATATATATATATATATATATATATATATATATATATATATATATATAACTCTTCGCCCACTGAATGTAAATGTATATACATAAAATATATGACAATCAAACAATCAATAAAGTTACTTTATTAATTAAGTTCACGAATAGCTAATTCATAACAGAAAGGTATAATTTAATAATATTAATAATATAATAATAATAATTATAATAATAATATATAAAATAAAACGTGTTCCATAGAAATCTGAATTTGTAAATATATGCCGACAGTTTTCACGGACTATTATTTCGTACTCCGTTGATTTGATAAATTAGTGATGATTAAAAGTCTTCGAAAAATTATTAAATTTTTACAATAATTATATTTATTTATTTTAGTCACTATGGTATAAAATTTGATTATTAACTACTAAATAAAAATTACATCACTGTCCGCGCTCGATTACAGGTAAAATATGAAAAGTGTTCATATTTAACAATTACATCCTAACTATACTTTTAATAAACCTATAATTTATATAACTCATTTTCGGATCACCGTTTATTTTAAAATCACATAAGTTCGAATTTAACTTTCTTAATATCGACCGAATGACAATTGAGTGTTACTATCGTTTACTAAATGGATTCGAAATCACAAAATATATATTTAATATACTTTATTTATATAGATGAGTTTTAAATAATAATTATCATAATATCATATTTTTATTTTATTTTATTTTACATAATTAATTTTAATAACAACAACATATAATATTTCAAATTATATTTTCAATTATTATATATATATATATATATATACACACACACACACACACACACACATATCTATTTACAATCAATTGTTCGTGAATCGTCGGAAATGGTCGAAGTCAAATGAATGTACGAAAATAGTTCAAAAATTTTGAGACGCAACATAATGGACTTTGCTTATCATGTCAGAATTATGAAATCGTATCGTGAGTTTGGTTCAAAATTAGTCGAAATTTTCCGGGTCATGACAGTACCTACCGTTAAAGAAATTTCGTCCCGAAATTTGATCGAGGCCGTCATGGCTAACAATAAGAATGTTTTTCATGACGAATATGAGTTGATAAATAGAGTTTTATCACCATTAAGTAATTTGGATAAAATAATTCGATTACTCGGATAGTATGAATGAAGCTATCGCAAAAGAGTGAAATGAGGTAATAAATATTCGTCTTGACTTTTGACGTAGTTACGATTGATTTCCGAAATTCAAGGAATTTAAGGAAATCTTCTAATCAGAAAGAAATTGTAATCGCAAGATTTATTAGCAAACTGTCGGAATTACGGAAGAACAGAAATATCAGGGAAATATTTTTGTAATATGATTAGAGATTAAGTAGGATGAAAGAGTCGTGTAACATGGCACATGATGAGGGTAATGTCTGTTAACCATCATCACGTTCCATTAAAAATTAGTATGACTTACTGTAATATAATCACGTTGGCCAAGTGTCATTATATTATACGAACTCATGCTTCAATTCCCAACACTTCTCCAAAAATCATTCATAATTTAAATTCAAATTTTTCAGAAGGATAAAAACTAAAACAGTTTCTTTTATGATGTAACATAGATTGCACGAAGAGATAAATAATCTCGGACAAGAATAGTTATGAAGGTATCTTCAGAAATATTGAGGATATTTATAACGAAAGATACGATGATATCTTAGAATTTCTAAGCTTGAAAGATGATGAAGAAAATTTTTCCGCAAGAATTTAGGTTAAATAAGGAACAAGGTATTCGTTAAAGATTTCATCAGATACTGAATCATCTGGATTTTGTATATACAGGTTTAGTCCTTGTGATTTATCCACAGTCTCCTTCAGGGTTTGCTCAATCTTTTCTTCAGTTTCTTTTCTGAGCTTTTCCAACACACCATTCTTTAGTATCAAGCTTTTGGCCATTAAGACCATCTATAGCTTTTGCTGCTTCATCATCATTCTCATTTTTGAATAACTGGTTACCAATCCGAGGTGTTTTCAAGAATTTAGAAGGGTTTGAACGAATATTGTAATCATCAATATATATATGATTGTTTAAGATGAAATCAAGTGGCAAACTTGAGGAAATATTTAACTGTAGTAGATGTAATTTATTAACGATATTTTAAGTCAAAATGTGTTGTAATTAATATTTTCTACTCTTTTAATACTTTTTAATTGTCCATTGTTAGCAGTCCAATAGTTCAATAGTCCAATAGTCCAATATATAATCTTAGAATTAATCGACGTATTGTGTACATGTGTCCCGATTTATCCGACGATATTTAAAGTGCGTAAAATAAATAACAGTATTTAAATGACGATAATTAAAATTGCGAGTATTAAAATTGCGATAATTAATTGCGATAACTAAAATGACAATAAATAAAATGTAATAAGGGAATAGTTGTGACGCCCCGTACTAAATCATCATGTACGGACCATCATCAACAGGATCATTACAAGGTTAAGTACTATATGCGTTTTCAAAACAGAATTTGCATTCATTAATAAAAGTGACGTCATAACAAACGTCAAATGTTTTACAATCCAAAAGTATGCTTCACTAAGTAGAAGCATTAAATAAGTGTACGTGACCACAAAGGTCGTTACATAACATAGTTTCAAAAGTAAACAAGTTTGAATGCAAGATAAGTAGTCATGCGATAACAACTCTAAGCAGCGGGTTCTACAGCACGACTAGTAAGATAGCGGAAGCGACTTCAAGCACCTGAGAAATACATGCTTAAAAAGGTCAACACAAAGGTTGGTGAGCTATAGATTAAGTATAACAGTAAAGTAAGTAGGCCACGAGATTTCAGTGCTACAACGAGCGTTCAAAAGTATGTAAAAGTATATGCTTAACCGTGGGCACCCGGTAACTAACTTAACGTTTAATGTACCCCCTGAAAGTGCACTTGGCAAGTGCGTATAACCTCGAAGTATTAAACACTCGTTAAATGCTAGCGCGACTAGCCCGAGTGGGGATGTCAAACCCTATGGATCCATATCTAAGATTCGCGTTCACGGTTCAAAAACCTATGATTAAACGTTACCGAGCTAAAGGGAATGTTTATGCCGTTATATAACCCACACATATATAAAGTTTAAGTACTCGTGCCTAGTATGTAAAACATAAAGTCCGCATGCATTTTCAGTTCCCAAAATAAGTTAAAGTAAAAAGGGAATGCTATAACTCACAATGATATGTGGCGGTAAAGTAGTAGTCGGGAAAGGTGTGCAAGTAAATGGTCCGAAGTCCTCAACCTAAGTCAAATAGTACTAAGTCAGTAAATCGTCTTAATAGGTTTAAAAGTATGTAATTAAGGTCATAAGGGTCATCATCAATCATCATTAAACAAAAGGTAACAAGTAAGGTTCGTCTATGAAAGTCGTTTAAAACAAAGGCTGACTTGGATCAGTCACCACGGCCTCTACACAAACCGAACAGAGGTGAGGCCAGTGGCTATGGCTCCATATATGAGTCGTTTAAGTGTGGTTAAAATTACAGAAGCTAACTCGTCTTGGTTTGACCGTGGCGACGGTCTAAGTGCGAGTAGGTCAGAAATTTTCTGCACAACGTTAAAGGACATAGTGACGAACGGAGGGCCATAAATCCTAAACCGTAACTCGGATGAAGACGAGTCCTAAATGAAAAATTATCTACTCGAAAATTTCTATCCAAAAATCAAGATGGGATCAGCCCAGACCTACTGGTCTGGTCCAGAAACAGTAGGTCAGAAACTTTGGGACAGAAAGCAGGAAGTTTGGAGAGTTCCGGTGGTCTTGGTGCTTGATGTTCATCATGGCTCTCATCCTTGATGCATATAGCTTCAAGTGTACAACTCATGGATGTGTCTACATCATCTTAACCAAGATTTGTCCATCATAACTCTAGTGCAAGTCTAAGACATTAATTTGATGAACCAAAGTTACATCAAGTCCTAGATCTACACACACATGAACTATGAAAGTAATACTAACTAAGTTTTGACACTAGCAACACAAGTGTGAGTCTAAGACATGTAGATCAACTCACTTAAGAGTTGTATGATATTTGATGAACCAAAGTTTCATCAAGGTCTTAGATCTAACACTTACATCAACTTTAAAACTAGTCATAAGCTACAAACTTGAAAATAAACTTAAGTACACAAGATCTTAGGTTGTAGAACTTAGTTCTTAGTAGATCTTGAAGATCTTAGTTTCAAATGTATAGATCTAGTACTTAAGTTAAATCAACACAAGTATGTGAAGTTGTAACTAGCAAGTTACACTTCTATGTCTTGAACTTACAAAGTTTCAAGAATAATAATCAAGTCTTTAACTAGTAAGTACTTGACCATGAACATAAATCACAAATTTAACTAAGTAAAAGTGAAACAAATAACTAGATCTACAAGTTTTATGTTTACATTTGTTTCATACTTGAGAAGATCAAACCAAAGTGTAGATCTTAATAGTTCAAGTCAACAATGTAAACAATAAGAAAGTTTTGAAACTTATGAATTTGAAAACATGAAATTAAAGTGAACATAAATAAAGTAAGTAACTAGATCTTTAAGTATTTGTTCATGTTTGTATCATGCTTGAGAAGATTCAACTAAGTTTTGAATCTTAAGAGTTCAAGTCTACAAATCATGAAAACAAAGAAAGATCTTAAGGTTTATGAACTTGAAACATGAAATTACATAATTATGGAACTACAAACTAGTGAGTTTGAGTTCTTGTTCTTGGTTCTTCAATATCAAAAGAAGAAATCAAGATTTAAGAAGATTCAAGCTAAAGAGACTTGATCTTTACAACAAACAAGTAACAATTTCAAACAAGCAAGTAATAAACAAAAGATGATGATGATTATGGGTGCTTGTAGCTTCGGTTTTGCAAGAAGAAAAGAAGGAAAAGAAATCTCATGTAACTTACAAGTTTAGAGGGAAAGAGGAGAGAAAGTTGAGAGAGTTTGTGTGTGTGTAAAATGAAATGGAAATGCAAGTAAGTAAGTTGTGAAGTTTGAAACAAAAGAACTCTCCTTTCCTACTCCAAGGCCGACGGTTCTAGGACAAAAAGGAGGAGTCAACAAGCCTCTTTCAAGTGTGGGATAATGGTGTTAGCTAAGAAGGGTAATAAGGTTAAATGCATGGGAGAAAGGAGTAGCATGCTTGTGTAATTTGTCTCTAAATTAGCCTAATTAAACCTTGATTATACTTAACATAAAACTAGCTTAACAAGTGGGCTTTCAAGTCCATAAAAGTGTAGGGTGGGCTTACTTAGCCCAAGTCTAGTAATTAAAGGCCCAAGTCCAATTAAAGATGCAATTTAAATAATTAAAGCCCAAGTAATTAATCACTAACCTTGATTAATTAAAATGATTAATAATAAATAATCATGAATGTAAATAATATTCTAAAAATATTATTCGCGCAGTTTCGTGTGTCGCAGAGACGTTTCGGGCTCTTAAAAGTCAAGTACGGGCAATCATGGAAACATGTAAATGTAATTATATACATTCGTTTAATCACACGTATTAATAATAATAATAATTATTAATAAATAAATGTTGGAAAATCCAGGGTCGTTACATTACCCACCTGTTAAAGAAAATTTCGTCCCGAAATTTAAGCTGAAGTAGATGGAGGAGTCGGGAAAAGATGAGGATATTTCCGCATCATTTGATCCTCTCGTTCCCAAGTAAACTCAGGTCCTCGTTTGGCATTCCATCGTACTCGTACAATCGGAATCTTGTTGCGTTTCAAAGTTTTGATCTCACGATCCATAATCTCAACAGGTTCCTCCACAAAGTGGAGTTTGTCATCAATAGTAAGTTCTTCCAATGGTATGATGAGTTCGGGTGCAGCAAGACACTTCTTCAAGTTTGACACATGGAAGGTAGGATGAACTGAGCTCAATTGTGCTGGTAGATCCAAACGGTATGCAACTGGTCCAACACGTTCCAAGATCTCGAAAGGACCAATGTATCGTGGGTTCAACTTTCCACGTTTTCCAAAACGGATCACACCTTTCCAAGGTGCAACCTTCAACATTACACGATCACCAACATTAAATTCAAAGTCTTTTCGTTTAAGATCGGCATAACTCTTTTGGCGATCACGGGCAGTCTTAAGTCTAGCTTGGATCTGAGCAATCTTCTCCGTGGTTTCGTGGACTACCTCGGGTTCGGTGATTTGATTTTCGCCTACTTCGGCCCAACAAATAGGAGATCGGCACTTACGACCATACAATGCTTCAAAAGGTGCATCATTAATGCTTGAGTGATAACTGTTGTTGTACGAGAATTCGGCGAGTGGCAAATGCCTTTCCCAGGCCTTTCCAAAATCAATGACACATGCACGCAGCATGTCCTCCAAGGTCTGAATCGTTCGTTCACTTTGCCCGTCAGTCTGAGGATGATAAGCAGTACTCATGTCAATACGAGTCCCCATGGCTTCTTGCAAAGAACGCCAAAATCTGGAAGCAAAACGGGGATCGCGATCGGAGATGATTGATAAAGGTACACCATGACGAGATACAACCTCTTTGATGTACAGCTGAGCAAGTCTTTCCATTGTATCAGTTTCCTTCATCGCTAGGAAGTGTGCAAATTTGGTGAGGCGGTCAACAATAACCCAAATAGTATCGCATCCGCCCACCGTCTTCGGCAGCTTAGTAATGAAATCCATTGTGATCCTTTCCCACTTCCATTGTGGGATTTTCGGCTGTTGAAGTAACCCAGAAGGTCTCTGATGCTCGGCTTTAACCTTCGAGCAAGTTAAACACTTACCAACATAAGTCGCAACGTCCTTCTTAAGATTCGGCCACCAATACTGTTCTTTAAGGTCGTGGTACATCTTACCCGCACCGGGGTGAATCGAATATCTCGATTTGTGTGCTTCATCAAGTATCAGGTTTCGTAGATCTCCATAATAAGGTACCCAAATTCTTCCGGCATAACATCGGAGTCCAGACTCTCTAACCTCGAATCGAGAGACAAGTATGTTCAAATGCTCGTGAGATATGTTCTCCTCCTTGAGAGCCTCATCTTGGGCTACTCTGATCTGGTTGTTAAGGTTCAAATGGATGGTGATGTTCAGAGCCCTAACACGGAGAGGTGCCGTCCTCTCCTTTCGGCTTAAAGCGTCAGCTACAACATTGGCCTTGCCAGGGTGATAACGGAGTTCACAATCGTAGTCGTTGAGCGTCTTGATCCATCGACGCTGTCTCATATTCAGTTGCTTCTGATCGAAGATATGCTGGAGACTCTTGTGATCGGTGAAGATAGTGCTCTTAGTTCCATACAAATAATGTCTCCACAATTTGAGTGCAAAGACAACGGCTCCAAGTTCAAGATCATGTGTAGTGTAGTTCCGCTCGTGAATCTTCAGTTGGCGGGAGGCATAGGCAATAACCTTTGATCGTTGCATTACTACACAACCAAAACCACTCTTCGATGCATCGCAATAAACAACAAAGTCGTCACTGCCTTCAGGAAGTGATAGGATAGGTGCGGAGGTTAACTTCTTCTTCAAAGTTTGGAATGCTGATTCGTGTGCGGGTTTCCAAATGAACTTCTTGCCCTTGTGAGTCAGTGCGGTCAAAGGACGCGCAATCAGAGAAAATCCTTCGATAAACCTTCGATAATAACCGGCGAGACCTAGGAATTGGCGAATATGCGTTGGAGTAGTGGGGGTCTCCCACTTGCTGATGGCTTCAATCTTGGCGGGATCAACTTTGATACCCTGGTCGCTCACAACATGACCCAAAAATTGTACTTCCTTCAACCAAAATTCACACTTGGAGAATTTGGCGTAAAGTTGCTCTTGTCTTAAGAGTTCAAGCACTAATCGGAGGTGTTGCTCATGTTCTTCTTCGCTCTTAGAGTAGATGAGGATATCATCTATGAAGACGATAACAAACTTGTCCAAGTAAGGCTTGCAGACACGATTCATGAGGTCCATGAACACGGCAGGTGCATTTGTCAAACCGAATGGCATCACAAGAAACTCATAATGACCATAGCGGGTTCTGAATGCAGTTTTCATCACGTCACATTCCTTCACCCTCAACTGGTGATAGCCGGATCGCAAATCGATCTTTGAATAAACGCTCGATCCTTGTAGTTGATCAAAAAGATCGTCAATTCGTGGAAGGGGATACCGATTCTTGATAGTCAATTTGTTGAGCTCACGGTAGTCGATACACATACGAAAGGATCCATCCTTCTTCTTCACAAACAAAACAGGTGCGCCCCAAGGCGAGAAGCTTGGTTGGATAAACCCTCGATCTAATAGCTCTTGTAGTTGACTCTGTAATTCTTGCATCTCGGAAGGTGCGAGTCTATAAGGTGCGCGAGCTACAGGTGCAGCTCCTGACACTAAGTCAATCTGAAATTCTACTGCCCTCGGTGGCGGTAATCCAGGTAATTCTTCGGGAAAGACATCGGAGAACTCGTTCACAATACGCACATCTTCCACTTTCTTCTCCTCGGTTTCTACGGTTTTCACATGAGCTAGGACAGCAAGGCGTCCCTTCTTCATTATCTTTTGCGCCTTCACGCAACTAATGAGATTCAGTTGCAAGGTACATCTCTCGCCATAAATGGTCAATGGCTCGTCATCTCCTTGTGGTATGCGGAGTGCTTTGTCTCCACAAATAATCTCGGCTCTTATCTTAGTCAACCAATCCATGCCAACAATAACATCAAAACTCTCCAACTTAATGGGTATCAAGTCTATCTCAAAGTCTACACCGGCTATGTTGATAATAGCCCCTCGGCCAATTTGGTCCACTTTTTCAAGTTTTCCGTTGGCTACCTCGACAAGCATACTTTCCTTTAAAGGAACTAACGACCAATCTAACTTATCACAAAAATGTCTACACACATAGCTCCTATCGGCACCAGTATCAAATAGGACAGAAGCTAAAAGATTTTTGATTTTGAATATACCTGTCACCAAGTCGGGGTTGTCGCGTGCGTCCCTTGAATTAACATTGAAGGCTCTAGCACGTGGTGGTCCGCCATCCTTACGCTTGTTTGGGCACTCGTTTCTGAAATGGCCCGTCTTTCCACACTCATAACATTTCCTAGGCCCATTGTTGTTGTGGTTTGGCTTCACGTTCAAAGTAGTAACCTTACAATCCTTACCAACATGCCCAGTCCGTTGGCATTTCTCACAGACAACATTGCAATACCCGGTGTGGTGCTTATAACACCTCTTGCATTGTGGTAAAGTTCCTTTGTAGTTTGGATTGGAGCTGTTGTTGTTGGGGTTGGTGTTGTTGTTGTTTTGCCTGAACCCTTCATGTCGCTTCGCCGGGTTTTGATCATAGTTCCTACCCCTGTTGTTGTTGTGGTTGTTGTCCCATTTCCTCTTCTCGCCACTACCAGTTTCAAACTTAGCCTTCTCCGGCTCGTCAAGGATGATTTGATTCAAGAGAGTATGCGCCATGCGCATTGCTTCGGGAACGCTTGGTGGCTTGGATGAGGTAACATTACCCTTGATGGACTTAGGAAGTCCCGAGAAGTATTTTTCCAAGCGCTTAAATTCGGGGGTGACCATGGTCGGACACATAAGAGCCAACTCCAAAAACCTACGGTTGTAACTGTTAAGGTCGTTCCCTACGGCCTTTAACTGCATAAATTCGATTTCCATCTTCTGAATTTCGGTTCTCGGACAGTATTCCTCGATCATAGCACATTTAAATTCTTCCCAAGGCGTAGCATACGCCTCATCAATTCCTTGCGCTTGGGCCATGGTATTCCACCATGTAAGCGCGCCATCAGAAAGCGTGCAAGATGCAAATTTCGTTTTGTTAGCTTCCGAACAATTGCTAACCCTGAATACCGATTCCAACTTTTCGAACCATCTGGTGAGACCAACTGGTCCCTCGGTGCCGCTGAAGTTATGCGGTTTGCAGCTCTGGAATTCCTTGTATGTACACCCATCTCGGACGAGTGGAACGACAGTCGGTGGTACAATTAGAGGGTTCCTTTCTGCTAGAGCAGCAGCAACACGTTCTTTAATCATGTCCTCAATCTGGGCGGCGGTAGGTGTGGTTCTTCCGTTAGCCATGGTATTCTAAACAAAAATTTTGACCCAAGTCAAAATCCAGCATGCAAGTAGTAATAATACAGTATATAGTGACCAACATGGAATCAAACATCACATGTTATTAAATAATGCATCTAGGTACAAATACCACAGAATCATCGTACAGCAATGTAAATAGAACATCGTGCAAGAATTAAATAACGCAAAGTTCCATTCATTAATAATAATAAGTTTCATACATCTGAATAAGTTCGTACAATACATATGAAATACATGAAACTATAACTAGATTACATCATGAAATCTAAATACAAAGTCCTACGGTGAAGGTGGGTGAACTGCTCCTCGAGCCAACTGCTCCTCGAGCCAACTGCTCCTCGAGCTCAGTGACTCGAGCTCGGAGAGTCTCAATCTCCCTCATCAGTTCCTCGTTAGAGGGAGCTGGTGGGGCAGGCGGAGCAGGTGGGGCGGGTGGTGCGGGTGGTGCCGGTGGTGCTGATGTAGATGGTCCAGCTCCAGATGTAGACGGTACGTCCCTAGATGTAAGTGGTGCGTATCTGAATCTAGGTGGTACGGTTCCAGGAATGGTCAATACATAACGGGGAACCTTACGTATCTGTGGGTCGGCAGGGTATGGCACAACTCGTTTACGAGCAGTAACCCTACGACGATGGCCAAAAGTGTCAGTAAAAGCACGACCTCCATTCACCCCTGGAATGACGGTGCCGTCGAACCGGTACCGCTTCCTCGGCGGGGTGGAGGGTGCCTGAATAGGTCTATCAGCAGGATCCTCATCATCGCTGGAGTCGTCTGATGATGAAGAATCGGCGGATGATGAGTCATCCGAATCGTGTGGTGGTGACACTGGCGGCTGAGCTGGTAATCCGAAGCGTCCGAAGGCGGCCAACATCTGTCGGTGTCTGTCTGGTGGAATCACGACTAAACGTCCGTCGGGAGTGCGTCGGCAAGGCGTGCGCATGTGGTTACGAAACGGCCCTTCCCCGAACTCCGCGGGGATCTCAATACCACCAATGAGGGGCTGTGACCTCGGGGGTCCGGGAGCAGACACTGGGGCAGGTGCGCTAGAGCTAGCTCCGGAAGTAGAAGCGCCGGGATCGCCAGTGGGTGTCGGGGCCGGAATATCGGTAGCAGCAGCAACAGGTGTAGCAGTAGGTGGAACAACGGGGTCTGAGCCTGTACTGCCCGGAATGTCAGCAGGTGGAACGTCCGACATCTGAACAAGGAAAAATAAATTTTCCATGTCAGTATGTCATAAAGCAAGCAAATAATAGGCCAACAGTTTAAATCATGTATAACAATAAGTAGCATGGCAATATCAGTAATTCGTATGAAGGTAGCATGCAATCGAAAGCAAGTAGCATCATGCAGTAGTGAAATCATGTAATAGCATGTGGCATATAGCAGTAACAGTAAGCAGCAGCATGCAGTAAGTTCGGCAGAAACACGTAAACTAGCAAGTTGTAGATTAGTCCTATTAGTGAATCCTACTCGGGTCGGTCTTAGACTCACTAATGCAACCTAATTCCCTACAACCAATGCTCTGATACCAAATATGACGCCCCGTACTAAATCATCATGTACGGACCATCATCAACAGGATCATTACAAGGTTAAGTACTATATGCGTTTTCAAAACAGAATTTGCATTCATTAATAAAAGTGACGTCATAACAAACGTCAAATGTTTTACAATCCAAAAGTATGCTTCACTAAGTAGAAGCATTAAATAAGTGTACGTGACCACAAAGGTCGTTACATAACATAGTTTCAAAAGTAAACAAGTTTGAATGCAAGATAAGTAGTCATGCGATAACAACTCTAAGCAGCGGGTTCTACAGCACGACTAGTAAGATAGCGGAAGCGACTTCAAGCACCTGAGAAATACATGCTTAAAAAGGTCAACACAAAGGTTGGTGAGCTATAGATTAAGTATAACAGTAAAGTAAGTAGGCCACGAGATTTCAGTGCTACAACGAGCGTTCAAAAGTATGTAAAAGTATATGCTTAACCGTGGGCACCCGGTAACTAACTTAACGTTTAATGTACCCCCTGAAAGTGCACTTGGCAAGTGCGTATAACCTCGAAGTATTAAACACTCGTTAAATGCTAGCGCGACTAGCCCGAGTGGGGATGTCAAACCCTATGGATCCATATCTAAGATTCGCGTTCACGGTTCAAAAACCTATGATTAAACGTTACCGAGCTAAAGGGAATGTTTATGCCGTTATATAACCCACACATATATAAAGTTTAAGTACTCGTGCCTAGTATGTAAAACATAAAGTCCGCATGCATTCTCAGTTCCCAAAATAAGTTAAAGTAAAAAGGGAATGCTATAACTCACAATGATATGTGGCGGTAAAGTAGTAGTCGGGAAAGGTGTGCAAGTAAATGGTCCGAAGTCCTCAACCTAAGTCAAATAGTACTAAGTCAGTAAATCGTCTTAATAGGTTTAAAAGTATGTAATTAAGGTCATAAGGGTCATCATCAATCATCATTAAACAAAAGGTAACAAGTAAGGTTCGTCTATGAAAGTCGTTTAAAACAAAGGCTGACTTGGATCAGTCACCACGGCCTTTACACAAACCGAACAGAGGTGAGGCCAGTGGCTATGGCTCCGTATATGAGTCGTTTAAGTGTGGTTAAAATTACAGAAGCTAACTCGTCTTGGTTTGACCGTGGCGACGGTCTAAGTGCGAGTAGGTCAGAAATTTTTTGCACAACGTTAAAGGACATAGTGACGAACGGAGGGCCATAAATCCTAAACCGTAACTCGGATGAAGACGAGTCCTAAATGAAAAATTATCTACTCGAAAAGTTATATCCAAAAATCAAGATGGGATCAGCCCAGACCTATTGGTCTGGTCCAGAAACAGTAGGTCAAAAACTTTGGGACAGAAAGCAGGAAGTTTGGAGAGTTCCGGTGGTCTTGGTGCTTGATGTTCATCATGGCTCTCATCCTTGATGCATATAGCTTCAAGTGTACAACTCATGGATGTGTCTACATCATCTTAACCAAGATTTGTCCATCATAACCCTAGTGCAAGTCTAAGACATTAATTTGATGAACCAAAGTTACATCAAGTCCTAGATCTACACACACATGAACTATGAAAGTAATACTAACTAAGTTTTGACACTAGCAACACAAGTGTGAGTCTAAGACATGTAGATCAACTCACTTAAGAGTTGTATGATGTTTGATGAACCAAAGTTTCATCAAGGTCTTAGATCTAACACTTACATCAACTTTAAAACTAGTCATAAGCTACAAACTTGAAAATAAACTTAAGTACACAAGATCTTAGGTTGTAGAACTTAGTTCTTAGTAGATCTTGAAGATCTTAGTTTCAAATGTATAGATCTAGTACTTAAGTTAAATCAACACAAGTATGTGAAGTTGTAACTAGCAAGTTACACTTCTATGTCTTGAACTTACAAAGTTTCAAGAATAATAATCAAGTCTTTAACTAGTAAGTACTTGACCATGAACATAAATCACAAATTTAACTAAGTAAAAGTGAAACAAATAACTAGATCTACAAGTTTTATGTTTACATTTGTTTCATACTTGAGAAGATCAAACCAAAGTGTAGATCTTAATAGTTCAAGTCAACAATGTAAACAATAAGAAAGTTTTGAAACTTATGAATTTGAAAACATGAAATTAAAGTGAACATAAATAAAGTAAGTAACTAGATCTTTAAGTATTTGTTCATGTTTGTATCATGCTTGAGAAGATTCAACTAAGTTTTGAATCTTAAGAGTTCAAGTCTACAAATCATGAAAACAAAGAAAGATCTTAAGGTTTATGAACTTGAAACATGAAATTACATAATTATGGAACTACAAACTAGTGAGTTTGAGTTCTTGTTCTTGGTTCTTCAATATCAAAAGAAGAAATCAAGATTTAAGAAGATTCAAGCTAAAGAGACTTGATCTTTACAACAAACAAGTAACAATTTCAAACAAGCAAGTAATAAACAAAAGATGATGATGATTATGGGTGCTTGTAGCTTCGGTTTTGCAAGAAGAAAAGAAGGAAAAGAAATCTCATGTAACTTACAAGTTTAGAGGGAAAGAGGAGAGAAAGTTGAGAGAGTTTGTGTGTGTGTAAAATGAAATGGAAATGCAAGTAAGTAAGTTGTGAAGTTTGAAACAAAAGAACTCTCCTTTCCTACTCCAAGGCCAACGGTTCTAGGACAAAAAGGAGGAGTCAACAAGCCTCTTTCAAGTGTGGGATAATGGTGTTAGCTAAGAAGGGTAATAAGGTTAAATGCATGGGAGAAAGGAGTAGCATGCTTGTGTAATTTGTCTCTAAATTAGCCTAATTAAACCTTGATTATACTTAACATAAAACTAGCTTAACAAGTGGGCTTTCAAGTCCATAAAAGTGTAGGGTGGGCTTACTTAGCCCAAGTCTAGTAATTAAAGGCCCAAGTCCAATTAAAGATGCAATTTAAATAATTAAAGCCCAAGTAATTAATCACTAACCTTGATTAATTAAAATGATTAATAATAAATAATCATGAATGTAAATAATATTCTAAAAATATTATTCGCGCAGTTTCGTGTGTCGCAGAGACGTTTCGGGCTCTTAAAAGTCAAGTACGGGCAATCATGGAAACATGTAAATGTAATTATATACATTCGTTTAATCACACGTATTAATAATAATAATAATTATTAATAAATAAATGTTGGAAAATCCAGGGTCGTTACAATAGTCATAACGGGTATATGAACAGTTAGCTAGGATTTGGTTAGTATAGATTTAAAATTTTACGTAGTTAATTAATTTGTTTCTAATCAAATTTAGTTTGTCCATTATTTTCTTCATTATGCCACTTGTCAAATCTTGACTTGGATTCTGATTTGTCAAAATCAGAATATGTAGTTGAATGAAAATGATTGTTCTTTGGTGAACGGATACATATATTTGCGGATGCAAATAGGATAGTTAATGACTGTTGAATCAGAATTGAAGAATGTACAGTGTAACATATTAATGTGAAATCTAAATATTTCTCGGGTATTACCTACCCGTTAAAATATTTTCACCATTAACAGTTTGAACAAAGGAATTTTTAATTACAATCTTTATGAAAATATACTTACATATATATTTTCTTCAGATGTAATCATGGATTAAATAAGTCAATATGATATTAATCCCATTTGATTTACCGTTAGAACAAGAATATATAATCTCTAAAACATTAGAGATTGCATAATCGCCATATAGAACGAAGATAAATGATGAAGAACGATATGTTGAACGATGATTATGCTCGAGGTATAGATTGTGATGTTGAGGCTTGCGATGCGGATGTTATTGGTGGTGGTACTGGTGCGGTTGATGCTGATGTTGTAGACGTAAGTCTATCTTCCAAATTGTGTACTGTACTTTCCAAAGACTCCATTCTTTCTTCAAACCTAGCATGAAGCTCCCTGACTTCTTCCACTAATCCTACTTGATTAGTAGTCGGGAGTAGAGGTTGAATCACCAACATAACTCTATGAATGCGTTCTTCGAAGCGAAATATTCTGGCAAAGAGTGTAAAAACGGTATTGCGGATTGGTTGACCGGTGAGCGCGTGAAGTTCTCCGATGTCGGGAGGTAAATTTGGTTTGCGGTAGGGTTCTCCCTCTTCATTTCTCCATCGAGTGAGTATGTCTCAAACCCATCCCCATCTCCTTCAGAAAGAAGTGCAGTCAACCAGTAAGGGCACTTTGGTCACACTACCTTCAGAGTCTTCAGAATCAGATTCGGAACTCGAACTTTGTGCAGGATATATCTTACACGGTCAGATAAGTATTTTTGGAGATAAAAATGATTTTCGGATATCGGATGATATTCTAATTACATAGAATACCTATATATAGTACAAAAGATCCCGTATATTACGGAGGGAATTAAGGAAACGTGTCAGACAAGGTCTAATATGATAGAATATGAATTTGTCTGTACACCATCTATGCAATAATTGCAATAAGATGTGTCGAGACTGAAAATGATAAGTAGATATTTTCTGACAAGAAATGATAAGAAAAACTTTTGACATGCAGACTAGGTCGAAGTCCAGACTCGCTAATGCATCTTATCAAAAATCAGTTAGACACACTAATGCAAGACCTGGTTCACTAAGACCACCGCTCTGATACCACCTGTAGTGACCCGTCCTAATCCATCTGGATGAAATCTTCAACAACTGGTCCCATTGCGAGGTATTGTCCTCTATATGCCATGAACGACTCCATGTAATATCTTTAAAATGAGCAAATGCACAGCGGAAGATTTCTTTCAGACTTGAGAATAAACATGTTTTAATAGTGTCAACCAAAAGGTTGTTGAGTTCATAGGTTTATCATAAACAATAAAATTGATAATTTTGATAGACCACAAGATTTAAATGTGCATGGTACAAATGGGCCCGAATCCTACACACACCTGTAATGTACATGCAATTTCCTTTAAATACAGTACACATATCTCGTGTACGAAATCATTTTTCAAAATGTTTAATAACCGTACACATATCTCGTGTACAAAATATCATACACATAACCTGTGTATAAAAATCATTCTCTCGATATATAACATTCACTTTGCTTTCTTTGCTTGGTACCCGACCTTAACATTTAATGTGCATCATAAATATCCCCAAAATAAACAGAACTTTCAGTCTGTAATAATATATAAACCTCAAAGTACTAAACACCACGCCCACTAGCTCTTCCGTCTAGTAAACATTCTGGGTGGGGGTGTTAAACCCGGTAGCTACCTTTAGGATTAGCGTGAATTAGGGGCCATACCCGTTTCCTAATTCTTAGGTTACCAATCTATAATAATCAAGGGAAAATATTCACATCAATTAGTGGCAATTATAACGTCCAACTAATTCAATAATAATCAACAGAACTTCTGTTTGTATAATAATTCATTCGAGGAATGTTTTGCTTGTGTCTATCTCGTCAAACATTTATAAAAGCATCTCATGTATTCTCAGTCCAAAAATATAGATTTCAAAAGCATTTAATAAAACAGTTATAAAAACAGCGCATGTACTTTCAGTCCCAAAAATGTAAAGAGTAAAAGGGAATCAAATGAACTCACGATACAATATTTTGTAGTAAAAATATGCATACGACGGAACTGAACAATCGAAGGTTGGCCTCGGATTCACGAACCTATATCATTTATATATATATCAACACATATAATCGTAATCGAACAAATTCATGTGTTATATCTTAAATTATGTATTAGATATATTTATTTTGTATATATATTTAAAATTATTAATATCTATACTTTTAGTTATATTAATATATCTTTATATATATGTATATATTAAAAAAATATCATTAGTTTGTTATATGTAAGTATTTATATAAGTAATGTTAATGTTTTTTATATATAGTTATATGAAATATTAATATAATTCTAGTATAAGTATATTTAATGTACAAAATATTTATTTGTTAAAATGATAGTTTTGATGATAATGATACTAATAATGTTATTAATAATAATAATGATAATAATCATAATAATACTAAAAATCATGATTTTACTAATAATTATAATAATGATAGTAATATTATTAATAATGATAATAAATAATAATAATAATAACTTTTATACTAATACTTATGTTCATATTAAATATAATAATATTAATAATACTCATAATACTTATTTTAATTATAATAATGTAAACTAAATTAATTAATAATAATAATAATAATAAGAGAATACTACCTCAAAGTAAAGGCTTTCTAAAAAAATTTGCCTCAGCCCAGGCTGGAACCCAAGACCTCTCGTTCCCTAACAACACTCCTAACCATCAAGCTGTTTGGTTACTTTCTGAAATATATCATACCCGAAATATATTTAACCCGTTTATATTTCTGTTTCTGTTTCTACTTCTCCTTCTTTAATTCGCATACCCAATCACAATATAGCCCAACAGCGTATGCACGGCCCAATATTATAAACTAAATCACGGCCCAAGTAGAAACCAAAGTTTGTAACATAGAAACGGCCCAACAATTAATCAATTGTCACGACCCAAGTAGTTTAAATTCCTAAACCCACTTAAATTGATAGCCTAGTTCTACTTGGAAGTTCACCAGCCCGTTGGTTGACGGATATGTTTAAGAGAAAAAAAAAATTCGGTATAATAAAAAGGAACAAACACAAACAAGTGGCTACAGCATGTCGTTTATTTTTTTTTTTATTATCTTAATAACATCATTTTCATCCTCATCTTTGTTATCACCTTTATCCATTATCCTCAATCATATCTCGCTGAAGAAAGAAAAAAAAAATATAGCACTCATGTACAGCGGTTTGGTTTTTAATGGGTTTGTGTCGATTTGGTTTAGGTTATTGAAGTTATGGGTTTGGTGGTGATTAAAGGTTGTTTACAGCAGCATATTTAGGGTGGTTCGTTGGTTGAAGGTGATTTAAAAAGAGTGGTGGTGGCTCTCGTTAATCATAACAACAAAGTGTAGTAGCAATTACCTCACGATGAGTGTAGCGACAATGGTCTTCAAATGATTGGGTGTTACTCGAACGGAATAGCGGTTAGTAGTAAAAAAGCTGTTTGAATATATAACCGTAACGGTAGTTGGTCTTTAACAGAAAACATAGACATAGCATCGTATAGCAGTAAGTTGTAGGTAGTGGAGGTTTGGTGGTTTTTGGCCTACAACAGAAGTATACGGCAGCAACAGGAGACAGAAACAAGAATTAAGATGAAATGGGTTTGTGGATTTTTGGTCTTGGAAAAATAAATTAGTAATATGGTTTCGCATAGTACCAGGTGGTGTTTTTGGGATCGTGATCTCAAAAGAATGAAAAAAAATGATAAAGCGTGATGGTGGTTTATAGTTGATTAGGATGGTGGTTGTAGCGGTTTGAAGGTGTGACGGGTGTGGCAATGATAGCCGATGATGGAGGTTTAAATGGGTTTGGTTTTTGAGGTGTTTGATCGATACAGAAAGACATGATATCGATTAGGTGGTCGTGGTTGTTATGAACTGAAGAAAGGGTGGTTGTAAGGTGGTGGATCATGATCACAACTAAACGAAACAGGGGTGGTGGTGATGTGGGTGATTGAAGATGGCCACGATGGCGGTCGATATGATAAAAATGGTGGCGTGTGGGTTTCATCCCGAACAGAAACAGTAGACAGAATAACAGCGAACAGTAGCAGGCTTGTGTCGAGCAGGTGGTTCGATGGTTTTCATGAATTGTTTAGGGTTGGCTTTTGGTGTTGGACAACAAAACGAAACGAATACATAAGTTGCAAGAATTTGCAGGTGAGTTTCATGGTGTCGTGTTGGTGATAGGTTATGTTTCTCGATGGGTTGTTGGGTGTTGAGATAGTTTGCAAGATGGTGATAATAAAGCTGTAGAAGAGATGGTGGAAGGGTGGTGGGAGGTGCTGTTTTTAGGCCGTGGTACGTGGTTCTTACAGTGGTGTTCTCCGGTGGCGTCTCAACAGAAACATGATACGATGAATGCATGAGTACGGAAAACAAGTGATTGAGAATTTTAACCGTATGGATTAGCAGAGGAGATAATAAGAATAATAAAGGTGGTATAGTGGATTAGTGGATGCTTGGTCGATAGATTTAGGAAAGAGAGGATGATTCTCTCTCAAGTATGTATATCAATTGTATATATATATATATATATATATATATATATATATATATATATATAACTCTTCGCCCACTGAATGTAAATTTATATACATAAAATATATGACAATCAAACAATTAATAAAGTTACTTTATTAATTAAGTTCACGGATAGCTAATTCATAACAGAAAGGTATAATTTAATAATATTAATAATATAATAATAATTATAATAATAATATATAAAATAAAACGTGTTCCATAGAAATCTAAATTTGTAAATATATGCCGACAGTTTTCACGGACTATTATTTCGTACTCCCTTGATAAATTAGTGATGATTAAAAGTCTTCGAAAAATTCTTAAATTTTTACAATAATTATATTTATTTATTTTAGTCACTATGGTATAAAATTTGATTATTAACTACTAAATAAAAATTACATCACTGTCCGCGCTCGATTACAGGTAAAATATGAAAAGTGTTCATATTTAAAAATTAGATCATAAATATACTTTTAATAAGCCTATAATTTATATAACTCATTTTCGGATCACCGTTTATTTTAAAATCACATAAGTTCAAATTTAACTTGCTTAATATCGATCGAATGACAATTTAGTGTTACTATCGTTTACTAAATGGATTCGAAATCACAAAATATATATTTAATATACTTTATTTATATAGATGTGTTTTAAATAATAATTATCATAATATCATATTTTTATTTTATTTTACATAATTAATTTTAATAACAACAACATATAATATTTCAAATTATATTTTCAATTATTATATATATATATATATATATATATATATATATATATATATATATATATATATATATATATATATATATATATATATATATATATATATATATATATATATATAACCTATAATAAATTGTATGCATTTGCCACGTGGCTACCTATCCTATAGCCTACAGCCTATTCTAAAACTTTTGCTGAGAACCTGCCATCTGTCCAATTGCACCCCAAAATTAACTGGTGAATTAAAAATTAATAACCCGTCTCCTTCATATTCTACTCCCCAAACCGTTCCCTCTCTCTCTCTCTCTCTCTCTCTCTCTCTCTCTCTTCCAAAATGAAAACCACCAAATCCTTTTCACCGTCGATTATGCCTTCATTCAGCGGTATTAGTTGACGTAACTACCACCATTTAATCCGTAACCTTATTCTCTACAAAACCTTATAAATAATATATATTAACGACAGATTCTCGAAACTGCCGGAAACATCTCCAGTGACGGGCATGACGAGGAAGACGACGACATCGCCAGTCCAAAATCGCCGCCATGTTCATCATCTTAAAACATCGGCCGTGAGGTATCTTTGTAGTTTGATTTCGATTTGTTATATGATGAGTTGATTGGTAGATTAATTAAGGATTTTGGTTTTCATCAAAGTTTCTCCTTTGAATCGGTCAAATTATCATGTATTACTTCTCATAAATTAAGCTATTTTATTTCTCCTTTGATTTTGTTTGCATTACTTTAATTTCTTACGATTGATCTGTGATATTTTAATTTTTAGACAATTTTTGACTTGCGTTGAACTATGACCATAAGGTTTAAACTTAATTTCACGATCATTAAATATTACTGGGATTTATTGAAATTTCAACCTTTACGCTTCATCATCTTATTTGTGTTGTTTGACCGATTTGACTAAGTTAAAGTTTGAGCATTATGATTTTATTACTCAAACTAGGTAATAATTATGAGTTAAATTGCGATCTGAAAGGTTAAATTGCGAGAATGGACAAGTTAAATTTGGATATTTGTGTTTGGTTTATCGTTGTGTATGAATTCTGTTAGTGTAGTATAACTTTGGAGGTGACATCACTTCAAATTTTAAAACTTTCATACGAAACCCTAATTGCTAATTATGATATATTCCTTAATAAGGTGGGACATTGATTAATTATTTTGTTTATAGAAAGGCTAATAGAGCTTGCAACAATTTCACTGACGATACATCTTTTAGAAGTAAAACTCATGGTGGCCTTCTGGTTTGGTTTCTCACATACCATGGTGGTAATAAAGTGATATCCTTTGTATCATTATGTTTTATCTATGATATGTCTTTGTGTGTGTATGGTTATATAAATATAAATATGTGTTGATCATGAATGGGCTTGATAAACTTGGTATCATTTTGGAATTTTATAAACAGAATTTATCTATCATATCACTCCATGTGTTGATCTGGACTAGCAGCATTATGAGCATGGTTTGTTAAGTTAGGTCATCATGAAATATAGGTCATGGCTGAATTTAGCTTTTTGTTTCCGGGTCGATCGCACTTGACCTCAAACAACTATTGTAATACTTTTCATATTGCTACTAATTTTATCCATGAACATATTGTCAATGTTCGGTTGAAACTTTAGTGGTCCTTTTCTGGGCGTGCCACGATTTCTTTAACTAATGAAGATGATCATAAATCTCCCACCGTAAGCATTTATTTATGTTACATAGCAATAGATTTCATATTTGCACATGACGATGAATCGCATGTCTAACTAATGAAGCTCTTTTTTGTCCATTTCAAGTGAAAGATATTTGATTTTTAAGAACTCAAAAGAAGTTCTATATCATTTTTTTATCTTTGTAAACTTGAAAACGCCATATTTCAGTGGGTCAGAGCCAAGCCAAGAGCTGTAAAGATACATTTAAAACCTTGCCATCTCAATTGTTGGGTTAAATTTACCATCTCAGTCATAAATCCTAATTATTAGAAGGAATTAGTTATGTTGTTAATATATTGAGAGTTGTATATTGATTGATAAAAAAATGTTAATAAATTACTTGCATGACTTTCTATTGCTTAGTTGATAGTGATCTTGGATGTGGATGAGTCTGCTGCTAAATTTGCTGCAATGGAAGACGTTTTCGTAGTCAAATATTTTGGACTACAAGATGTATTGCAGATTGTCAAAATTGTCAAAGGTACTTTTTCTCAACGTAACTTAAATTCCATTTTATTTATATTTACTATTTTATTTTCTTATGTTTTTCACTTTCATTTTTGATTTGTTATCTGAGATCTAATTTTGTGGGTAAGTATCTTATAAATATTCCTCATGTAATGCATCTATGAAGTTACTTTAATATATATGAATACCATTAATTGGTAGTAGTATATATTGGTATGTGCATTTTGTGAATGTGGTCTGAACACTTGCCATTGACACCGGTTGAGGGATGTCTTACTGTGTTTCAGCCAGTTTGCAGCTTACCACTTGGTTATCATGAGGTGAGTTTATACTTTAATTTTGGTTTCGGTTGTAGCTAATGTATGTGTTGAACTTGAGATCATGGGCTCAAAAGCGTTTAGAATGGGCTAAATTTTAACTTATGGATTATTATTTTTTTAAGTTAAAATGTCAGTTTAAATATAAATTTTGCAACTTGGTGCCACTCAAAAAATACATTATTATATTTAGGACATTTGAAGGTTAATATTATAAATGTGAATCTTGAAATTAGGTTAGTCAAAACAACTTAAACTGAGAATATTATAAACAAATTAAGTTAGACATGATTATTTTTGTTATTGTACTATACGTACTCTGAATCAAATCTTTAGACATGATCAAATCTTTAGACCACGAATCATATTTTATGTAAATGTGGTCTATGACCCATTTACTTGTGAATTAATAAATATAGGCTATGTATTTATCTTAAGTTGGTCAAGTGAAAACAATTGACAAGTATGGAAATTTGGTATAAAGGTTCTGAGATGCTTAACAACTACAATATGCTTCAATCATTAAAGCTCCTAATTTGCTCTATATATTGACTAATTGTTATGACAACAAATTTTTGTGCATTTGTTTTGTGACCCATTTACTTGTGAATTAGTCATTGTAGGCTTGACCATTTAACTCAAATGGGTCAATTAAATAAAAATTAGTAAAAATTAGCAAACAAGGTTACTGCCCATAGAGATTTGCATTCTCCGTAAAAAAAAATTGTACATACGGGCTACTAAATTACTCTACTTATATTGTTGAAATGTTATCAAGCGTACGGTTTAATCGAACTAACTATGATGACTTCATAAAGTTTCTATAATAACAAAGTAAATATGGCTACAAATGAAGGTGCGAGTTACTATTGCTTACAACCAGGTATATAATGAGCAGGTTATAATTACTACTATTCCACGAATGTTAATTGTTCCATCCGATACGAGAATTTCATTCAGATTTCAGAGACGACAGTACCCAATATCTGTTTGCTTCGCAATGACAATAAATAAAAGTCAAGGCCAGCCTCACGCATGTTGGTTTATTCCTTCCAAAGCAGTTTATAGTCACGGTGAGCTTTATGGAACTATCAAGAGTTACATCGAAAAAGGACTAAAGGTCCTCATTTTAAACAAGGATAATGAAATATCAAAGACTACTAAGAATGTAGACTACAAGGAGGTAAGAGGTTCTACAACACATATAGAAACTGGTTCGATCAATCATGCTAATTTATTATTTATTTCACTAAACTAATTATGCTATGAACTTTGAAACAACTACCACTAATATTTCCTAATATTTAATTTCATGTAATTCTATGCAGGTGAAGAATTATTGCTCTTCTTTGAAATGACATATTCTGCTATTGATTTCGGAAGTAACATTGGTGACAACGTTTACATGAATAATTTTCAATATACCTGCTATTTATTTAACGTTTAATTGTCAATGTACCTTTAATTGTCCATAGGAAAACATTTACATGAATAACATTGATATTTTTTTTTATCACTAACGATGTTTATGAAACATACGTTACTAAATATATTGTAAGTTATTGATAATAATTTTAAATCAACCGTGCAACGCACGGGCTATTAAGGCTAGTATATATATATATATATATATATATATATATATATATATATATATATACACACATATCTATTTACAATTAATTGTTCGTGAATCGTCGAAAATAGTCGAAGTCAAATGAATGTACGAAAATAGTTCAAAAATTTTGAGACGCAACATAACGGACTTTGCTTATCATGTCAGAATTATGAAATCGTATTTGGTTCAAAATTAGTCGAAATTTTCCGGGTCATGACAATTGACACAGATAGAAATACGTACGTATTATCATATTGCGTTTTGTGATTGGCATAGTGGTCCTATATATTAGTTGTGTTCCTGTTTCTTCAAAGAAGGTGAAGCCTGCTTCTCTAGTATCGTCTTGGAAGATGACTTTGAAACAGTACCTGGAAGATTTTAAATTTAAAGGTACACATGTAATTGGAAATGAAACAATAGGAAACAAACCAAATTAAAATAACACATATACGACAGCTTAATAGTCATGTAGTTTGCCTACTCAGAAATAACACATGGCTATTATAACCATATAGCTTCTTAAAACAATTTTCCAAAGAAATCAGTGGCCACATATCCACCATAGAAAAGGTACTTAAATAATCATTCAAAGCAATTAAATTAACATTAACATGAACCAATATAAAGTAACATTACCAATATAAAGTGACATTACCCAGTAATTCTCAAATCAAGACTGATTATCATTATAGTATAACAAACTACATTTCAGCAATTTAGAAAAAGAATTAGATCTTTTCTTGTACACTGTTTAAGTTGGTAAAATATGCTTAGACTGTTTCCAACCCAGCGTCACTTTATCCCCGTCATCCCACATGGCAAGCTGTTTGACGCCCTTGACGCCCCTAACGCGGCGTCAAAATTTGACGCCTGGGGCGTCAGTCGGAAATTTCACGGGTGTGTCACTTTTTTTCAGCCAATCAGATTTTTTCAAGTTTTTTTTTATATTATTAATTAATATATTTTATACCCAACTACCAATAATATTTTACCACATCACCCATTCACAAATTTAACCCTCAAATTTGACACTCCCCTTTATTTAACTTCATCTCTTGACCTTGCCACATCATCAAAAAGTACATCACTTGCCTTTGACGTCACCGCCACGGTTAGAAACAGTCTTAGTAAAAAGTGGTCAGATATTCTAACTTAAAGTAGTCAAATACGCTTAGTGAAACAGGTTAAACATGGTAAGTCAAAGTGGTAAAATATGCCTAGTCAAAGTGGTGAAATGGTTAAGCAATAACAAATTACGTTGTAGCGATTTAGGAAAGAAATTAAACTATTTCTATACACGGGCGAAATTGGTTAAATATGTTAAATCAAAGAAGTCAAAGAGGTCGGACATGGTAAGTGAAAGTTGTTAAGTATACTAAGTCAAAGAAGTCAAATATACCAACTAAAAGTGGTAAACAACCTAATAAATTGTTATGTTTAAAAGTTTGTCATTTTATTTTAGTAAGATTTAATCGTTTTATCGGTTTTAAATACGACCCGTTTGAAGCTGCCCATTTTGACACTTGCAGGAACACCACGTCGCAATTTCTGACTTAGTACTATTTCTATATTAACTACGTGTAGATGAAAACCTAACCTAATTACAAATGATTTAAGTGGCCATTAGTAAAAAGTTCAAGCTATATGAGCAAGCGTACTATGACACAGAGTTAATTGCAGCAAGATATTATAGTGCATAGGGTAGTGAAAGTTACTTGGAAAAGTATATATATATATATATATATATATATATATATATATATATATATATATATAGGGGCACGATCCATGGATAAGCTTAAAAGGAGTACAAACGGGATAAGCAAAATAAAAAAAAAAAATTTTGAATTTTTTTTTTACATTTATAAATCTGCATTAAAATGCACCTCTAATCAATTTTTTTCATAAAAAAAAAGTTCAAAATCTTTCAAAAATCGATGATGAATGGTAAAATTAACCATTCATCGGGTTAATTTATCATTCATCTTGTTTACGATGAATGATAAAATTAATCAATGTTAAAAAAAACCAGATGAATGGTTAAATTAACCATTCATCTTTTTTTTTATCATTCATCATAAACAGATGAATGGTTAAATTAACCATTCATCTGCTTTTTTTAGCATTGATTAATTTTATCATTCATCGCGAACAAAAAGAATGATAAATTAACCAGATGAATGGTTAATTTTACCATTCATCATCGATGTTTACCATTCATCATCGATTTTCGAACGATTTTGTTAAAAAACTTTTTAAAATTTTTTCGTTTTCTTCTATTTGCATATTAACGGATCGTTTTTTTTTTAAAAAAAAAATTTGAAATTTTACTTATCCAGTTTGTACCCCATTTAGTGTTTATCCATGGATTGGTCCACTATATATATATATATATATATATATATATATATATATATATATATATATATATATATATATATAGGGGCAGGATCAATGGGGAAGTAACAAATCGGGGGGAAGCGGGGGGAAGCAAAAAATTTTTTTTTTTTTTGCTTTTTTTTGAAATTTTTTTTTCCGGCATCAAGATCACACGAAAATATGAACATTTAGAAGAGACACTTCGTGATGAATGTTATTATTTAGGCGGGAAAACGATCGACAAAAATAACATTCAAGATAATATTGTTCGTGAAGAATATGAACTTTTTTTTTCATGTTTTGTGAAGTAAAATTTAGCCCGATTTAGAGTTTAGGGTTTATGGTTTAGGGTTTAGGGTTTGGTGTTTTGGGTTTATTGGTTTGGTGTTTTGGGTTTATTCCATAAACCCAAAACACCAAACCCTAAACCCTAAACACTAACCCCTAAACTCTAAACCGTTCGTGTTAAAAACTCAATCTAAATCCTAAATCTAAACCCTAAATCTAAACCCTAAACCCTAAATTTCTAAACCCTAATATCTAAACCCTAATATCTAAACCCTAATATCTAAACCCCAATAGCTAAAACCTCAAAATACGCTCGAAAAACACGATAATTGTTATATATTACTTCTTCGAGCGTTTTCCCGCCAAAATAAAAACATTTAACACAAAGTGTCTCTACTAAATGTTCATATTTTCATCTCATCTATAATGTTCGTGAACAAAGTTTTTTCAAAAAACGAAAAAAAAAAAAAAGTTTTTGCTTCCCCCCGCTTTCCCCCGAATGGTTACTTCCCTCTTGATCCTACCACTATATATATATATATATATATATATATATATATATATATATATATATATATATATATATATATATATATATATATATATATATATATGATGGTAAAAGAAGAAATTATTTGAAATGGTATATACCTGTGAACTTACATAATGAAATAGTAATGAGCGCATTATGAGTGCATTAGTTCCAAAAAAGTTGTTGCACCAAAAATACTCAGAATACGTGTTTCACATTGACGACCCAAAACTTAAAGTAACCAACGTGGGCTAACCCATCTTATACTATAGGTCCAAAATGATATTTTTTGACGTGTTGGTGGCTTCCGTTTTTCAAAATTACGTATATTGATCAAAATAGGCCCCCTAAATGGGTCAAAAGTTTAAGCGCTTCATCTTACATTTTAAATCTAAAATTAGCAAAGGAGTAAAAAGAACAACTCAACTTTTCTTCCATTTTAAAAAAAGTATAGCATTAATGTATTTCATAACGATTTGACAAATATTTGTCATAATGGGTCATGTTTAACACTACTGTAAACCCATTTAAAACTTAAACCGCACTCTCAGTCCATAATAACTAACTACAACAAATAACATTTTGTTACAGTGGATTACACATGAAACATATGCTCTAAAAAATCCCGTGTCAGTATAAAGCTCATGCCCACCAATAGACATCTTAGTCACACTTATTGAAAGTATCAAACACACAACAACCTAAGAAACAAATAAGTTAACATCCTAACATATGCCGCCTAATAAATCATAAAAAACTAATATGTGGCTAGTGACTCTGTCTTTGAACATATAGCATAAGTAACATGTTTATTTCTTTTAAGAACACCATGCAATTAAATAGCTCATGCCTTAAGAAGATTAGATCATCAACAGAACTAAGTCAATCAATTACCAAGTGGCTTTTTCTAATAAGTCATAACCCTTGAAAATGTCAAAATTCAACAATGTGTTCTACAAAATTTTGTTTTGATTAAGGCTACTTAACAAAAAAATTTAAAGCAAACCATAGCAAACACCAGATGAAACATATTACATCTTGCTTTGAAATTAAAATAAAAAATTCAAGCATGGCAATTACTTCCTGCTTCGAAACTAATGAAAGCATGAAATCGAAATTAATGAAAGCATGAAATGAATTATGATTGATCCGTTAATAATAGTTAGTTATATCAATCTTTCTTTGTGAGTTAGGCCTGGTTTTCAACTCAAGTATGCTATTGAAATAAATAAAAACATGGACCAATGCAATATCCAAAACTGAGCCAAATGAAGGAAATGTATCAGGTATCTATTTCAATATTCAAGTATGCTATTGAAATAAGAAAGACATGGACCAATGAAATATTCAAAACTCATAAGAACATTTGATAACCTCTAGCTGAAAACCAACTTATATCTTGTATTCTACATTGAAACATATGATTAAAAACAACAAAAAATATTATCATTTAGTCTATCGATAAGGTATTTGTAAATATTATTCTTACATATTTCAAAGTTTTTGATGTTAATATGTATCAAATTGAAACTTTGAAATAAAAAATGTATGTTTACCATTTGATTGTGCCCACTTCACAATCAGACAATCTTTACCTGTCATCAATCATGTTGAAATCCAGATTTTTAACAATAACATATATGTGGAAAATCATATGATATCAAAAGAATATCAAGAATCATAATTTTAAAAAGAATTAAAGGTTTAAATGTTCTTAATAATTGTTCAACACAGGGTTTTAAAACTAATTAGGGTTTCTATTATCTTATCCAAGTCGATTAATCCTCGGTTAATAAGAAAAGTACACAAATATAAATTAGGGTTTTGAATCTAAAGGTACCTTAAAACATCGCTTGGAATAAGGATACATAATTAGACATAATACAATCGATAATAACTATACATATCAACATCGCTCTTCGACGTCCTTCATCACCGATATTCGATTGAAACTATATCGATCACTGGTTACATAAGTTCACGCTAGATATTCGAGTGCAATCGCTGTTGATTAGAAGAGTCTCTAGTGAAACATTATAAGAACTTTAATTTGATTTTAGAAGGGGGAGGAGTACGAACCCTAATTCTACAGAGAATGTGTTAGCTGTTTAATTGGATGCTGTGATGAACCCCTAACAAACAATTGGGCCAGCCCGCTACGTTGGGCCCAATTGATTTTGAAACCGGTGGCTGTGAAATTAAAAAAAAAAAAAAAAAAACCAATTGATTTTGAAACCGGTGGCTGTGAAATTTAAAAAAAAAAAAAAAAAACAGTGCAGGAATCGAACCTGATTCCCTTTGGTTATAATAAAGACGACCAAGCCACCAAACCGATTGCGCGCTTGTGTTATTATATACATCTAGTAGTATTTATCTACTTAAACATGTCTGCTATCAAAACTGTATACTATAGCTACTGTTCATTTCGTTTTTTTGTCTTTTTTGATTTCCAATTGAATCTATAAATAATTTTGTTAAAACTTCCATGTTTTTATGAGAAGGGTATTTTAGGGATGGATTATATGTAAAATTGATTTATTAGTTAATTTTTTAGAAGATGATTAATGATCGTTGGATCAAGGGGTATTATAATATAGTTTTCTAATCTAATGGTAATAAATGGAGTTTTGAAAATATTTATTAGCTAATCGAGACTCTGTTTTAATGTATATAGTGATAGTGATAGTGATAGTGATAGTGATAGTGATATATTTAGTTTAATCTGCAGTAATCAATTTATAGAGTTAGTCCTTGTGGTTTACTCAAAATTTCACAGGTCATCCCTATCTTTTAAAAACTACACTTGTAGTCACTGTGATTTTAAAAATGCTCATCAATGGTAAAATTTCTAACTCTGATGTACGTTAAGTGTTGAAATGTGTTGGGTCACATGATGGACTTATTTGTAATTTTAACAACTAATAAAACACCCTACATCCCCCTTATCATCTATTCTTCTGTTCCGTCTCCAAAAGAAAACCCCAAGTCAGTGGTCTCCTAAACCCCAATCGCTAATCGCATAAGTCTCTTATCATCGTTGTATGATTCTAGGGTGGCACGTGCTTCACATGTGACAAGATCAGGTGCAATGCACGTGCATTGAATTGTTAGCTAGAGTGTCGTTGACAATCTGTGTAACAAAATTAATTGAAATAGATTATTAGGTTTGTACTCAATTCATTCAGTTGTAATTTCCCTTTCTATCCCATCTTTGTAACTCTCAATTTTGGCAATAATATCGACTAATTCCAGAACAATTCTTCAATTGTGTTCTCCTATTAGTTGAATAGCTTAACTCCGATCAAAGATTCCGGTTAAGCGCATCAATTGGTATTAAAGAGGTTGTCCTCTGACTGAAGCAATTCAGGTAAAAATCCGATATAATACTTGAAGACGTGGATTATGGAAGTCAATCAATCAGAACATGGTGAATATGAATAATCAGATGAACGATCATAATAGGATGGTTAATGAGAAGATCTAAGGTTTACTTGTACAAAATCGTTATTTCAAAGATGATTTGCAGAGAATAGTACTGGTGGTGGTAGTGAAGGTTCGAGTAGAGGTGCAAGCAATGGCGGAACTTGAAGCTTACGATTAGGAGGGCTAAACTTATTCATGTACTTTTACACTTTTCTTATTAAATTTTAAATTGATTAATTTGATATAAATAAATTGTGAATATGAATAAAACATACCTTACACAAATAATATTATGTCAAGAACTCAGGAAGTATTAAACAAAAAATTTAATTGGAGATTTAATTGAGTGTTTGACTGTAATTTTGGTGAAAGTAAAAGAAACTGCCGATTCAGGAAGCAAAATTACACTTTTAATTGGAGAAAAAAATTGTCTTTTCCCATGGTTTCAAACTATTAAGCACCAAAAGTGCATTTTCTCTAGTGGGTGGATGTGGCATTTCATCAAGAACTTTCAAGAAAGCATCTTGATTATTTTCACACTCATTAAGCTTCTTGAAAAACAGTTTGAGGTCTCTAATTTGTGGGTTATATGAATAACTTGATCTTTGATGTCTTTGAAGGTTAAGAACTGAAGGTCTAGGTTTTGAGGGGTTGACCCAAATTGACTTAGGTTTTTTCAGCAATTGGGTGGTTTCCTGTGGGGGGGGGGGGGGGGGGGGGGGGGGGTCTGAAAGGATTGTTGTGGATAAGGTTTGAAGTTGATCAGGTAAAGATGGGTTTTGCTTCCTGGGTTCATCCGAAAGGTCTGGTTTTGGGGTTGATTTTGAGGAATTGCAGTAGAAAAATGTTAATTAAATCTCCAATTAAAAGTGTAATTTTGACTGTAATTTTGATTTTGAACATGTCGTAGAGATTTTGTTGCCTTAATTAAATCTTCTAGTAGGAATGGAGTATGGAGCAAGTAATAGATATTTATGTAATATCTTTTGCTTGAAGAACAAGTTTAACTTGGTGGACAAGTTTAACTTTTCCTATAAATTGTAACCTCTAGCCTCATTGTAATGTGTGCACAATAATATAAGAAAATCTCTGGTTTGCGCCCGTGGAGTAAACCCTTCTCCGTTCTAGCTTTATTAATCGTTTGTCGTTTGTGGGTTTGGTGGTTTATTGAATCACCTGTCTTGTTAGGGCCTACCAAATTCCTAACAAGTGGTATCAGAGCTTCAAGGTTCGAAGACGGGCACGATGGCGATTTGAAAGCAAGATATTCGATATGTTTGATGATCGGGTGTTCATCAAGGTTAGATTAAACGACATGGTTGTGTGTCTTACAATTTGTGTCGAGATATCGAAGATTTGTTGCTGAAGACAAAGAAGAGATTTTCGGGAAGATCCGGGTATCGGATCTAAGTTATCATTCCTTGCGGTCCCGTTCGAGGGAATGATGAATTTTTCAAAATTCGGATTCCACTGCGCAGCTGGAGAAGAAAAATTACTGCGGGTTCGTTAGCAGTTGGATCGGCTTGAAATTTTTACTGAAGGTGCTGAAGTCATAGATCTAGTAGCTATAAAAATTTGAGGAAGATCGAACCGTTAGATCTCGAGATATAATTTTTCGAAGCTGCTGCCGTTCAGGTTTAACCTATTTTGTTTCGGAGCTGTTAGAGGAGAAACATTCCTACTGATTCGTTAACCGTCGGATCGCCTTGAAAATTTTATTGTAGATGTTAGACTCGTAGATCTAGTTGTGGTAAAAATTTGACAGTGATCGGACCGTTAGATCTTCACTAATGTTTTTTTGAAATTGCAGTCGTTCGGGTTTAGAGCTGCTGTAAGAGAAAATTCATAGAGGGTTCGTCTACCGTTGGATCGACTTGAAACTTGGACTGTACGTTTCAGAGGTAATGATCTAAGAGTGGTAACACTTTGGTGATGATCGGACCGTTGGATCTTGAGATATGATTTTTATTAAGTTGCGGCAGTTTTATGGAGAAAGTTCCGGTTTTGATGTTGCGAGTGGCGAGACGATTTGTTTTGCGAATCTTCGGGCGATAAAGGCTAGATTTTCATAGATGTAGGTTTGTTACGGGAGCCAAAATATATTCTGGATGTGATGGACGGCGTTGTGGGCGCACCTCTCAACGCGCGTGCGTTCCCTTGGTAACGTTGAGTTGATCCTGAAGTCTCGTATCGAAATCTCACTGGTCCGCACACAGACAGTTGAGAGTTCCGTATGGCGGAGGTAAAGATTGGGTCCGAACTATCGTTGGAAGGGACACCCATATGGATTTGGGTTTTGAGGGGAGGTTTGTTTTGGATACAAACCATAGTCATACATCAGGATATGGGGAAGAAACAATTGTGTGCACAGTTGGTTTCTCTCGAGTTTTTTTTTTTTTGTGCGGCCAAGTAATAAACAGAGGGACATTCGTTTGAAAATCGAAAGTAGGAGTTATCGAGAAGGTTGGATACTCATGGGTTGTAGTCTGGATGTGTGGATAGCGCAATGTGACATTTGCAGCATGTCAACGGTTGGCTTAACCCCTTGGTTGGCACACTCGGTTGTGCACCCTCAGTAGATGAGTTGATCTTGGAGCCTTGTACCGTAAGTAGACTTGATGTGGTCCCATTCAAGTTGTGTTCCGAGGTTGCGGCAAGTACTAAAGAAGGTTGGATCTTGACTATCATTGGAGGGATGCCGAGTTGAACTTGAGTTTGAGGGGAGGTTTGTTATGGTGCAAACCAAAGTCCAACATCAGATTATTGAACGGGTCGACTCATGTATTTAGTCGAATATTCAATAGTATATGGAATATGTGGGCAGGGTTAGAGCTTCTCTCACTAAAGAAATTGGTTTGAAGTTGTCGGAAAGGACGTGTTCAACTGTGGCTCGGGTTTGGTTGATGGTTTGTTCAACAAAGCGAGCGGTTTTCTTCGGGGTGGCTAATTAGGAATCTTTAGGCGATGGTAAAAGTGGATAATCTTGTAAGTCCTGGAACTTGAGCTTTCTAGAGGGTGTCGGGAATTCAATGGGAGTTTGGTAACCGACGGAAGTACTGAGCTAGTGGGAGTTTGACGACTAATGGGAGTTATGGAGACGATTATGCAACGTGGGTCTCCCCCATTCACATGATTAGTGCGTATAACACTAGGGTAGTTGGATGCTGCAAACATACCCTCGAATGGCAAATAGATTTGCAACTGACCGGTGGAATAAACCAGATTCTTCTCGGATAGCCACAGTTCTATTTCTTACTTGTATAGTGGGAGCGTGTTTGGGATGAGAAGATAGGGTTTGTGATATTCATAGCTATGAGGAGGTCAGTGTACCAGCGAGAAAGCGGAAAGTTGAAAAGGTGGTAGATTTCGAGGTTGTTCTAACTGAAGCCTTGATGAAGAGTCTACGAGGGCGTCTGTTAGATTTTCTGATTGCTGGTAAAAGGAAACCATAGATAGACGGGAAATTCTGTACGAGGATGATCATTGACATGTGGGTTCGGGATTGGACATGTCTATAGTGATCAGTGAGGCGGTGTAGTCTCGTGAAGAATCCTATAATTGAAGAGTTGCATACTTCAATTGATCTTCTTGTGTAAGAGGATGGTGGTGCAAGAAACCGAGATGGCCTAAGTTAGTAACTGGAGATCAGGTTGAAGCTTAGCGGTTTTGATGTCGAAAGACTTCCTTCCCTCAGGTGTGGAAGAGCGGCGTGACCCGGATGTTTGATTCTGGCGTATCAAAAGTCGTAGCTGAGAGGAGATCGGGAGTTGCTATGGGTATTTGAACAACATTGACAATTGAGGTGGTTATTGATTTCTAGTTTAGACAAGTAGTGTTGAAGACCTTGTATCGAAAGTCTACTCATTCGACTTATGTGATGAGTGTGAGTGTCCCAAATGGAGTTTGGCGGTATAATGGTGGTTTGACGTTCTTGGTTGAAATGGAGATTGATGTTCGGGTTTGTTCAAAATCTTCAAGTGGGAGATTGTTGAGTAGTGAAGAGGTTGCTCAAAGTCTTCAAGTGGGAGATTGTTGAATGTGTGAAGAATTTGATCAAAGGAACAAGGCTTGACTTGGTGAACAAGTCGAAGAGAGCTTGACTTGGTGAACAAGTCGTTGATAGTTTGACTTGGTGAACAAGTTGTAGGAAGCTTGACTTGGTGAACAAGTCGTACATATTTTATTGCCTTAATTAAATCTTCTAGTAGGAATGGAGTATGGAGCAAGTAATAGATATTTATGGAATATCTTTTGCTTGAAGGACAAGTTTAACTTGGTTGACAAGTTTAACTTTTCCTATAAATTGTAACCTCTAGCCTCATTGTAATGTGTGCACAATTATATAAGAAAATCTCTGGTTTGCGCCCGTGGAGTAAACCCTTCTCCGTATTTTGGAGTTGGGATATAACCACGTTAAATACCCTGGTGTCGTTTATCATTTTTTATTTATCGTTCTAGCTTTATTAATCATTTGTTGTTTGTGGGTTTGGTGGTTTGATGAATCACCTGTCTTGTTAGGGCCTACCGAATTCCTAACAGAACATTCTGTAAGAATGTTCAAGTCAAAGTCTTTGGAAGATGCTCTTTGTCTTGCCAAACTTCAAGAAGACACAATCTCAGCACTAAAGAAAACAAGTACACCATTGCTTCCCACAACAAAAACAAGTACACCATTGCTTCCCACAACAAAAGCAAGTTCATATGCTTACAAGTTACACCCCAAAGAGCTCATATGGTGGAACAACTAAGTTTAGACCTTTTAATGCACCTTCAACAAACAATCAACTTGTTTAGGAAGAGTTTAAAGATATTAATCAAGAAGAGCAGGTTTCAAAGCTACATAAGATGTTGGCCCCCCTTATCTTTTAAGAAGTAAACATCTCGAAAACTTTTGCATTTTTACTTTGACAGCAATGAAATTTTTTAGATGTTTGTTTGATTTGAATTGAACTTGATTATACTCTTTTTCTTATTTTCGGTTATATAAATTTGCAGGAGTGAAAAAAGATGTCATGAAGAAGTTACCACGAGCTAATTTTACGTGTAGAATTAAGTAGCAAGCAAAAAGAATACTACAAGGCAATTCTAACTCGTAATTATCAGTTATTAACTCGACGGGGTTGTGCACTGGTGCTCAGGTGAATTTATAATTTTTAATGGTGAATTTAGTTTATTTTTTGGTTTGAGCTAAAATTAATATTCAATGTTTATTTTTCTATTTCAGATTTCTCTTATTAATGTGGTTATGGAATTACGTAAGCTCTGTTGTCACCCATTCATGCGGGAAGGAGTTGAACCCGAAGATACCAATGAGTTCTACAAGTATTATATGTAAGAACAGAGATTTTGACCAGTAAGAAATATTCAGAAACCGTCATACCTTCTTGTCTTAAGATTGCTAACTCGTTTTCCAAGAATTGCAACCTTGCGGTATTTTTCTTAGAAAAGAGTTTCTCGAGAGTATCTCATACTTCTTTTGGCAAAGTAATATCATGAACGTGTTCTATGAACTCTTTCTCTTTGCTAATTGAAGTTCTCAATGCAAAGAGAGCCTTTCCACATCATATCTTCCATTTTCTTCGAGACTCTACATTCTCTAAAGTTTCTATGGGAATTATGGCATCACCTCCGGCCACAAGTTCCCATAGATCACGACCTTGAAGAAAAGCTTCCATACACATCTTCCAATACTTGTAGTTGTTACCTACAAGTTTCTCCATTCCATTGATCATACCACCATTATTTCTGTTTGTGCCTTCCATTTTTGATAGGAAGATAACTAGTTTGGAACTTTGAGTATTTGCACACAAAGGTTTAACTTGAAACCAAGCTCTAGATACCATAAAACAAGTTATTTGCTATGAATAAATGGTTAAGGAAATAATATGAACAAAAGATATGAAAACTTAACGTGTTGGATTGTATTTTCTTATTCTCAAGTGGTTAGAATCTACCTCCTTAAATACTAACACAAAGCATAAACATAATCATAACACACCAACTAGACACACTAGTAGATGACAACTAGCATACATGTGAAAATAAATCACACACCAAACTTTACACATAATAAAACAAGATAAGAGCCAACTTGTTTATACAAGCATGTCATAAATGATGGAATCAAGTTGGCCACTAAACACCTAAAGTAGCAACTTGAGCAATAGAATCCGGAATCAAGTTGAGCAAATTGAGCCACTTGAGCAATAAAGTCCGGAATCAAGTTGAGCAAGTTGAACAACTTGAGTTGTGCACTAACATTTTAACAGGGCGGTCAAAGAACCTACATGAAACATAGAATATTCCCAAAGGTACTTCATTTGTAACTATCCATGTTTTCGCCAATGTTCAAAGGATAAATTTAAGGAACACAATAGCAAGAAAGTTATGGTATAAATATTTACATTGGCCGAAACTCGAGGCCAGTGACAATGAGGCCGGGCATGATTCCTTCATAACTTGTGAATTTCAAATTCACATAAAGACAATCATCTTCAAGTTCACGATTCAAGTCAAATTTCGACACATGAACCTCCATCCATCCATCTTCCCTTTTTTTTGGAACCCGAGTAATATCATGTAAGTTCCATGGGTTTATGGATGTAATATAAATAATTTCAGGCTCTTTGTTTTCTCGATGGAGTAGATCTCGTACTTTGATTGGACAATGCATCCCTTGAGATTTTTTTGAGTGCTTGAACACAAGGAAGCAAATATATTCTGTATTGCGTGACAACATTTGACTTTCAATCGCGCAGTTGATATATAATACCTGTTGTGGCAGCAGCTCAATGGCCTCTTGAAATCTGCATATATGAAATATTATGCGATTACTTGTTAGAATTGAAAATCGCAACTAGGTAGTACAACTTTTCCAAAGCAAACCTGCTGTATCTGGATGATGACCTTGACTCGTAAAGCTTCAAATCAAAAAAGCTATTGAAAGCTGCCTTTGCTGAAAGCATGAGTTGTCTCTTACCATTTACTTCGCCAACCTTGAATAACTATATGATGGTTTAAAGAGATGTTATTATATATATAACCACAAATAATGGTATACTACTTCTCCTACGGAAATAAGGACCTTTTCATATTCCGTTTGCAGTGTTTGTTGCATGTAACCGGGATTCAAATTTGATTTCAAGACCTGATGTACATCTTCTACCTTATCCATTTCTTCATGTTCCACCTGTATATAAGTTGAATTAATTACCATGTTATAATTAGAGGTCTAATTCTGATTAAAGTAGTTACCTTACATCAACCTTTATTACTAAATTTAAACAAAAGAATCAAAGAATATATCGAAACTTACTTTGTTAAGGGCTCGAAACTCAATGCCTTCGACGTATATAGCATCATCATCTCCATAGTAGAATGAGGAAAGACTCTGTATTAGAAACGCGAACTCAACAGTATCCTTCTCATTCAAGAATCGGTAAAGCTCAATCATCATCCACTCGTGGTCTCTTAGTGTTGCAAAATATGAATGTAAGATTTCATCCCCCATTTTGTACTCGAGGTTAACATATACAGGTTTACTTGGAAGGTCTCTAAGTTTACAAAATTTGAAGACCAAGTGGACTCCATAAATGACATCCGGTGCTAAAAATTGAGGTTTTGTCTCGATTTTGATCATCAAGTTTGAAATATCCAACATCTCTGCTACTTTATGAAACCTGCACGGGTTATAAGACATTGAAATCTCAATTAGTTATAGCCTATTTTCTACCATATACACTTCCACTATTGATTTTAGTATATTATTTAATCCAAAAATTTCATTATATTATTTAGCTGTTTTGTAGGAGTGTTAAAGTGACTAATAAGATTTTTATATTCATAAGACCACAACCAACGCGTCTTTTTATTCCTATCTTTTTTTTTTTCAATATCAAAAGACACATGTCTTTTTTTCCAATATCAAAAGACACCATAAGCAACCATGTGTCTTTTTGTGTCTACTTTAGGAACAAACCCATTTTCTTCTTTATAGAGAATGTCGATGACGAAACTAATGTGGAACCCTTTTTCATATTTGATTATCTGTATTATGCAGTATTTTTTGTATTATTATTTCATTATTATTAATATTACAATTAAAATTAATAATATATTTTTAGTATGGTTAGCAACTTTTAATCTTTTTAAAGAAATATTGATGTGACGTTGATGTGGAATTCAACTTTTTTTAAAAACACATAGTGGTTGTTGGGACTTGGCAGTGGTCTAAGATATCTCTATTTGATGAGTATTCTTTATGCTTGATCCGTAAAAGGAAAGAATACTCTTATCAAATTTGTTGTTAGTATAAACATTAAATGATAAGTAGTTAGATTTTAGTGAATTGTATTGTTTAAGAGCTTAATATGCTAAGAATACAAACTTACAAAAGAATAATAAATTTTGAATTCTTGGCCCTCTTAGAACACCAGTGGTGGTAACTGTTGGATGTGTGAAGGATACCAAAAACAAAGAAGAATTCGTTGCAGCTTTAAGCCGCGTGGCGGCTGCCCTAGGCGTGCGGCGGCTCAACACTTGGATTGAGGTTCGAAAGTGCAAAGTTGTCGGTTTCGAAATCATGCCTTAAGCCATGACGCGGCTTAAGCGTATCCGAGAGTCTGACGAGGAAAAATGCGTTTTTTTGCTCCCTAAGCTATTTCTTTGTTATCTTATGCCTATAAATACATCATATTGTAACCCTAAAGTGTATGTACGAAAATATCAATAAAAATCACTCTAGTTGGCCGTGGACTAAAGCAATCTAACCGACTGCATATAACCACGTAATTTTTTGTGTCGTTTTCTTTACTTTTCTTTATTATCATTCGTTTGTTGTTCGTAGGATCACCAAATCTGAATTGGTGATTGCTTTTTGGGTCCATAATTTCCCAATAATTGGTATCCAGAGCATAGGTTTGATTAAAGGGCGCGATGGCGGGCGAAGGAAAGTTTAGAATTGATCGGTTCGATGAAAAGGATTTCAGGTTTTGGAAGATGCAAATAGAGGATTAATTGTATCAGAAAAAGCTGAACTTACCTTTAAAGAAGAAGAATCTGATGATGTTAAATCAGAGGATTGAGATCTACTAGATCTCCAAGCTTAAGGGTTGGTTAGGATGTCTCTTGCCAAAAACGTTGCTTATAACGTTATTAACGTGAAGACTATGTTTGGGTGCATTAACGCACTTACAAACATGTATGAGAAACCTAATGCTGCCAATAAGGTTATTCTCATGCGTCAATTATTCAACCAAAAGATGAAGGAGGGTGCTAGTCCTACGGATCATATCAAGGATCTTAACATTCTCATCTCAAGACTTGCTGCGGTGGAGATTGTATTTGATGATGAACTTTAGGAACTGATCTTGCTTTTGTCTTTGCCTGAATGTTGGTCGGGTACCGTTACGGCGGTTAGTAGTTCTACGGGAACTTCTAAACTCAAGTTTGAGGGGACTCGGGATTTGATTCTTGGAGAAGATACTCGTAAGAGGAATTCTGGGGAATCGTCAGGGTGGCTCTTGAGGACTGACAAAAGCCATAGGAAGAACGATAAGGGTACGTAGAAGGGTAAGAAATTCAAGAAGAGGTATAAGTGTATAACTCTAAGGACCGAGAATCGGCGGTTTGTTGGAATTGCAATCAAAAGGGTCACTTTAGCACTTAATGTAAGAATCCAAAAGCGGATAAAGCTAGGGTGAACTTTACTTTAGGAGATACGGATGATGCTTTGGTGTGTTGTGTTGAAAATTCGGTTGAAGCTTGGATCATGGATTCGGGTGCATCATTCCACGCTAATCCTAGTAAGGAGATGATAAAGAATTTTAAACCGTATCGGGGGAAAGTAAGATTGGCGGATGACAAACGCCTAGACATAAGAGGCATTGGAGACGTGATCTTAAAGACATCCCAAGGATCCGATTGGACGTTGGAAGTTGTAAGGTACATTTCGAATTTAAAACGGAAGCTTGTCTCATTTGGTCAATTGGATGAAGAAGGCAATCACACTACATTTGGTGATCGCAAGTGGCAAGTTAAAAGGGATGGTCGTATCGTGGAATCTGGACATAAAATGGGAACTTTATACATGGTCAAGGTATTCGATGATGATGAGGTTAATGTGACGAGTAATGTAGGGGCCGAATCTACTCTATGACACCGTCGTTTAAGGAATATGAGTGAGAAGGGGATGAAGTTGCTAGTTTCTAATGGGAAGATTCCGGATTTAAAGAAAGTGAATATCGGGTTTTGCGAACCATGTACTTTTGGGAAGCAAAAGAAGGTGTCATTCGGGAAATCGGGAATTGCGCCAAAGAAGGAGAAGCTTGAACTTGTTTTTTTCGATGTTTATGGACCTACAACGGTCGAGTCACACTGTGGTTCCCGCTACTATGTCACCTTCATTGATGACTCCACAAGGAAGGTATGTTTTTACTTTCTTAAGGCCAAATCTGATGTATTTGCTACTTTTAAAGTGTGGAGAGCTGCTATTGAAAACGAGACTAACTTGAAAGTTTAAGTGCTTGAAATCTGACAATGGAGGAGAATACAGCAGCAAAGAGTTTAAAGACTATTGTGCGGAACATGGTATTCGTATGTTGAAAACAGTTCCAGAAACACCACAGCACAATGGGGTTGCCGAACGCATGAACTGGGTGCTCAATGAGCGGGCTAGGAGTATGCGGTTACATGCGGGTCTACCAAAGATGTTTTGGGCAGATGTCGTGAACACGACAACTTATTTGATTAATAGGAGACCCTCAACACTGTTAGAGTTTCGAATTCCTGAAGATTAATGGACCGGTAAAAAGGTGAGTTTGGCTCACTTAAAGGTTTTCGGTTGTAATGTTTATGTGAAGACCAAATACATTGACAAAGACATGCTTGATGCAAAATCAAGAAGATGTACATTTATTGGGTATAGTTTGGATGACATGGGTTATAGGTGTTGGGACAATGAGGTAGAAAGGTGATTCGTAGTCGATGTTATCTTTGATGAAAACTCGTTGTATGGCACTAAGGTAACGGTTAAATTCTAATTATGACCCGGTTATGTTTGATGAGGTTGTTGATGTGAATACAGGTTCTAGTGGGAGTTCGGAAACTATTGAATTGCAGATTAACGGTGAGGATCCAAACGATGAGGATGATTCGGAGAGTGGTGAAAGCTCTGAAAGTAGTGGGAGCTCTAATGGTGGAGATAGTGGCGATGTAACTCAATCACCAAAACCCGTTACACCACACCATTGAGACACTCAAGTAGAACGCCCAAACCTAATGTTAGGTTTTCTCCATCGGCAAACCTTTACTCTATACCAAAAATGGTGAACCCGAGAGTTATTTTGAAGCAAGACATTCTAAAGAATCCATACAGTAGGAGCTTGCTATGAAAGAAGAGATGGGGTCACTAATAAAGAACAAGACATGGTCACTAGTGAAATTACCTCCAAATAAAAAGGCGTTGCACAATAAATGGGTCTTTTGGGTCAAAGATGAGTTAGAAGGGAAAAAGTGGTACAAGGCTCGGTTGGTAGTTAAAGGGTTTCAACAAAGGGAGGGGGTCGATTTTAAAGATATTTTCTTGCCGGTTGTGAAGATGACTACTATTCGGTTGGTTTTGAGTATTGTTGTTACTGATGACTTATATCTAAAACAGTTAGATGTTAAGAACGCGTTTTTACATGAGGATCTTAATTAAGAGGTTTACATGATGCAACCTGAAATGTCCCGTTCTTATTGATTAAAAACGTTCCATATTAATTGATTTCGTTGCGAGGTTTTGACCTCTATATGAGACGTTTTTCAAAGACTGCATTCATTTTTAAAACAAACCATAACCTTTATTTCATAAATAAAGGTTTAAAAAGCTTTACGTAGATTATCAAATAATGATAATCTAAAATATCCTGTTTACACACGACCATTACATAATGGTTTACAATACAAATATGTTACATCGAAATCAGTTTCTTGAATGCAGTTTTTACACAATATCATACAAACATGGACTCCAAATCTTGTCCTTATTTTAGTATGCAACAGCGGAAGCTCTTAATATTCACCTGAGAATAAACATGCTTTAAACGTCAACAAAAATGTTGGTGAGTTATAGGTTTAACCTATATATATCAAATCGTAACAATAGACCACAAGATTTCATATTTCAATACACATCCCATACATAGAGATAAAAATCATTCATATGGTGAACACCTGGTAACCGACAATAACAAGATGCATATATAAGAATATCCCCATCATTCCGGGACACCCTTCGGATATGATATAAATTTCGAAGTACTAAAGCATCCGGTACTTTGGATGGGGTTTGTTAGGCCCAATAGATCTATCTTTAGGATTCGCGTCAATTAGGGTGTCTGTTCCCTAATTCTTAGATTACCAGACTTAATAAAAAGGGGCATATTCGATTTCGATAATTCAACCATAGAATGTAGTTTCACGTACTTGTGTCTATTTTGTAAATCATTTATAAAACCTGCATGTATTCTCATCCCAAAAATATTAGATTTTAAAAGTGGGACTATAACTCACTTTCACAGATTTTTACTTCGTCGGAAGTAAGACTTGGCCACTGTTGATTCACGAACCTATAACAATATATACATATATATTAAAGTATGTTCAAAATATATTTACAACACTTTTAATATATTTTGATGTTTTAAGTTTATTAAGTCAGCTGTCCTCGTTAGTAACCTATAACTAGTTGTCCACAGTTAGATGTACAGAAATAAATCGATAAATATTATCTTGAATCAATCCACGACCCAGTGTATACGTATCTCAGTATTGATCACAACTCAAACTATATATATTTTGGAATCAACCTCAACCCTGTATAGCTAACTCCAACATTCACATATAGAGTGTCTATGGTTGTTCCGAAATATATATAGATGTGTCGACATGATAGGTCGAAACATTGTATACGTGTCTATGGTATCTCAAGATTACATAATATACAATACAAGTTGATTAAGTTATGGTTGGAATAGATTTGTTACCAATTTTCACGTAGCTAAAATGAGAAAAATTATCCAATCTTGTTTTACCTATAACTTCTTCATTTTAAATCCGTTTTGAGTGAATCAAATTGCTATGGTTTCATATTGGACTCTATTTTATGAATCTAAACAGAAAAAGTATAGGTTTATAGTCGGAAAAATAAGTTACAAGTCGTTTTTGTAAAGGTAGTCATTTCAGTCGAAAGAACGACGTCTAGATGACCATTTTAGAAAACATACTTCCACTTTGAGTTTAACCATAATTTTTGGATATAGTTTCATGTTCATAATAAAAATCATTTTCTCAGAATAAAAACTTTTAAATCAAAGTTTATCATAGTTTTTAATTAACTAACCCAAAACAGCCCGCGGTGTTACTACGACGGCGTAAATCCGGTTTTACGGTGTTTTTCGTGTTTCCAGGTTTTAAATCATTAAGTTAGCATATCATATAGATATAGAACATGTGTTTAGTTGATTTTAAAAGTCAAGTTAGAAGGATTAACTTTTGTTTGCGAACAAGTTTAGAATTAACTAAACTATGTTCTAGTGATTACAAGTTTAAACCTTCGAATAAGATAGCTTTATATGTATGAATCGAATGATGTTATGAACATCATTACTACCTTAATTTCCTTGGATAAACCTACTGGAAAATAGAAAAATGGATCTAGCTTCAATGGATCCTTGGATGGCTCGAAGTTATTGAAGCAGAATCATGACACGAAAACAAGTTCAAGTAAGATCATCACTTGAAATAAGATTGTTATAGTTATAGAAATTGAACCAAAGTTTGAATATGATTATTACCTTGTATTAGAATGATAACCTACTGTAAGAAATAAAGATTTCTTGAGGTTGGATGATCACCTTACAAGATTGGAAGTGAGCTAGCAAACTTGAAAGTATTCTTGATTTTATGAAACTAGAACTTTTGGAATTTATGAAGAACACTTAGAACTTGAAGATAGAACTTGAGAGAGATCAATTAGATGAAGAAAATTGAAGAATGAAAGTGTTTGTAGGTGTTTTTGGTCGTTGGTGTATGGATTAGATATAAAGGATATGTAATTTTGTTTTCATGTAAATAAGTCATGAATGATTACTCATATTTTTGTAATTTTATGAGATATTTCATGCTAGTTGCCAAATGATGGTTCCCACATGTGTTAGGTGACTCACATGGGCTGCTAAGAGCTGATCATTGGAGTGTATATACCAATAGTACATACATCTAAAAGCTGTGTATTGTACGAGTACGAATACGGGTGCATACGAGTAGAATTGTTGATGAAACTGAACGAGGATGTAATTGTAAGCATTTTTGTTAAGTAGAAGTATTTTGATAAGTGTATTGAAGTCTTTCAAAAGTGTATAAATACATATTAAAACACTACATGTATATACATTTTAACTGAGTCGTTAAGTCATCGTTAGTCGTTACATGTAAGTGTTGTTTTGAAACCTTTAGGTTAACGATCTTGTTAAATGTTGTTAACCCAATGTTTATAATATCAAATGAGATTTTAAATTATTATATTATCATGATATTATCATGTATGAATATCTCTTAATATGATATATATACATTAAATGTCTTTACAACGATAATCGTTACATATATGTCTCGTTTAAAAATCATTAAGTTAGTAGTCTTGTTTTTACATATGTAGTTCATTGTTAATATACTTTATGATATGTTTTCTTATCATAGTATCATGTTAACTATATATATATATATATCCATATATATGTCATCATATAGTTTTTACAAGTTTTAACGTTCGTGAATCACCGATCAACTTGGGTGGTCAATTGTCTATATGAAACATATTTCAATTAATCAAGTCTTAAAAAGTTTGATTGCTTAACATGTTGGAAATATTTAATCATGTAAATATCAATCTCAATTAATATATATAAACATGGAAAAGTTCGGGTCACTACAGTACCTACCCGTTAAATAAATTTCGTCCCGAAATTTTAAGCTGTTGAAGGTGTTGACGAATCTTCTGGAAATAGATGCGGGTATTTCTTCTTCATCTGATCTTCACGCTCCCAGGTGAACTCGGGTCCTCTACGAGCATTCCATCGAACCTTAACAATTGGTATCTTGTTTTGCTTAAGTCTTTTAACCTCACGATCCATTATTTCGACGGGTTCTTCGATGAATTGAAGTTTTTCGTTGATTTGGATTTCATCTAACGGAATAGTGAGATCTTCTTTAGCAAAACATTTCTTTAAATTCGAGACGTGGAAAGTGTTATGTACAGCCGCGAGTTGTTGAGGTAACTCTAGTCGGTAAGCTACTGGTCCGACACGATCAATAATCTTGAATGGTCCAATATACCTTGGATTTAATTTCCCTCGTTTACCAAATCGAACAACGCCTTTCCAAGGTGCAACTTTAAGCATGACCATCTCTCCAATTTCAAATTCTATATCTTTTCTTTTAATGTCAGCGTAGCTCTTTTGTCGACTTTGGGCGGTTTTCAACCGTTGTTGAATTTGGATGATCTTCTCGGTAGTTTCTTGTATAATCTCCGGACCCGTAATCTGTCTATCCCCCACTTCACTCCAACAAATCGGAGACCTGCACTTTCTACCATAAAGTGCTTCAAACGGCGCCATCTCAATGCTTGAATGGTAGCTGTTGTTGTAGGAAAATTCTGCTAACGGTAGATGTCGATCCCAACTGTTTCCGAAATCAATAACACATGCTCGTAGCATGTCTTCCAGCGTTTGTATCGTCCTTTCGCTCTGCCCATCAGTTTGTGGATGATAGGCAGTACTCATGTCTAGACGAGTTCCTAATGCTTGCTGTAATGTCTGCCAGAATCTTGAAATAAATCTGCCATCCCTATCAGAGATAATAGAGATTGGTATTCCATGTCTGGAGACGACTTCCTTCAAATACAGTCGTGCTAACTTCTCCATCTTGTCATCTTCTCTTATTGGTAGGAAGTGTGCTGATTTGGTGAGACGATCAACTATTACCCAAATAGTATCAAAACCACTTGCAGTCCTTGGCAATTTAGTGATGAAATCCATGGTAATGTTTTCCCATTTCCATTCCGGGATTTCTGGTTGTTGAAGTAGACCTGATGGTTTCTGATGCTCAGCTTTAACCTTAGAACACGTCAAACATTCTCCTACGTATTTAGAAACATCGGCTTTCATACCCGGCCACCAAAAATGTTTCTTGAGATCCTTGTACATCTTCCCCGTTCCAGGATGTATTGAGTATCTGGTTTTATGAGCTTCTCTAAGTACCATTTCTCTCATATCTCCAAATTTTGGTACCCAAATCCTTTCAGCCCTATACCGGGTTCCGTCTTCCCGAATATTAAGATGCTTCTCTGATCCTTTGGGTATTTCATCCTTTAAATTTCCCTCTTTTAAAACTCCTTGTTGCGCCTCCTTTATTTGAGTAGTAATGTTATTATGAATCATTATATTCATAGATTTTACTCGAATGGGTTCTCTGTCCTTCCTGCTCAAGGCATCGGCTACCACATTTGCCTTCCCCGGGTGGTAACGAATCTCAAATTCGTAATCATTCAATAATTCAATCCACCTACGCTGCCTCATATTCAGTTGTTTCTGATTAAATATGTGTTGAAGACTTTTGTGGTCGGTATATATAATACTTTTGACCCCATATAAGTAGTGCCTCCAAGTCTTTAATGCAAAAACAACCGCGCCTAATTCCAAATCATGCGTCGTATAATTTTGTTCGTGAATCTTTAATTGTCTAGACGCATAAGCAATCACCTTCGTTCGTTGCATTAATACACAACCGAGACCTTGCTTTGATGCATCACAATAAATCACAAAATCATCATTCCCTTCAGGCAATGACAATATAGGTGCCGTAGTTAGCTTTTTCTTCAATAACTGAAACGCTTTCTCTTGTTCATCATTCCATTCAAATTTCTTCCCTTTATGCGTTAATGCAGTCAAGGGTTTTGCTATTCTGGAAAAGTCTTGGATGAACCTTCTGTAGTAACCAGCTAGTCCTAAAAACTGGCGTATGTGTTTCGGAGTTTTCGGGGTTTCCCACTTTTCAACAGTTTCTATCTTTGCCGGATCCACCTTAATACCTTCTTTGTTCACTATGTGACCGAGGAATTGAACTTCTTCCAACCAAAATGCACACTTTGAAAACTTAGCGTACAATTCTTCCTTCCTCAATACTTCTAACACCTTTCTCAAATGTTCACCGTGCTCTTGGTCATTCTTTGAGTAAATAAGTATGTCATCAATGAAAACAATGACAAACTTGTCAAGGTATGGTCCACACACTCGGTTCATAAGGTCCATGAACACAGCTGGTGCATTAGTTAAACCAAACGGCATGACCATAAACTCGTAATGACCGTAACGTGTTCTGAAAGCAGTCTTTGGAATATCATCTTCTTTCACCCGCATTTGATGATACCCGGAACGTAAGTCAATCTTTGAATAAACAGACGAGCCTTGTAGTTGATCAAATAAGTCGTCGATTCTCGGTAGTGGGTAGCGGTTCTTGATGGTAAGTTTGTTCAACTCTCAGTAGTCGATACACAACCTGAATGTACCATCTTTCTTCTTGACAAACAAAACAGGAGCTCCCCACGGTGATGTGCTTGGTCGAATGAAACCACGCTCTAAAAGTTCTTGTAATTGGCTTTGCAATTCTTTCATCTCGCTGGGTGCGAGTCTGTAAGGAGCACGAGCTATTGGTGCAGCTCCTGGTACAAGATCTATTTGAAATTCAACGGATCGATGTGGGGGTAATCCCGGTAATTCTTTCGGAAATACATCGGGAAATTCTTTTGCAATGGGAACATCATTGATGCTCTTTTCTTCAGTTTGTACTTTCTCGACGTGTGCTAGAACAGCATAGCAACCTTTTCTTATTAGTTTTTGTGCCTTCAAATTACTAATAAGATGTAGCTTCGTGTTGCCCTTTTCTCCGTACACCATTAAGGGTTTTCCTTTTTCTCGTATAATGCGAATTGCATTTTTGTAACAAACGATCTCCGCTTTCACTTCTTTCAACCAGTCCATACCGATTATCACATCAAAACTCCCTAACTCTACTGGTATCAAATCAATCTTAAATGTTTCGCTAACCAGTTTAATTTCTCGATTCCGACATATATTATCTGCTGAAATTAATTTACCATTTGCTAATTCGAGTAAAAATTTACTATCCAAAGGCGTCAATGGACAACTTAATTTAGCACAAAAATCTCTACTCATATAACTTCTATCCGCACCCGAATCAAATAAAACGTAAGCAGATTTATTGTCAATAAGAAACGTACCCGTAACAAGCTCCGGGTTTTCCTGTGCCTCTACCGCATTAATATTGAAAACTCTTCCACGGCCTTGTCCATTCGTGTTCTCCTGGTTCGGGCAATTTCTAATAATGTGGCCTGGTTTTCCACATTTATAACAAACTACATTGGCATAACTTGCTCCGACACTACTTGCTCCGCCATTACTCGTTCCGACACCATTTGTTCCTTTCGTTCTATTAACCCCTGGTCCGTAGACCTCACACTTCGCCGCGCTATGACCATTTCTTTTACACTTGTTGCAAAATTTGGTGCAGAACCCCGAGTGATTCTTTTCACACCTTTGGCATAGCTGCTTCTGATTGTTGTTGTTGTTGTTGCGGTTATTATTGTTGTTGGGATGATTGTTGTAGTTGCTGTTGTTGTTGTTGTTGTTGGGCCGTTTGTTGTAGTTGCGATTGATGTTGCGATTGTTGGGATAATTGTTGCGATTATTGTTGTAATTGCTGTTGTTGTTGTATTGGTGATTCTTATTACCGTTTTCCTCCCACTTTCTTTTGACTTGCTTCACATTGGCCTCTTCAGCAGTCTGTTCTTTAATTCTTTCTTCAATCTGGTTCACTAGTTTGTGAGCCATTCTACATGCCTGTTGTATGGAGGCGGGCTCGTGTGAACTTATATCTTCTTGGATTCTTTCCGGTAATCCTTTCACAAACGCGTCGATCTTCTCTTCCTCATCTTCGAATGCTCCCGGACACAATAGGCACAATTCTGTGAATCGTCTTTCGTACGTGGTAATATCAAATCCTTGGGTTCGTAACCCTCTAAGTTCTGTCTTGAGCTTATTGACCTCGGTTCTGGGACGGTACTTCTCGTTCATCAAGTGCTTGAATGCTGACCACGGTAGTGCGTACGCATCATCTTGTCCCACTTGCTCTAGATAGGTATTCCACCATGTTAACGCAGAACCTGTGAAGGTATGCGTAGCGTACTTCACTTTGTCCTCTTCAGTACACTTACTTATGGCAAACACCGATTCAACCTTCTCGGTCCACCGTTTCAATCCGATCGGTCCTTCGGTTCCATCAAATTCCAAAGGTTTGCAGGCAGTGAATTCTTTGTAGGTGCATCCTACACGATTTACTGTACTGCTAGATCCAAGGTTATTGTTGGTATGTAGCGCAGCCTGTACTGCGGCTATGTTTGAAGCTAGAAAAGTACGGAATTCCTCTTCATTCATATTCACGGTGTGTCGAGTAGTCGGTGCCATTTCCTTCAAAATAGTTAAATGGAACAAGTTAATCATACAGAATATTAAGAGTAGTTAATAGTATTTCGTAGCATAATATGAACTCATTTATAAAAGCTTTTTCTTCATATTAGCGTTTTATAAGTTTAAATTCGGGTAGTACCTACCCGTTAAGTTCATACTTAGTAGCTAATATACAATTCAACTACTACAATTCTATATGAAAAACTGATTATAATAATATTTCGCGTTCAAACTTTTATACAATATTTTACAAACTTACAATACTGCTTATTTTACATAAAGCATGAAATATAGCACACAATAACTTTGATACAAGATAGTTGTGAAGACAATTCTAGCTAGTACACAAGTCGTTCAGCAAAGGCAATAAAGACACGTAATTCATACGTCCAGAAACAAGTCATGCATTCTGGTTTTACTAGGACTACTTCCCATCCTTGGTCTTGTGCAACATAACCGTTATGGCCGTTGATAAGACAGCGTGTTGTAACGTCATCAAAGGGACGAGGGTTACGTAATGTCCAACAGTCCCGTAATAATCTAAAAACCTCATTTCTTACCCCAATTACCGACTCCGTCACTTGTGGAAACGTTTTGTTTAATAGTTGTAGCCCGATGTTCTTGTTCTCACTTTGGTGAGAAGCGAACATTACTAATCCGTAAGCATAACATGCTTCTTTATGTTGCATGTTAGCCGCTTTTTCTAAATCACGAAGTCCAATATTCGGATATATTGAGTCAAAATAATTTCTTAACCCGTTGCGTAAAATAGCATTTGGGTTCCCCGCAATATATGCGTCAAAGTAAACACATCGTAACTTATGGGTTTCCCAATGTGATATCCCCCATCTTTCAAATGAAAGTCTCTTATAAACCAAGACATTCTTGGAACGTTCTTCGAATGTCTTACAAACTGATCTCGCCTTAAATAGTTGTGCCGAAGAATTCTGGCCGACTCTAGACAAGATTTCATCAATCATGTCTCCGGGTAGGTCTCTTAAAATATTGGGTTGTCTATCCATTTTGTGTTTTTAAACTGTAAAATAGACAAGAGTTAGATTCATAAAAAAATACTTATTAATACAAGCAATTTTTACATATATCATAAAGCATAAGAACACTATATTACATATATTACACCACACGAATACAACTATCTTATTCCGACTCGCTCGTTTCTTCTTCTTCGATTTTGGTTCGTTTTGCCAAGTTTCTAGGGATATATGATGTTCCCCTAATACGAGCCGTCGTTGTCCACATTGGTTTAGAAAAACCTGGTGGTTTAGAGGTTCCCGGGTCATTGTTACAACTTAAGGACTTCGGGGGTTGACGATACATATAAAGTTCATCGGGGTTGGAATTAGATTTCTCTATTTTTATGCCCTTTCCCTTATTATTTTCTTTTGCCTTTTTAAATTCAGTTGGGGTAATTTCTATAACATCATCGGAATTCTCGTCGGAATCCGATTCATCGGAGAATTGGTAATCCTCCCAATATTTTGCTTCCTTGGCGGAAACACCATTGACCATAATTAACTTTGGTCGGTTGGTTGAGGATTTTCTTTTACTTAACCGTTTTATTATTTCCCCCACCGGTTCTATTTCTTCATCCGGTTCCGATTCTTCTTCCGGTTCCGATTCTTCTTCCGGTTCCGACTCTTCTTCCGGTTCCTCTTCGGGAACTTGTGAATCAGTCCACAAATCATTCCAATTTACATTTGACTCTTCATTATTATTAGGTAAGTCAATGGGACTTGTTCTAGAGGTAGACATCTATCACATAATATCAAACACGTTAAGAGATTAATATATCACATAATATTCATATGTTAAAAATATATAGTTTCCAACAAAAATGTTAAGCAATCATTTTTAAAGAAAACACGGTCGAAGTCCAGACTCACTAATGCATCCTAACAAACTCGATAAGACACACTAATGCAAATTTTCTGGTTCTCTAAGACCAACGCTCTGATACCAACTGAAATGTCCCGTTCTTATTGATTAAAAACGTTCCATATTAATTGATTTCGTTGCGAGGTTTTGACCTCTATATGAGACGTTTTTCAAAGACTGCATTCATTTTTAAAACAAACCATAACCTTTATTTCATAAATAAAGGTTTAAAAAGCTTTACGTAGATTATCAAATAATGATAATCTAAAATATCCTGTTTACACACGACCATTACATAATGGTTTACAATACAAATATGTTACATCGAAATCAGTTTCTTGAATGCAGTTTTTACACAATATCATACAAACATGGACTCCAAATCTTGTCCTTATTTTAGTATGCAACAGCGGAAGCTCTTAATATTCACCTGAGAATAAACATGCTTTAAACGTCAACAAAAATGTTGGTGAGTTATAGGTTTAACCTATATATATCAAATCGTAACAATAGACCACAAGATTTCATATTTCAATACACATCCCATACATAGAGATAAAAATCATTCATATGGTGAACACCTGGTAACCGACAATAACAAGATGCATATATAAGAATATCCCCATCATTCCGGGACACCCTTCGGATATGATATAAATTTCGAAGTACTAAAGCATCCGGTACTTTGGATGGGGTTTGTTAGGCCCAATAGATCTATCTTTAGGATTCGCGTCAATTAGGGTGTCTGTTCCCTAATTCTTAGATTACCAGACTTAATAAAAAGGGGCATATTCGATTTCGATAATTCAACCATAGAATGTAGTTTCACGTACTTGTGTCTATTTTGTAAATCATTTATAAAACCTGCATGTATTCTCATCCCAAAAATATTAGATTTTAAAAGTGGGACTATAACTCACTTTCACAGATTTTTACTTCGTCGGGAAGTAAGACTTGGCCACTGTTGATTCACGAACCTATAACAATATATACATATATATTAAAGTATGTTCAAAATATATTTACAACACTTTTAATATATTTTGATGTTTTAAGTTTATTAAGTCAGCTGTCCTCGTTAGTAACCTATAACTAGTTGTCCACAGTTAGATGTACAGAAATAAATCGATAAATATTATCTTGAATCAATCCACGACCCAGTGTATACGTATCTCAGTATTGATCACAACTCAAACTATATATATTTTGGAATCAACCTCAACCCTGTATAGCTAACTCCAACATTCACATATAGAGTGTCTATGGTTGTTCCGAAATATATATAGATGTGTCGACATGATAGGTCGAAACATTGTATACGTGTCTATGGTATCTCAAGATTACATAATATACAATACAAGTTGATTAAGTTATGGTTGGAATAGATTTGTTACCAATTTTCACGTAGCTAAAATGAGAAAAATTATCCAATCTTGTTTTACCTATAACTTCTTCATTTTAAATCCGTTTTGAGTGAATCAAATTGCTATGGTTTCATATTGGACTCTATTTTATGAATCTAAACAGAAAAAGTATAGGTTTATAGTCGGAAAAATAAGTTACAAGTCGTTTTTGTAAAGGTAGTCATTTCAGTCGAAAGAACGACGTCTAGATGACCATTTTAGAAAACATACTTCCACTTTGAGTTTAACCATAATTTTTGGATATAGTTTCATGTTCATAATAAAAATCATTTTCTCAGAATAAAAACTTTTAAATCAAAGTTTATCATAGTTTTTAATTAACTAACCCAAAACAGCCCGCGGTGTTACTACGACGGCGTAAATCCGGTTTTACGGTGTTTTTCGTGTTTCCAGGTTTTAAATCATTAAGTTAGCATATCATATAGATATAGAACATGTGTTTAGTTGATTTTAAAAGTCAAGTTAGAAGGATTAACTTTTGTTTGCGAACAAGTTTAGAATTAACTAAACTATGTTCTAGTGATTACAAGTTTAAACCTTCGAATAAGATAGCTTTATATGTATGAATCGAATGATGTTATGAACATCATTACTACCTTAATTTCCTTGGATAAACCTACTGGAAAATAGAAAAATGGATCTAGCTTCAATGGATCCTTGGATGGCTCGAAGTTATTGAAGCAGAATCATGACACGAAAACAAGTTCAAGTAAGATCATCACTTGAAATAAGATTGTTATAGTTATAGAAATTGAACCAAAGTTTGAATATGATTATTACCTTGTATTAGAATGATAACCTACTGTAAGAAATAAAGATTTCTTGAGGTTGGATGATCACCTTACAAGATTGGAAGTGAGCTAGCAAACTTGAAAGTATTCTTGATTTTATGAAACTAGAACTTTTGGAATTTATGAAGAACACTTAGAACTTGAAGATAGAACTTGAGAGAGATCAATTAGATGAAGAAAATTGAAGAATGAAAGTGTTTGTAGGTGTTTTTGGTCGTTGGTGTATGGATTAGATATAAAGGATATGTAATTTTGTTTTCATGTAAATAAGTCATGAATGATTACTCATATTTTTGTAATTTTATGAGATATTTCATGCTAGTTGCCAAATGATGGTTCCCACATGTGTTAGGTGACTCACATGGGCTGCTAAGAGCTGATCATTGGAGTGTATATACCAATAGTACATACATCTAAAAGCTGTGTATTGTACGAGTACGAATACGGGTGCATACGAGTAGAATTGTTGATGAAACTGAACGAGGATGTAATTGTAAGCATTTTTGTTAAGTAGAAGTATTTTGATAAGTGTATTGAAGTCTTTCAAAAGTGTATAAATACATATTAAAACACTACATGTATATACATTTTAACTGAGTCGTTAAGTCATCGTTAGTCGTTACATGTAAGTGTTGTTTTGAAACCTTTAGGTTAACGATCTTGTTAAATGTTGTTAACCCAATGTTTATAATATCAAATGAGATTTTAAATTATTATATTATCATGATATTATCATGTATGAATATCTCTTAATATGATATATATACATTAAATGTCTTTACAACGATAATCGTTACATATATGTCTCGTTTAAAAATCATTAAGTTAGTAGTCTTGTTTTTACATATGTAGTTCATTGTTAATATACTTTATGATATGTTTTCTTATCATAGTATCATGTTAACTATATATATATATATATCCATATATATGTCATCATATAGTTTTTACAAGTTTTAACGTTCGTGAATCACCGATCAACTTGGGTGGTCAATTGTCTATATGAAACATATTTCAATTAATCAAGTCTTAAAAAGTTTGATTGCTTAACATGTTGGAAACATTTAATCATGTAAATATCAATCTCAATTAATATATATAAACATGGAAAAGTTCGGGTCACTACACAACCTATGGGCTTTAAGGTAGTTGGTAAAGAGAAGTGGATTTTCAATTTAAAGGAAAGTCTGTATGGGTTGAAACAAGCACATCGACAATGGTACCTGAAGTCCGATGACTTTATGACTAGGAAAGGCTTCATGAGAAGCAATTCGGATCATTGTTATTACTTGAAGAAATTCAAGTCCTCTTATGTTATATTGTTACTATATGTTGATGATATGTTAATTGAAGGATCGAACATGTCGGAGATCAATAAGTTGAAGAGACAATTATCTCTTAAGTTCGAAATGAAAGATTTGGTGCTGCTGAACAAATACTCGGGATGAGTATTACAAGGAATCGGGTTGAAGGTACTTTAACTTTGTCTATAACAAAGTATGTTGAGAAAGTTTTAGAGCGGTTCAACTATTCAAAGGCACGATCCTTTCCTTTAGGCGGTACTTTGAAGTTATCGAAGAGTCAATCACCTACAAAGAGTAAAGAGAAAGAGGCAATGGCTCAAGTTCCTTATGTATCTGCGGTTGGAAGTGTTATGTATGCTATGGTATGTACAAGACCCGACATAGCTCATGCAGTGGGAGTTGTGAGTCAGTTTATGTCGAATCCGGGTATTGAGCATTGGGAAGGAATAAAGTGGCTTTTGAGCTGCTTAAAAGGTACTTCTAAAATGGGGTTGCAATTTACTAAATGTGATTCCATTTTAAGAGGGTACGTTGATGCTGATTTGGGTGGATGTGATGATTCGGGGAAAGGCACTACGGGTTATGTTTTCACGGTTGGGAAGAATGTAGTTAGTCGGTTGTCTAGACTCCAAAGATGTGTTGCATTATCAACATCGGAAGCTGAATATATGGCCCCGGCCCAAGCAAGCAAAGAACTAGTTTGGTTGAAGAATTTTATGATGAAGTTGGGGCGAGTTCAACAAAAATTAGGTACTTTAATGTAATAATCAAAGTGTTATCCATTTAGGGAAGAACCCGGTGTTTCATGGCCGTACGAAATACATAAAGCTAAGGTATCATAAAATTCGCGAACTCAATGAAGATGATACTTTAGTTGTTACGAAAATTCCTGGTACTGAGAATCCTGCTGATATGTGTACTAAGGTGGTTACGATCGGGAAGTTGAAGTTTTGCATAACTTCAACTAGTCTTCTTGTTAACTGAAAATAGAAGACGTCGACTATAGTGATAAAGGGTTATTGATGTTAGATTTTGACAAGTAGTGTTGAAGACCTTGTATCTAAAGTTTTCTCTTCCTGCGATGTTGAGTTTGCGTGTCCCATGTTTAATTGGCGGTATAAAAGGTGGTTCGATGTTCTTGGTTGAGATGCTTAGCTTTGGGTTGAAAATTGAGTCACGTTTTTGACTATCTTCAAGTGGGAGATTGTTGGATGTGTGAAGGATATCAAAAACAAAGAAGAATTTGTTGCATCTTTAAGCCGCGTCATGGCTGCCCTAGGCACGTCGCGGCTCAATACTTGGATTGAGGTTCGAAAGTGCAAAGTTGTCGGTTTCGAAATCATGCCTTAAGCTACGGCGCGGCTCCTCCAGCCACGACGCGACTTAAGCCTATCCGGGAGCCTAACAAGGAAAAACGCGTTTTCTTGCTCCCTAAGCCGTTTCTTTGTTATCTTATGCCTATAAATACATCATATTGTAACCCTAAAGTGTATGTACGAAAATATAAATAAAAATCACTCTAGTTGGCTGTGGACTAAATCAATATAACTGATTGCATATTATAATCACGTAATTTCTTGTGTCGTTTTCTCAACTTTTCTTTATTATCGTTCGTTTGTTGTTCGTGGGATCACCAAATCTGAATTGATGATTGTTGTTTGGGTCCATAAATTTCCAACGGTAACATTAATAGGGAGTGATTAAGGGATTTGTTGAGAGAACGATTGTGATGTGACAAGGTTATAAAAAGGTGGGGTTGAAATCAGGAAGGTTGTGGAGGAGAATCGTTGGTGATATTGTAAAATATGATTGGTACTTGAGTGGGAAAAATTTAAAAAGTTGTGGAGGAGGGTAAAACCTAACGACAGTGTCAGTCATTCACGCATATTTGCCCGTTCATAAAGTACAAACGCCTAGCAAAATTCTCCCAACAACAGCCCACTTCGGCGTTTTAGGCGTTTCTTGCCTACTACGAGTGGTCTTAATAGAGGGCTAGGGGCGTACCATATCAAAGTACATGTGGGAATTTATATTGAAACAATGGGTCTACTTATATAGGTAATTTGGAGTTTATCAATGCATTAACCGAACCCAATCGTCAGCTAGGAATTGCACATGAAAATAAAAATCAACAACATTAATTAGTTCATCACCGTGTTGCTAGGTAGTAGTTAACGAGCCCAGAAAATTAAAGCATCCATATGATCATCTTACACCCTCAAACAATGGAATAACTACTAACCTCTTAATTGAACAAAGCAAATTAGATAACTAAACACAAATAATACGACACACATATCTAGCGTGGTTATATTCGTTCTCCAATTCGGAAAGTGGTTCAGTTCACGAGGCTAAACCTAAATATATCATTATATTCATGGCTGCAAGTTACAAGAGTTAAAACCTATTTTAGTAGATCTTGGGCAAAAAAAATTACGTATGTTGGTAGATCGTGCTATGCAACACCCATTAAACAACAAAACCGTTCAGTGTACTAGTATTCCGGATTCTTTGTTCATTTGTTCACACTTAACAAACTCCCACTTGAAAATCGAATAATCCCCAAAATTACTAACCCATACTTTCCCTTTCAACCTAGTCATATGCACTTCTTCTTACGTGTCTACACAAATCGGAACATGCTCACTATTAAAAGAAGAATACAAACATTTCCATAAAAGAGCCTTGAACTTCAACTTTAACGCCCCTTTTATAACACTACTTGTCTACTTCTAACTTATTTAATGGAACTAGAAAAGCTATCAGAGACAAGAGACACGCTGCTCAACCACACAGTTGCAGAAGACTTTCAATATTGCATTGATGTGTGTGAAAACTCCAACCATGGGTGTAACATCCCACCCCAATACGCGTTGTGTGTGGTAAGAAAGAGATTTACCTTATAAGAGACTTGAACTTTCTTACACAATCTGATGTGACGGGGTGTTACTAACTTCTCTACTTAAATTTTTGACGTCCGGGGCGGAACACAATCAATATCTTAGATCCACACCTCAGGAGATGCACGGGCCGAGTACTCGTCACACCCCAAGAGGCTACGGCTCTGGTACCATCTGTAACATCACACCTTATCACGACCACAATATTGTCCTCTTTGCTTATAGGCGCCTTACTTTTTCTTGACGACCACATGAGGACTTCTCAGGAGGTCACCCATCCTAGGACTACTCTCACTCGAGCACGCTTAACTGCAGAGTTCTCGTGGGATCTACCGTGCTTGTAGACCCAAAAACGTGTTGTGTCTAATAAGGAAGAGATTTACCTTATAAGAGATTCAAACTTTCTTACACAATCTGATGTGGGACGGGGTGTTACAAACTCCCTCCTTACCATGACCACAATATCGTCTACTTTGCCCGTGGGCACACAGATTTTTCTTGACGACCACACGAGGAATATCTAGGAGGTCACCCACCCTAGTAATACTCCTGCTCGAGCACGCAAAACTACAAAGTTCTCATGGGATCTATTGTGTGCTTGTAACCCCAAAACACGTTGTGTCTGATAACGATAAGGAAGAGATTTTACTTATAAAGGGATAAAGTGAAATATTGTTTTTAGTCTATGGTTTTTAAAGGCTTAGACTACGGTTAGTCTGTGATTTTGTAAGTGATCGTGTTCTGTAAATCTATTCTATCTTATAAATGGGAGTTGGTGCTGAGGTCATCACCTGCTTCCATGAGTTGTAACATGTGCTTTTAAAGTTGTATGATTAACAATGCTTTTGTCATAATTATTAATTATCTTATATTATATATTATATATTTCCATAATTATCTTTATATAAAAAATGAAAGTGATGGGAAAATGGTCACAACGGGCAATCTACAAAGCGGAAACAAACCCGTTTGACAAGCATTTCCCGACCCGTATGAACCCGTGAGGAAACTAACAAACAAGCTATATCAAAACCAACCCAAATCAGTCCCTAAATCAGTAGCAAATCAACTAATAACGAATAATCAAGCACACACAATACACGCGAGACTTTTTACGTGGAAAACCCCTCAAAATCGAGAGTAAAAACCACGGGACTCGTAAGCCACTTAAATTCTACTATCATCAACAAAGAGAACAATACAATAGGTCTTCTCTAGATCATATAGAGGTATACAACATCATCATACTCTTGAACTACAACAATCAACAAGTATATGAACAACCTAAAAAGACAAAAGAGGAATTATCTCACCCAAAAATCTGCTCTCTGTTCCAGCAGCAAGAACATGACCTACAGACCTTATTAGACGAATTCAACGGTTGAAAATGTTGGCACTGATGTCAGGAAGACACAGTCCAAAAATTGTGAAGATTCAACGGTCGGATCTCCGGGGATCGAAGGTTTTCTGGCCTGCTGTCACTGTAGACGGGAATTGGGGTTTTGACTCTTTTTCTTGATCTCTCTTGCACTCTTGATAATGAAAACAGCTGCAACTTGATGTTTTAAGATGCCCTCCTATGCTTGACCAAGTCAACCAAGCAATGGGCCTAATTTTGTTGGGCTTGGGCTTGTTAATACTTACTCATATTTGGAAACCCAATAACAAAACCCAACAAATCTCCCCCTTTCCAATTATGAGGAAGGAATCGCCATCCCGGCGATCGAGCAACATACCTTGAGCTTCTCACTTGCTAAAGCCTTTGTGAACATGTCGGAACCATTATCATCGGTGTGAACTTTATCAAGTTCAAACGAACCATCTTCAAGACGTTCTCTAATCCAATGATACCGCACATCTATATGTTTTGTCCGCTTATGATACATAGAATTTCTAGCCAAATGAATCGCACTCTCATTATCACAAAGAACCACATATCGTGATTACTTAAACCCAAGGTCTTGTAGAAACCTTTTCATCCACAATAGTTCTTTGCACGCTTCTGTTGCTGCCATATATTCAGCCTCGGTCGTAGACAATGCAACACACTTTGTAACCTTGATTGCCATGAAACTGCTCCCCCTGCGAAAGTCATCAAATATCCAGAAGTGGATTTCATGTTATCTTTGTTTCCTGCCATATCTGAGTCTGTATAACCAACAAGCATCGGCTCTCCATTTCCGAATGTGATACCTAACTTTGAAGTACCTCGTAAGTATCTCATAATCCATTTAACCGCTTCCCAATGCTTCTTACCCGGATTTGACATAAACCGACTAACAACACCTACCGCATGAGCTATATCAGGCCTAGTACACACCATAGCATACATCAAGCTACCAACTGCTGACGCATATGGAACTATATCCATCTCCTCAACATCCTCCTTTGAAGTAGGACAATCTCTTTCTGTTAGCTTAAAGTTGTTTGTAAGAGGGGAACTAACCACTTTAGCATTCTTCATGTTGAATCTACTTAGCACCTTTTCAATGTATTGCTCTTGTGATATATGTAACGTCTTAGCACCTCTATCTCTAGAAATCCGAATGCCAAGAATCTGTTTTGCTGGCCCCAAGTCTTTCATAGCAAAAGACTTACTCAATTCTCGTTTCAACTGCGCAATTCTTTTAATATTTTTACCAACAATCAACATATCATCAACGTATAACAACAATATGATGAAATCATCATCACCAAACCTCTGAAAGAAAACACAATGATCTGAAGTTGTCTTTCGGTAGCCTTGCTTTCCTATAACCGACTCAAACTTCTTATACCACTGTCTCGGTGCTTGCTTCAACCCATATAAACTTTTTTGAAGTCTACAAACATAATTTTCTTTACCCTTAACCCGAAAACCTTCAGGTTGCATCATGTAGATTTCCTTATCCAAATCACCGTGAAGAAAAGCAGTCTTGACATCCATCTGTTCAACCTCAAGATCAAGACTAGCAGCTAACCCAAGAACCACTCGAATAGATCCCATCTTCACAACCGGTGAGAAAATCTCATCAAAATCAATACCCCTTTTCTGGCTGAATCCTTTAACGACTAACCTAGCTTTGTACCTTGGTTGTGAAGTAAGCTCATCTGTCTTCACTTTGAATACCCATTTGTTTCTCAAAGCTCTCTTGCCTTTAGGTAACTTCACCAGCTCATAAGTATTGTTCTCATGCAAAGAATTCATCTCATCTTGCATAGCTTCACCCCACTCTTTCTTATGCGCATCTTTCATTGCTTCTGAATAACATTCTGGCTCTCCCCCATCAGTAACTAATACATACTCATCAGCAGAATATCTAACAGAAGGATGACGGTCTCGAGTAGACCGCATAAGTGGGACAAATGGGGGCACATCTGGTACTGGAATCTCTACCTGCTCCGGAGCATAATCATCATCAGTACCATGTTCATCATTATGAACATCATCTCCAACATGTTGTGGAGTAACTGGATCCAAATCAACAAGATCAGCACTAGTTTGAGGAACTGAATCTGTCTTCTCAACATCTTTTAACATCTGATCTTCTGTAAAAACAACATCTCGGCTTCGTACAAGTTTCTTCTGAACTGGATCGTATAACCTGTACCCAAAATCATCTTCACCATAGCCGAGGAATACACATGGCTTAGTCTTCATATCAAGCTTTGACCTCTCATCTTTGGGAACATGAACAAAAGCTTTACATCCAAAAACTCGTAAATGACGGTAAGAAACATCTTTGCCGCTCCAAACCCGGTTAGGAACATCAAAACGCAAAGGAACACAAGGGGTTAGATTAATAATATGAACTGCCGTATTTAAAGCCTCACCCCAAAAGGAATCGGACAACCCTGCATGTGAAAGCAAACATCTAACTCTCTCAACCAAAGTTCTGTTCATCCTCTCTGCTAAGCCATTCAACTGAGGTGTCTTTGGTGGAGTCTTTTGATGCCGATTACCATTCTCCTTACAGTAAGCATCAAATCTGCCAATGTATTCACCGCCATTATCAGTCCGAATACACTTGAGTTTCTTTCCCGTTTGCCTTTCAACTAGTATATGAAATTCTTTAAACTTTTCAAATACTTGATCCTTTGACTTTAAGGTATAAACCCACACCTTCCTGGAATGATCATCGATGAATGTAACAAAGTAGGAACATCCACCAAGTGTCCTAGTCTTCATAGGCCCACAAACATCCGAATGAACTAGATCAAGTACGTTCTCCATTCGAAAAGGAGAATGACTCTTAAACGCAACTCTGGTCTGTTTCCCTGCCAAACAGTGAGAACACTTACTCAAATCAATACCACTAACACCCGACAACACATTCTTCTTGAACAAGATAGACATCCCTTTTTCACTCATGTGGCCAAGTCTTTTATGCCACAACTCAGTAGAATCAACATTGTCCACTGCGTTAACAATGTTCTGGATGATCTTCGGACGCGTGATGTATAATCTTGAGTCTTTCTTGCCTCTTCCCACTATCATAGAACCAAGAGTTAGTTTCCAAATACCATTACCAAAACCGTTATAATAACCATCATCATCAAGAATGCCTGTTGAAATAACATTAAGTCTCATATCCGGAACACGTTTTACATTATGCAAAACTAACTCCATTCCCGTGTCAAATTTCAAACAAACATCTCCAATACCAACGATCTTTGATAACCCGGCATTACCCATCCTAGCAAAACCATAGTCACCTGGAGTGTAAGATGAGAAGTGATCTCTACAAATTGCAACATGACATGTAGCACCACTATCAACAATCCAACTCGTGTCATCATAAGTAAGATTGATCATATCATAATCAATACAAACAAAGAACTCATCTGTGATAGCGTTAACTTCAACCTTATCATCATCACCACCATCACTTTTCTTTTGTTTATTCTTGTCATATGCCTTTTTCTTCTCATTCTTCAACTTTGGACAATACCACTTTGTGTGCCCCTTTTCATGACAATTATAACACTCAACGTTAGCAAATTTGCCTTTGCGTGAGCTGCTACGATGATTGCCTCTTTTACCCTGACCTCTGCTATGACTTCTCCCCCGCGTTTCTATGACCAAGATATCTGACTGTGAAGAGGAACCTTGTGACTTTCTTCTCATCTCTTCATTCAAAATACTACCCTTAGCCAATTCCATGGTGATAGTACCATTCGGTGCAGAGTTGGACAAAGATGTCCTAAAAGTCTCCCAAGAGTCCGGTAATGTACCAAGTAACCAGAGACCCTGAATCTTATCCTCAAACTTGATACCCATACCTGCAAGCTGATTTATAATACCCTGATATGCATTTAGGTGATCTGTAATAGGAGTCCCATCATGATACTTCAAAGCCATCATCTGCTTAATTAAGAACAACTTGTTATTCCCAGTCTTTCGTTCATATAACTGCTCAAGCTTTTTCCATAAGGCTTTAGCATCAGTCTCCCCAGTAATATGATTCACAACATTATCATCAACCCACTGCCGAATATACCCACATACTTGTCTATGCAAAATTTTCCATTGAGCATCAGATTTTTCCTCAGGTTTATCCTCAGTAAAAACAGGCAAATAATAATCTTTCACATAAAGAAGATCCTCCATTTTACCTTTCCAAACATGATAATTTGAACCATTTAAACTAATCATTTTACTTGTATTAGCTTCCATCTTTCACACAAGTCAAATCAAATAACCTAGCTCTTGATACCAATTTGATGGGAAAATGGTCACAACGGGCAATCTACAAAGCGGAAACAAACCCGTTTGACAAGCATTTCCCGACCCGTATGAACCCGTGAGGAAACTAACAAACAAGCTATATCAAAACCAACCCAAATCAGTCCCCAAATCAGTAGCAAATCAACTAATAACGAATAATCAAGCACACACAATACACGCGAGACTTTTTACGTGGAAAACCCCTCAAAATCGAGAGTAAAAACCACGGGACTCGTAAGCCACTTAAATTCCACTATCATCAACAAAGAGAACAATACAATAGGTCTTCTCTAGATCATATAGAGGTATACAACATCATCATACTCTTGAACTACAACAATCAACAAGTATATGAACAACCTAAAAAGACAAAAGAGGAATTATCTCACCCAAAAATCTGCTCTCTGTTCCAGCAGAAAGAACATGACCTACAGACCTTATTAGACGAATTCAACGGTTGAAAATGTTGGCACTGATGTCAGGAAGACACAGTCCAAAAATTGTGAAGATTCAACGGTCGGATCTCCGGGGATCGAAGGTTTTCTGGCCTGCTGTCACTGTAGACGGGAATTGGGGTTTTGACTCTTTTTCTTGATCTCTCTTGCACTCTTGATAATGAAAACAGCTGCAACTTGATGTTTTAAGATGCCCTCCTATGCTTGACCAAGTCAACCAAGCAATGGGCCTAATTTTGTTGGGCTTGGGCTTGTTAATACTTACTCATATTTGGAAACCCAATAACAAAACCCAACAGAAAGTGTATTGGAGAAGCTTTATTTTAAATAGTCTATCTTGACCGGTTGAAACCTATCTGAAGATTACTTACCTTTTTCACTTTCAAATTATCCGTCATTTCTTCATTTCCTTTTACTTTTAACCCTTGATCTCCATCAATTTCTTATTCAAAAATTCACAGCTTCTACAATCCTACAAATTACATGTGAGTGTTTACTTCAAGATATACTTTTTTTTTCATATTCAATCAGAAGGGGATGATGTCAGTCGTTCTTTATATGCATCTTCTTAGAGTTTTATTAGAGTTTTATTGAGTCTCGCTTAATCAAGGTTACTATATTTGAAGTTTTTTTTTTTTGAAAAGCACTATTTGAAGTTTAATCTCTTTGTATTTGAAAAGTACTATTTGAAGTTTAGATCCACAAGAATTTTTGCAGCTTCTTCTGCAACTAACGCCACACCACACAAATTTTCATTTAATTCAACTTCATATCATAATCATATGCAATTTTGACCTAATTAGTTGAACCAAAGTCCATTATTAGATTTTATTAAAACAAGTGTTCATTACCTTCCTAGAAATCATGTATCGGTATATGTATGTGAACTGGTTCGCACAAAAATATCTTTACAGCTTCGATGATGTTGCAATAGTGTATTTTGATGTAGAGAGCTTAATTTCATAATTTGTGTTTCCAAAAGTTATTTGTGGTATGATGATTATTGTGCATTTGTAGGTATGGATGACTGTAACAATGAAAAGTACAAAGAGTGTATTTTTTGTTGGACCCATTTGACTGTAAGTTACCTTTTAGTTTCTCTCTTCATTGAAAAATTTATATGTTAGTAACATACTTAATTTTTTATTATTTTGCTTATTATAACTTGGTAAAAAGCACAAAGCACATTCATGTTAACTTTATATTTACATACTTAATAAGTTAATGTTGCATCATGTAAACGTTCTTGCGTTTAGCACCGTTACTTTTGACCCATTTGGTATTTTCACATATTTAAATAGTATTGTGTAGTCTAAATTAAAAAACCACAGTCGTGTAACGATTATATTGTATTGGTAGGGTGGTGTTAGTTGGATTTGATTTTGCGTTGTTACTTATGTGCTTCTTTTTTGTTAGGGCTGTTTTTTTAGTTTGCAGCAACGAACGGGTCATAGTCATTGGGTTCATTTTGTTTCTGGTAGTTGGTTTTTTGTGTATTTTAGTGTAGTTTGTTGGAGAAATGATATATACAATACTTTTGCGAAAGGAGTTGAATTCCTTTGCATCATGGTGGAGAAATGATATATACAACATTTTGCGAAAGTTCCTTCAGCTTAAGTAAGATCCTGATTATTGCACTAATTTTTTATATGAGTCTCAAGATGCTTGATTATATTTCTGTTTGTGAAGTTTAAAGAGTAGTATAAGAAGTAACAATACTCTTTATGTAGGCTTTTTAACAATACTCGATGATGTTGCATGAAAAATGGATGTGAAACAAAATATAATTACTCCGTATCTCAATGTGGGTATGCATGGATGTTTTATGCAGGGGGAGAATGGCTCTTCTACTTCCTATGACAAGCTTCATCTATACCAAACTCCCTTTAAGTAAGTAAGCTGGCTAAGTAAGTTGACTGTTTTCTTATTCCTGCTATTTTTTTCCTGTATCTCAAATGTCTTCATGCTATTTTTTTCCTGTATCTCAATTAACCATAAATGAATCTGTGTATAAGCTATTTGGGTCGTATTTGTTTGACTTCATTATTTATCATGGTAATTATCTAATTGTCTGGGACATGAAGACATGTTCTGATCTTTGTTCAATTGACATGGCGGAGTTAATGGTTAACCTAAAATCCACATGGTTTTGTACTTGTGGTTAATTTTGCATCTTGGGTTTATGAATGTGATTTTGAGATGTCCAAAAGAATTTTAGAACATGGTATGACTTAAGAGTTCTTATAAAACATATGATACTGAAGAATAACTACTAACATCTGTTTAGCCATTGCCACTGATCTTATGTATAACTATCTTATGTATCAAATAATGTTTATACCTTTGATATTTCAGTAATGTTTATATATTTTACGGGTCATATGATTGATTCCTTCATCAAACCCGTGAAATCACGGGTCACTGAACTAGTTTGGTTATATATTCCTACTACACTTTAGTGCTGAGTATATGAACACAGTGTAATAATGTTAGTATCTTTTTAATTCTGTAATTTTGCTCCTTTTTGTGTTAATTAATTTAACATGACTAAATATAACATTAAAGCCAGGTAGATGTAAAAGTGTCCAAATATCTCACTTATGTGCATGCATACAATAAAATGACAAGAGAAAGAAGAGAAACCTTGATTCAGAAAGAGACTGCCACTTATGTGGACTACGGTTACTGTATGAAAACTTCATTGCAGATAACATTTCATTTCTTTCGCCGTTGATTCCTAGGGAAAACCACTGTAGTAAAAATAAAAATGAATCATTATGTTTATAAAATTAGGAATATGGAGACTAAAGTGAACAACTAAAGCTTCATATAAATTTTGATTGATTCCTAATTTACATGTTAACCATAAAGCATTAGTAATAAACATTAAAATTACTCTTCATGTTTCAATCTTATTCTTTATATATCTATGTTCTTATTTGTGTTAGTTTTGTCTTTTTAGGAGTGTGCCTGTTTGTGCATTATCTCCGGAGGTCTTGGACTTGTGATGAGATAAATATGGATGCTACTGCTATTATTCTAAAAGGTTCAAATTATAGGGGCAAATGTGGTACTATCACGGGGTTTTCATCAGTTCGGTATGCGGTTTATTCGGTCGGTTTCTTCGGTTTTAAAACTATAAAAATCAATATCGAACCGAAACCAAATTCATATATCAGAACTGGAACCGAAATCAAACCGAAAACCAAATTTGAGTTCGGTTCGGTTAAAACCAAATTTGACTTTCAAATTATTATTGTTATTGTTATTGTTATTGTTATTATTATTGTTATTGTTATTGTTATTATTTTCTTTCTTCTCCACGAGGCAAACAAACATTAAAGTAATAATTTTTAAAGCATCAATCCAAATTCAAAAGTAATATACATAATGGAACATTTTACAATATATAATAAGTTTATTGAATCATAATAATAAATCTTAATACAATAATAAATCGTAATACAATATATATTATATCAAAAAAAATAAACAAAATCAATAATAAAGAGAAAAACTAAAACTATCTTTATCTTAGTTGTAGTCTATACTTTTTCAATAAGAAAAAATATTGTCAAAGAAGTTGTACATACATTTTATTGATTCAACATACATATTCACATATATTGAATTGAAATGTCGGCTAGAATTGGTTACAATTTCAAAATAGTGGAGTGAAAGAAATGAGAAAAAACATAAAATTAAATATTTGAATAGGATTTCAAATTCGAGTAAGCATAATTTACCTTTAAAAGTTAAGATATCTACTCATATCATATTACATACATATATACATTAATACTAATAATTTAATATATATATTCAATATTGTATAACTTGAATTCACTTTGATATTTGGTTTTGGGTTAACCAAATTCATAATTTTCAAAACCAAATATGTTTTTTTTTTATTATAATTTGTTAGGGTAGACTCATTATTATTTTATATTTTTCTCATCTTCACGTTCCCTCTATTCTCATTCCCTCCATTATTCATTTGTATTAAGAACAATATAGTGTATTGTAGAGAGATTAGGGGTGTCGGCTCTACTCGGTTCGGGCCTAATATCTTAAAATCGAGCTTGACTCATTTGAAATTTTACGAGATCGAGCTCGGCTGAAGCTCGACTAGTTAATTATATCATTTTATTTTATTAATATATTTAATTTAATTGAATTTCATATCTATTGTTATATACTTATATATATATATATATATATATATATATATATATATATATATATATATATATATATATATATATGAAACACCATGTAGGATGTAAAGGCACTCTAGTAGGAGTTAAATACAAGGAAGGTAAACAACTTTTTATTTTAGGTAAATGTGTTATATATATATATATATATATATATATATATATATACACACGAAACCTCGTTTAGGCTCACGAGCTCGTTCGAGCTCGAGATATGAAGCTCGAGCTCGTTTGTTAAACGAGCTTCAAAATATGTTCAAGCTCGAGGACGAGCTCATTTACTCTGCTGATTGAAGATCAACACTGTGTGTTATCGATACCATTCTATAATTTTCACATGGTATTAGAGCGATGTTACGATTTCGAGTATAGTCTCAACTTATATTGTCATCATTTTGGTGTTTTCTCGATCTAGGATTTCCTAAGTCTACATTTTTTAGGTGTTTCTATTTGAAACTTTCTATTTGGGTTCAAGTGTGACATGTGTGGTTCTTTCAATGGTGTTCGAAAGATTCTTGGTGGTTATTTCTGTTGGTGATTGAATAAATCCTAATTTTTGAAAAATTTGGGATAGGGTTCATAAATTTTGGGGATTTCTTGCTTCAAAATTGCCTCCGGTGATCTTGTTAAGTTGCCTACTTGTGGAGCTCTTGTTAAGTTCCCTACTTTTGGTGCTCTTGTTAAGTTGCCTACTTGTGTGTGTCCTGCTAACACGGAATTTAAGGATCACACTAACTTAATAAAATTAATGCAATTTCTTATGCGTTTAGATGAGTCATATTCATTCGTTAGAAGCAATATTCTTTTAATTGAACCTCTTCCTAATGTAAATGAAAGTTTCCAGCCTACAATCTAGAAGCTCACCTTCTAGATGTTCAAAGTAGCCTTCTTTGAACACCATGTAGAAGAAGCAAAGATGAACACGATGACGGCCGCCCACCATCTCCGTTCACACCCTTCCACCGCCATAGAATTTTTACTATAAATAGAGGTGCAAACCTCAATTGTAAATCATCCTAAATCACTCAGAGAAGTGGTATCAAGAGCTTGGTTAGAGACGTTGGTTGAGTTTTTGGGTTTTCGGAAGTTTTCTCAAAATTCAATTTTGAGTGTACCATTGGATTCGTCTCGTCGAACCGAGTCCAACGCAAAAAACGGCGACTTAAACGGAGTTATAACGAGCCCATAAAACGCGGTCAAAGTTGGTCAACTCGCCGGAATCTCGCCGGAGAAGACGACCGGTGCCGGAATTTTTGCCGGAGAAGGCGATCACTGTAGCAATTCACTGTAGCAGCTGGCGGCACTGTAGCAGTCACTGTAGCAGTCACTGTAGCGGTACTGTAGCATTTCTGAAATTTTACAATTTGGTCCCTGAAATTTTCAGAATTTCATTCTTGGTCCCTGAAGTTTATAAAAATTATAATTTTGCCCCGTAAGTGGAATTTAAGCCGCGAAGTGTCTATTCCACCATTTTCAACCGTTCCGGACGTAACGGTGATCTCTGTTTTCTACAATTCAACCCCGTTTGTGTTGAAAAATTATTTGTAAGGTGATAATGTCCACAGAAGAGTCAACATCATCTTTCGGAGCTATGATTATGCTCACAGCCACAAACTACACGCTGTGGAAACCTCGGATGGAAGATCTCCTCAGCTGTAAGGATTTGTTCGATCATATTGAATTGAAGGGTATAAACCCTGATTCTGCCAAAGAGAAAGAGTGGAAGAAATCAAACCGAAAAACTATTGGTCAGATCCGTCAATGGATTGATCATAGTGTCTTCCACCATGTTGCACAAGAGACAGACGCATATGTCCTCTGGAAAAAGTTGGAGGACATGTATCAGGCCAAGACTGCTCGGAATAAAGCCCTGCTGATGAGGCGTTTAGTCAACATGAAGCTCAAAAGTGGAACTTCAGTTGCAGAGCATACCAGTGAGTTCCAGAGCTTGGTCAACCAGTTATCGTCTGTAGAGATGCCGCTTGGCGATGAAGTTCAGGCGCTACTGCTACTTAGTTCCCTTCCCGATAGTTGGGAAACGCTGGTAGTAACACTCAGCAACTCAGCCCCGAATGGCAAACTTACCATGTCAATGGTCAAGGATGCCCTATTCAGTGAAGAGGCAAGGAGAAAAGACATGGGCACAGATCAGATCCATGCCTTTGTCACAGAGAATCGGGGGAGACAGCGAATGAGTAGCAAAAATAAATGGAGAGGCAGAAGCAAGAGCAGGGGCAGGTCAGCTGATGGCAGAAAACCAACATATAAATGCCATCATTGTGGATTAGAGGGACATATGAAGAAGAACTGCTATAGATTAAAAGAGGAACAAGGTCAAAGTAGTTCACAGCCGAAGAATAAGGGTGGAGAAACATTAGTGACTATCTCTGGTGATGTAGCTTATTGTTCAACCCATGATGAGACATGCCTTCACGTCTCACGAGAAGAAACAGAATGGGTGGTAGATACTGCAGCTTCCTACCACGTGACTCCATACAAGGAATACTTCACAACATACAAAGCTGGAGACTTTGGAGCTGTGAAGATGGGAAATTTCAGTTCCGCTGAGATTGTCGGAATTGGAGATGTCAAGATAAAGACAAGTTCCGGGAGCACAATCACTCTGAAGGATGTCCGCCATGTGCCAGATCTTCGGCTGAATCTACTTTCCGGAGTAGCTCTCGATAAACAGGGCTATGATAGTCATTTCAGTAAAGGCACATGGAAATTGTCAAGAGGCGCTATGATAGTCGCTCGAGGACACATTTGTGGCACACTGTACAAGACTCATGTGAAGATCTGCACAGACAGTATTAATGTTGCAGAAAAGGAGGCTTCACAAAATTTATGGCACCAGAGACTCGGTCACATGAGTGAGAAAGGGTTGTCTACCCTAATAAAGAAGGAGCTTATCAATGTAGACAAGGATGCTGCACTAGATTCTTGCAATCATTGTCTGTTTGGTAAGCAGCATAGAGTCTCGTTTAATTCTTCTTCAACGAAAAAATCAGAGTTACTCAGTCTGGTACACTCTGATGTTTGCGGTCCCTTGGAGGTTGAATCAATTGGCGGCAACCGATACTTTCTGACATTTATCGATGATGCTTCTCGAAAGGTGTGGGTATATTTCTTGCGGACGAAGGACCAGGTGTTCGATTACTTCAAACAGTTCCATGTCATGGTAGAACGTGAGACAGGAAAGAAGTTAAAGTGTCTTCGATCCGACAACGGCGGTGAATACTCTTCCAGGCAATTCGATGCCTATTGCAGATTATATGGCATCCGACATGAGAAGACGGTCCCACGTACCCCTCAACATAATGGTATAGCAGAAAGAATGAACCGAACAATCATGGAACGTGTTCGGAGCATGCTCAGTATGGCTAAGCTGCCAAAGCCATTCTGGGGAGAAGCAGTCAGAGCCGCTTGTTATTTGATCAACCGATCTCCATCAGTACCACTGAATTTTGAAGTTCCGGAGAAACTTTGGTCTGGAAAGGATCCATCATACTCTCACTTAAGATTATTTGGATGTTTGGCGTACGCACATGTATCCAAGGAGCTCAGGCAGAAGCTGGATGCAAGGAACACTTCATGCATATTCATAGGCTATGGAGATGAAGAATTTGGATACAGATTATGGGATCCAAAGGAGAAAAAGGTGATCAGAAGTAGGGACGTGGTGTTCCATGAAAGCCAGACAATAGAAGATATTGAAAAACCCACAATATCTCAGAAGTCAAATGTTGCTGCTCAGGTGCCAGAGGCAACAACGGAATCATTCATGAGAAATGAATTTTCAGTGCAAGAACAAATGCCAGAAGTAGAAGATAATGAGGAAAATGACGGTGCTGAGCAGGGGGAGCCACAACCCCATCTGCCAGACGTTCCAGCACCATTACAAGGTCAAGATGATGGTGGATCTCCTCAGAATGTTCCAGAAGTTCGTAGATCTGAACGAGGTCGGATTCCATCGAGTAGATATCCAGAATCCGAGTACCTTCTACTTACTGAAGATGGAGAACCGGAGAGTTTTCATGAAGCAGTAACTCATAAGGATAAAGAAAAATGGTTGCTCGCAATGCAGGATGAGATGGATTCTCTGCAGAAAAATCAAACTTATGAGATTGTAGAACTTCCACGCGGGAAGAAGGCACTGAAAAATAAATGGGTGTTCAAGCTGAAAAAGGATGGTAGTGGAAAAGTGGTGAAATACAAAGCACGACTTGTAGTCAAAGGATTCCAACAGAAGAAAGGGATTGATTTTGACGAGATATTTTCACCAGTAGTCAAGATGACTTCAATTAGAGTCATACTTGGATTGGTCGCAAGTATGAACTTGGAGCTTGAACAGATGGATGTAAAGACAGCTTTTCTTCATGGAGATTTACATGAAGAAATTTACATGGAGCAGCCAGAAGGTTTTGAGGTTTCAGGAGATAACCTCGTATGCAAGCTGAAGAAAAGTTTGTACGGTTTGAAGCAGGCACCTAGGCAGTGGTACAAGAAGTTTGACTCATGCATGGTGAGTCACGGGTACAAGAAAACTGCAGCAGATGAGTGTGTCTACATTCAGAAGTTTTCTGAAGGAGATTTCGTTGCTCTTCTACTTTATGTAGACGATATTTTGATCGTAGGGAAAGACGTAACGAAGATCAACCAGCTAAAGAAGGAACTCTCTAAGTCTTTTGACATGAAAGACTTAGGACAGGCTCAACAGATTTTGGGAATGCAAATAACCCGAGACAGGAAGAATAAAAGGTTATGGCTATCTCAAGAGAAGTATATTGAACGAGTGCTTTCACGTTTCAATATGAACAATGCCAAACCTGTTAGCATTCCATTAGCCAACCATTTCAAGTTAAGCAAGAGTTCTTGTCCCTCATCCAAGGAAGAGACCGGGGAGATGTCTTCAGTACCATATTCTTCAGCAGTTGGAAGTTTGATGTATGCAATGGTGTGTACAAGGCCCGATATTGCTCACGCAGTGGGAACAGTGAGTCGTTTTCTCTCGAACCCCGGGAAAGAGCATTGGAATGCGGTAAAATGGATTCTCAGATATCTTAAGGGTACAACGAATCTATGTCTTTGTTACGGGGGAGCTGATCCAATCTTGGAAGGCTATACAGATGCGGATATGGCCGGAGATCCTGATAGTAGGAAATCTACTTCAGGATTCATTTACACTTTTGCAGGGGGAGCTGTTTCATGGCAGTCAAGACTACAGAGGTGTGTTGCATTATCCACAACTGAAGCAGAGTATATTGCTGCCGCAGAAGCTGGAAAAGAAATGTTGTGGTTAAAGCGTTATCTCCAAGAATTTGGAATCAAGCAAAAGGAGTACAAGGTACATTGTGACAGTCAGAGTGCTCTAGATTTGAGCAAGAACTCCATGTACCATTCCCGTACAAAACATATTGATATTCGCTATCATTGGATACGCGAGGTAATTAATCGACAACTGTTGAGACTAGTGAAGATCCATACAAAGGAGAATCCTGCAGATATGTTAACAAAGGTGGTGACTCGAGAGAAGTTGGAGTTATGCAGAGACATAACTGGAATGTTCGTGGATTCGGCTGGAGGGGGAGAATTGAAAGTTTCCAGCCTACAATCTAGAAGCTCACCTTCTAGATGTTCAAAGTAGCCTTCTTTGAACACCATGTAGAAGAAGCAAAGATGAACACGATGACGGCCGCCCACCATCTCCGTTCACACCCTTCCACCGCCATAGAATTTTTACTATAAATAGAGGTGCAAACCTCAATTGTAAATCATCCTAAATCACTCAGAGAAGTGTAATCACAACCTAGAGAGTGTGTGTGAGTTTGAGAGTTTTTTTGTAAGAGTTTTGTAATACTCTGTAAATCTATTCTTGTGAGTAATAGAGTTGTTTTTCTCTCAAATTTATATCTCCCAACGTCCAGGCGATCCCCTCTTCCTAACAGTAAAAACTGCATTTTCTATTGTTTCAAGAGAGGAGTCACACATGACTTCGTCTCATTTTGTGAATTCTAAACTTTGGAAAAATCCAAAATTCCACTTCGTAGTGTCTAAGACTTTTGATAACAAAAGAAGAATAGGTAATGGAAGAACAATGTCAAATAGTTTGTTTTTGAAAAATCTATTTTAGGAAACTCGAAGAAATCAAGAATGTCAACTTGTGCTCATGTTGAAACCATTTTCTATTTAAAATTATGTTGACTTGAAGAAGTTTTGGTTTTCTCCTCTAACTCGTGTTGCAAAGAAGAAATTCGTTGTTCAAAATCACGAGTTTCACGTTCCAAAACAAGAAGATGTTTCTCCAAGATATGAGATGGAATATACAACTTTGTACTAGGGTTTGGTGTTGAAGAAACATTTAAGTCTGGGGTAGTTGGCTTTTCAAGAATTTAGTCATGATCATGTGAAAACGTTGATTTTCGTATTTCATATGAATCATTCGTACGATCATAATTCAAAGTAACTTTGGCATAAATTGGCTTAGCTCGCTGAATTTCATCATCCACTGATTCTTAATTAGAGGTACGAACAAAATCCACCACCATTCCCCATATAGTCGATATCATAAAGTGGTGGTATTTCCTATTGAATTGAGAGCAAAGTTCCAGGATTTTCATATCCCAACCCAGATGCATCATAGGTATTGTGGTTTTCACCTTATAGAATTGCTTCAAAATATTTTGGTTTATGCATGAAAATGGTTTGTTTGGATTGTATTTATTTATACAACTTTTGCTCACAATAAACCATTTGTGCATTGAAAGACCCAATTACTTTTGAAAGCCTTGAAGTTTCACCACATTTCATAAGAAAGTCATGAATTAAATCACAGATTAGTCATCTCACATCTAAGGGTAAATAGTAATTTTACATATTACAAATTATATCAATTTCTAGACCTAACAATCTCCCTCTTTGATTGATTTGTTCTTTAATCTCTTTTTGTCTTTTGTATTTTTGATTGGTGATGATGTCTTGAAATCTTGCGAGACTTTTCTTATATGTAGAGATCTTCCTTTCAAAAAATGAAAAGTCTAGAATCCTTGAATTCATGATTGAATCTACTTGTATATGTGTATGTATGTAAGTATATATGTATATTGTATGTATGAAGTTGTTATTATGATAATTGTTTTATGAATTCAACATGAATTTAAGATCTGGATCGACGTAGATCAACTAATTAAGCTTTGATACCACATGAAAGAATTAAAATAGGTTCAATTCGTGTTCTAGATGCTTTATTTGGATGTATCAAGGAATGTGAATGTGTATGTGAAAGTATATGTATCGTACAATATGTATATAGATTGATGAAGATAATCAATAATAGAAGCACTAGCAGTGATTATGACAATGAATCTATGAAGATGAATACAATAACTAGAATAACAAGGTGCCAAGATTCATTGATGTTGAAGGTTGTTACATGGTGAGGGTTAGAGAGATTCTAGAAAGAGTGAAGTTAATGGTGTAGGGAATTAGCAAATTATGAAGACTAATCTTGTAAATGGGGAGGGTGATTGCTATTTATAGTCCATAGCCACACCTTACAACTTTTGTGATTACAAGGCTAAAAGCTAAATTGCAACTAAAAGGCATGTTAGTCATGTTACAAATCGTATCAATTTCTCGTCCTAACAGTTTCCTTCTAAATTCCATGAATTTGATATGAGTTACGGTGTTAAATATCGCTTGACTAATTATTGTAATGATTCTAGTGTGTCTAGTGATGATATGTATTTTGGCTCTTCTCTTGACAAATCTATTGAACCTCGGTCCTAATATGAGGCTTGTAAAGATAAAAATTGGATTGATGCTATGAATAATGAGATTGATGCTTTGCATAAGAATAATACATTACTTGTGGGAAGAAAGGCAATAGGATGTAAACGGATCTTTAAAATAAAATGCAAATCTAGTGGAGAAATTGAAAGATATACATCTATACTTGTTTCTAAAGGTTATAGTTAAAGGGAAGATCTTGATTATGATGAGAACTTCTCTCTAGCGGTTAAGATGGTTACTATTAGGTGCATGCTAAATCTTGTTGTTTGTTGGTAGTAAATTAACGCTAATATGCGAACGTTATCATAATCTTTGTTTTGATGATGATCAGAAGTTCAAGTGTAAATATATATTAGTAAATACTTAAGTTCATTAATAGTCAACGTGTACATATATTACAATCCTTCCAACATATAAGGAAGAGACGAACATGATAGCTCATGACAACTCATGACAACTCATGAATATATGTACACGTTGACTATTATTCATAAACCTACATTTATCTAGCAAACGAATGACACACAACACATGTAAAAATATTAAGTCGTTTCTCAAAATGGTCACTTGCGAAAGATGTTGCGATCTGACCCCATATGAACTTCAGTCTACATTACACGTTTGATCAAACATTATATTGTGAATATAGTGTGCGGTCAAAGCTATGGTCCAACCATGAGTCGACCGCAAGTGCACTGATCAAATGCAGTTTCAGATTTATAATTTATAATGATGTTTTGAAAAAATCAATACTTTATTTCTTATATTTAAAGTGTTCTATAAAGTTTAAAATTCATAGTCTCGCATTTTGAGACTTATTGTAGAAACAATTGATTGATTCACTGACAAAACGAATTGAATTTAAGCAACAATCGACTTCGATATTCTTATTAATCAACTCACAATTACAAATCGGAAAAACTAATTGATTACAATGTAACTATTGAAACAGAATAAAAACGATTCGTAAAAACTATATCTAAACAATCGATTAACCTATCTATTTATACTAATCAATTTGACGGATCGATGCTTGAAGAACACTCATTACTTGGAGTCTACTGTTTAACGAATTTGATTTTGAGTCTGTTAATGACAACAGAAAATTGTTCACATCGACCCTCACACTTTAGACGTTTACAGAAACTACCCTAAACTTAACTTTTGAGAAATGTCAGTTTACACCCTTAAGTATCACAATCTCCACCTTAAGCTGACAATTCTCATCCAATATCAAGTATCTTCAAACAATCTCTGAATTTTGTACCAGGTAATGCTTTTGTAAGCATATCTGCAGGATTCTCAGTTGTATGAACTTTTACAACTTGCACAATTCCAGCTTCAATAACATCTCTAATAAAATGCAATCTAACATCTATATGCTTGGTTCTCTCATGGTACATGGGATTTTTAGACAAATGCAGGACACTTTGATTATCACAATGAACTATAGCAACTGGGTCACTTAACCCAAGTTCAGCAACAAAACCTTTAATCCAAATGGCTTCTTTAATTGCTTCTGTTAATGCAATATACTCAGCTTCAGTGGAGGATAGGGCCACTATGTGTTGTAATGATGCTTTCCAGCTTATTGAGCAACCAAATAGTTTGAACACATAACCACTTAAAGATCTGCACTTATCTATATCTCCAGCATGATCTGAGTCAACATAACCTTTAACACATACTTCATCTGATTCTGTCTTGTGATAAACTAATCCCATATTTGAAGTTCCTTTAATATACCTCATAATCCATTTGACTGCATCCCAATGTTTCTTGCCTGGATTAGCCATGTACCTGCTCACAACACTAAAAGCTTGAGCTATATCTAGCCTGGTACAAACCATAAGGTATATAAGACTGCCAACCACCCATGAGTAAGGTATTTTATTCATCATTTTTAATTCTTCAGCATTTACTGCACAGTCACCTTTTGACAATTTAAAATGTTGAGCTAATGGAGTTGCCACTTGTTTTGCTTGATTGAATCCATACTTATCAAGTATTTTAGACATATAGCCAAGTTGTGTTAACTTTAACCAACCTTCAGACCTATTCCTTGAAATTTCAACCCCCAAAATTTTCTTAGCTTCTCCTAATTCTTTCATATCAAACTCAGCCGTTAACATTGCCTTTGTGGCTTCAATTTTAGATTTGTCTTTACATGCTAATAACATATCATCTACATATAGCAAAAGATAAATGTAATTACCTCCTTCACAGCACTTGAAGTAGACACAGTTATCATAAGAACTCCTTTTGAACCCTATTTCAATCATGTAAAGATCAAACCTTTTGTACCATTGTCTTGATGACTGTTTTAATCCATACATTGACCTTTTTAACAAACAGACCAATTCACCATTGTTTTTATGAACTTCAAAACCTTTGGGCTATTTCATATAGATTGTTTCTTCTAGATCACCATGCAGAAAAGCAGTTTTAACATCAAGCTGCTCTAATTCTAGATTAAAATGTGCAATTAAAGCTAACATAATTCTAATTGAACTATGTTTAACCACTGGAGAAAAAACTTCATTATAATCAATACCTTCCCTTTGGGTGAACCCTTTAGCAACTAATCTTGCTTTGAACCTAGGTGGTTCCATGCTATCAACACCTTCTTTCAACTTATATATCCATTTACAAGGTATAAGCTTTTGACCTTTAGGTTTTTCAACAAGTTCCCATGTGTTGTTTTCATGCAATGAAGTTATTTCTTCTTGCATAGCTAGTTTCCAATTATCTCTTTCAGGTGAGTTACAGCTTCATCATAGCTCAGTGGTTCACTACAGTCTTCCTTTTCTGCAGCTGCAAAAGCAACTGCTGTGACCTCAGCAGCTGTATATGCTTTAACTGTGACATCAGCATGACTATACCTCACAGGTGGTTTAATTGTTCTTCTAACCCTATCTCTGGTTAGTTGATAACTACTAGAAGGTGATTGACATCTATTTTGACTGGAACTGTTATCATTTAAGTCCTCTTGACTTTCATTTTCAACTTTAGGCTCCACCTCAATTTGAACATCTGGTGCCCTACTTTGAACATTTACACTGGCTAACAGATCTTTATAGAACTTACTTTCATCAAATGTTACATCTCTACTCAAGATTACTTTGGATCCACCTTCATCCATTATCCATAGCCTATAACCTTTTACCCCTTCAGGATATCCTAGCAATACACACTTAATGGCTCTAGGTTCTAATTTACCCTGTTTAACATGAGCATAGGCTACACAGCCAAACATTCTTAAATGAGAATAATCAGGATGTTTATTGATTCATACCTCCATAGGTGACTTGTATTTAATAGCAGATGATGGTGACAAGCTGGTCAAATAGGCTACAGTTGTCACTGTTTCACCCTAAAACTTTTTAGGAAACCCTGACTGTGAAAACATACACCTTACTTTGTTTAACAATGTTCTATTCATTCTTTCTGCTAACCCATTCTGCTGTGGAGTTCCAGGTACAGTCTTATGCCTGGATATTCCACATTGCCTACAATATTCATCAAACTGTGTATTGCAGTATTCTAACCCATTATCAGTTCTAAGTTTCTTAACTTTTCTTTCAGTCTGATTTTCAACTAGTACCTTCCATTCTTTGAACTTTTCAAAAGCATCATTCTTGTTTACCAATAAGAACACCCATACCCTTCTAGAGTAATTATCTATAATGGGCAAAAAATACCTAGCACCACTCATGGTTTCTACTTTGGCTGGTCCCCACAAATCAGAATGCACATATTCTAATACACCTATAGTGTTGTGCCTTCCCTTGCTAAACTTAACCCTATGAGCTTTTCCATAAATACAATGCTCACAGAACCCAATGGTTGTGCTATTTAAATTGCCCAAAACACCTATCTTATTAAGCTTTTTCATTCCAAGTTCACTCATGTGACCTAACCTTTGATGCCACATTATTTCTTTGTTATCATTAACACTTGAAACAGCTGCTACACAACTTAATGCTTTTTCTTTCAAATTATAGGTATTAAACATGCCTTTAACTCCTTAAAGTACTAGTTTAGACATTTTATACACAGACAATACACCATTCTTGATTTTTAAATCATATGGTTCTTGATCAAGCATTCCTAAAGAGATTAAATTTCTCCTAATATCAGGTACATATCTAACTTCATTCAAAGTGAATTCATCACCTTTTTCACTCTTTAATGTGACATCACCTATACCTTTGATTTTGCAAGGTCTATCATCACCTAAAACTACTACACCACCATCAAATGACCTAAAATTTCCTAAGAAACTTTTATTATTAGTCATATGATAAGAACACCCTGAATCAATAAGCAAATCTAACTTGTTCTTATCAGATGTTACTACCATTACTTCTGGACTATCATAACCAGTATCAGAAAAAGAATCGGACTGTTTTACCTCCTTTTTCTTCTTTCCTAATTTGCCCTTTTTCTTTGCAGCATAGTTTGGATCAAAATTAGGACAGACATTCTTTAGGTGACCTTCAGACTTGCAGATGAAACATCTTCTTTTGAACTTTGACTTTGACTTCATGGTATTCTTTTGATCTCTTCTTTCTGGTTAATAGACCAACAGACCCTCTGCAAATTCTTCTTGATCGTTTCTTTTCTTTAATTCCTTAGAGTTAATAGCAGCAAACACATCTTCCATCTTAAGTTCTTTTCTTCCATACAAAAGTGTATCAACAAAGTGTTCATACTGAGATGGTAGTGAACCGAGAAACAAGATAGCTTGATTTTCATCATCTATCTTTATATCAATGTTCTCCAAATCCAGTAGAATCTTGTTGAATTCATCTACATGATCATCAAGTTTCTTTCCTGATGTCGTTACAAACGTATAAAGCCTTTTCTTGAGATATAACCGATTACCCAAAGATTTGGTCATATACAGATCTTTCAATTTGGTCCAAATACCTGCTGCAGTTGTTTCTTTTGAGATTTCTCTCAAAACTTTATCACCCAAAAAGAGAATTAAAGCACTATGTGCCTTCTCTGCATCTGTCGTTTTATCTGGTAACGTCCCTTCAAGAGCTGCCACACATCCATTCTGTGTCAACAATTCTCGCATCTTGAGTCTCCATAGACCAAAATCATTCTTGCCATCGAATTTCTCTATATCGAACTTAACATTCACCATTACTTTAATTTTAACTTCGCCAGAACCCTAGTTCTTCGTCGTAACTTGCAATCTTCTTTTTCAGTGAAAACTTCAATTGATTCCAAAGCCAGATCACGATTAACCCGCTCTGATACCAATTGTAGAAACAATTGATTAATTCACTGACAAAACGAATTGAATTTAAGCAACAATCGACTTCGATGTTCTTATTAATCAACTCACAATTACAAATCGGAAAACTAACTGATTACAATGTAACTATTGAAACAGAATAAAAACAATTCGTAAAAACTATATCTAAACAATCGATTAACATATCTATTTATACTAATCAATTTGACGGATCGATGCTTGAAGAACACTCATTACTTGGAGGCTACTGTTTAACGAATTTGATTTTGAGTCTGTTAATGACAACAGAAAATTGTTCACATCAACCCTCACACTTTAGATGTTTACAGAAACTACCCTAAACTTAACTTTTGAGAAATGTCAGTTTACACCCTTAAGTATCACACTTATGAAAATTGAGCCTAATTTCTACACTTGATAAATATTACTATTACTATTATTATTATTATATACTGCTATTATTCAACGGCCTATGAATAGTGACTTTTACCATCTATTCACAAAACTTTTTCAATTTTTACAAATGATTCACTGTAAATGGGGTGTCTCATGCATAAATTCATACAAATGAACCATATAATTACTAATAACTATTGTTATTACTAATTACTAAATTGTTATTACTAATTACTATTCTTGTTATGGTTGTATTAGAATCTATTAGAAAACCAGAGGTTTCAATTGGCGTATTGTAATTACAGAGTATAAATAGTTAAATATTATTTAAGGTATAAGTGAAACCAATTCCCACAATAATGTGCAGGCCAGTGTAATCATTTTCCGCAGCAACATGCGGATCCTTCTCGCTCGTTCTAAGTATATATGAAAGACAATATTAAACTTTTCTTTGATTAAAGCACTCATGAAAATGAAGATTAATTATATGGTTGTCTAAATTCCAATTAGGAGTTGCTCCTTAACTTTGAATATATTAAACACACTTGGGTTTAATCAATGATTAATAGACAATGCTTATATAAACTGCAAGATTCCTTATGATACTTAATTTGAATGCTTATGCAAATTGATAGATTTCTTATGATAATTTGAATGTTTATGCAAATTGCTATATTTCTTATGATACTCGATTATGAAACAATATAATTTTGAACAAGTGAAAAATATGCATGTACCGAATAAGGTTTGGCTCTTGAGTTAAGGTTTAAGATGCTTACACATTATATGTACAATGAAACATGCATCAAAGCATGGACTTTTGCTTTATTGATTGAATAAATAAATATGATAAAATCAAGTTTAAAAATACGCATTTGCCGTATAAAGAGCGATGTTAACAACCAAGAAAATACGCTTACCACTTTGGTTGAGTATTGTCAAGTCCTTAGGCAAATATCAAGGTAAATTCAAAGCATATGTGCACATATTTCTAACATCCTTTTGCAGACTATTTGTTATGGGATAAGTCCAAAATGTGTGAGTCAAACCAAGCACAAACGGATCTATTGTGCATTTCCAGGTGACTGTCGTCGACTGACAGCTCGTCCGCAGTTCAGTCACAAATGGTATGAAAAGAAAATGTTTTAGATTTTTGATACAACACTTTGCCAACATTGAAGACCAACTTCTTGCATTATATTTATTGGGAGTGCGAATTGAGTTAAACAAGGAATCAAGAAAACGAAAAATAGTTGCATGGGTTCGAGATCGCGAGTTCAAAACTCACGACTGGAGATTGCTGTCGGGATGAGTTTCGCGATCGCGAAACTTGTGAAGGCTTGGAACTCGAGATCACGAGTTAGGGTCTGACGGGCCAAAAGTTTTCAAAACCGTGTTTTCTTGTTCGTTAAATTGTTTCCTTGTATTATTTTGCCTATTTAAGCATCTTATTGTAACTTATACATGTATCCACGAAATTATCAATAAAATAACTCTCTTTGGTTGCCGAGGATTAAAGTAATAATTCGTGATTACATATAACCTCGTTAAATTCTCTTGTATTTATAATTTTTGCTATTTTTCTTCGTATTCTTCACTTTAATCCGTTTGTTGTCAGTGGGTTTGATAACCTAGGGTTACCAAGTATTGTTAGGGCTCACGTGCTTTATTCCTAATAATATTCTCTGATATTTTTAACAATTCACTCCAAACATTCAACAATTAAATTGTGTGTGATTGTAGCAAGAGAGTAACTAGTGATAGAATTTATACTAATTAAACACGTTCAATCTTTCTGACTTACTTTGTGATAACACTTCCATAAGGGATCTTGGAAGTGTCAAGTGTCAAGTGTTCACAGTGAAAGTACTTGTATGATCTTAGTGGTGTCTGTTGTGATGGCAATTGAATAATCTTATTTGTCAAGAATAATGTAATCTTTCAAATTATCAAAATATTGGTCTTTCTGACACCAGATCTACATTGAATTTCGAGAACTCTTACTGAACCAACTCTCAATTGACGAATTGAGGAGTGGATTAAGGAACATTTGTTAACATCTTCCCCAATCACTATAATCTTTGTGTTTTTCTTTTTTCCTTTATCTCTCTACTTATTTATATTGCAAACACATTATCAAGCTAGCTTAAAGTATAAGCTTAACTATAAAAACGTTTTTAGAGGGACTAAAGTAAGTAACTACTCAACCCTCCTTTTAGTTCCTTACACTATTCAATATGGTTAGAATCTATTTCAATTAGACATTAACAATGCCTTAGTGTATGGTGATCTTTCTGATGTCTACATGGACCTTCCTCGATGTATTGATTCTAGTGATAAATCTAAGGTGTGTAAACTAAATAAGTGTTTGTATGGTTTAAAACAAGCACTTAGAATGTGGAATGCTAAACTGGATTCACTTGAGTATAGGTTTATCCAAAGTGGTAATGACTATTCTTTATAAATTTTATTTAGGGATGGCTTGTTTGTTGCTCTTCTTGTATATGCTAATGACATTATAACTACGGGGAATAGTGTATCTGAAGTTGATAGTGTCAAAGTATTCTTAAATTCCTAATTTATAATAAAAGATTTGGGTCAACTGAAATACTTCATGGGTCTTGAAATTGTAAACAAATGATAAAGGGTTATGCATGTCTCCAAAAAAGTATTGTCTAGACTTGTTGAATGAATTTGGAATGCTAGGATGTAAACATATAGACACTCCATTAGAAGCTAACTCTGTTTTAATTTAGCCTCTAGTGCGTCTGATGGTGATGATCTACTTTCAAATATTTCTAAGTATCAGAAATTAACTTTAACTGGGAAGCTTTTTAATTTGGCCCATACAATGCCCGACATTTATTAATTTATTCAGACTTTGAGTCCGTATATGCATGCTTCATTCACTCCCACAGTAAGACTAGGGTGTTGAGGTACTTAAAAGGGTTTCCTGGAAAAGGACTTCATATTAGGAAATCTGATGAAAACTTCAGTCTAAAAGTCTAGAAAATATGTCTCTAGCTTTTGTTTCTTTTCTTTTTTTGGTTCTCATATTTTCTGAAATTCTGGAATAGTAAAAAATAACCTATTGTGTCAAGGTTTTCTACAGAGTCAGAGTACATGTCTCTTTAGCATTAAAGATTTGTAATCTGTTCATTTGTGTTGTGACAATAAGTCTAACTTGCTTCTTGCTGCTAACCTAATGTTTCATGAAAGGTCCAAACATTTTAAATTTGATTTCATATTGTAAGGGTTAAATTTCTGGTTTGGTAAAGTTGCAGTTTGTCAACTCTGCTAGTCAAGTGGCATAAGGGGCTTCCAAAGCTCAACATCTATGTTGGTGCATAATTGTAAATCCCTAGTTCTGAACTCTGGATAATATAATTCGGTCTGTAATAATGAATTTTGTGAATATTAAATATTAGTTATCGTATGTGAAATATCTCAAATCAATAGTTAAACTGACCTGACAGTCGACCGATTGAGTCATTCAGTTGATCGACTGACCACTGTCGAACGACAGTCCATGTCGGTGGAAGTTGATCTTCGATCGACTAAGCAGACAGTCAACCGACTGACGGAGTCAGTCGACCTGCAGACAGTATATAAACGGGTTTATGCCTCATTTGTTAGGATATGCATCATATTAACCCTAGGTCGTCTGCAACTCGGTCCCTACGTCCAAATACCACATAATATCGCTCTAGGTTTCATGTTAATCAAGATCCAATCTTGGTTTTACTCGTACAAACCCGAAAACCCTTAGATATTCGTATTATCGCACGTTCTAGCATTATTCCGCATCAAGGCCGTGTTAGATTGATTCTAAGATCCCTGAATAACGACTACGGTTTCTGTCTCAGAAGTTGAAGTTGGGATTATATGACGACTCCTTCCATGATAATAAGATTAAGGGGATATTAGAATTACTCTTTATCTTTCAATCTTATTCTTTATATTCTTTGTGTCGCCAGGAGTGTGCTTGTCTGTGCATTATTTATGGATAGTGTTGGACTTGTGATGAGATAAATATGGATGCTACTGCTATCATTCTAAAATGTTCAAACTATAGGGGGAAAATATGGCATTATGGAAGTTTCAAGGGCTATTATGCAAATATGTTTACTTTATATAACTGTATATGTTAGGGTAATTTTTTAATTTATTCATTATTATTTTCTGTTTTTCTCATCTTCAAGTTCCCTCTATTCTCATTTCAAAATTAGGGTTAGTGAGTTGTTTTTAGTTTTTTTATATTATTCATGTATTATGAACAATAGAGTCTATTGTAGAGAGACGTACATAAAGGAGATTCTCATATTTGTTCTTGTACTGGGTTTAGCATTAATCGAGTTATTCCGCTTGTTGAAGATTGTATTGATATAAGTCTATAATTGACACTTTAATAAAAACACAAAATATTGAGATATGAAAATGAGGCTTTTAATTACCATCGTTTCATCTTGAAGGAGGATTCCTTTGATGAACATGTCGTAGATATCCTTTTTTCTTTCATGATTAGCATAGGCACTGGAGTATTTTGACCTTCGAATAATTTGTTTATAGCCTTTAGGCAAGTTAGGCTCCCATAGCTCATAATCTTCCTGCATGCATATAAATCACTATTCATTGATTTAGATTTGCAATTGTTTTCATTTTGAATTTCATAGTGATGATTGATGACTATTTATTGATTAATTCCGAGGCTTATAATTAAATTTAGTCAACTGATACTAGTGAAAGAATATGATTATTTTTCACTGGATAGGGGTTAAAACTTACTTGCAATTCTAAGGCCTTTTTAAGTTGCTCTAACACAATTTCTGCAGTTGGTCGTTTTTTTCTATCAACATCTAAGCATTCAGCAACAATCATTTGAAATGTAGACAGCGACCCCGGGTGCAGTTTTTCTTTTATTTCCTTAAACACGATTGAATCAGCTATTCCTTCTTCATGTATGTGATTAAGGATTCGGGTTACATTTTCTTGGTTATAATTCCGTGTATCGGGCACTAACAATTTTCCATACAAGATCTCAAACAAAACAACACCGAATGAGTAAATATCCGATTTTTCAGTGCAAAAACCTGTAACCTCGTAGAGTGGGTCAACGTAGCCCTCTGTGCCTACAAGTTTGCTGATGACTTCCTGATTAATTGGAGTTATCGCAGATAACCCAAAATCGGAAATTTTTGCCTTCCAATCAGCATTTAGTAGAATGTTGGCACATTTGATGTCCCTATGTACCACCACCTCTTTTGCTTTTGTTAGAGCACCTCCATGTAAAAAAGACAATCCCTTAGCAACATCAATGCATATGTTTAGTCGTTTCATCCATGAAAGATCCTTGTCTTCCAAATGCATATCAAGACTCATTTTAGAAGCATGCTCGTAAACAATGATTTTTTCCTCCATTTCATTACAGTAACCCTTTAGACCAATGATATTATCGTGTTTATAATCAAAAAGAATTTCGAGCTCTATCAAAAAATGATGGTTTCCTTGCCCTAGACTCCTATCCAAACGCTTTGCTACAATGATCTCACATCCATTAATAGAATGTTCAACTTTTCCTTTGTATGTCTTCCCAAATCCTCCTTGTCCGACAAGATTCTCATGGCTGAAATTATCTGTGGCAAATTTTATTTGTTCAAATGACATTTGGAGATTGTCCTTGTTGTTTTCCTGTAAATCGTTAACCACTAGGTCAGTGGCAATTCCAGAATTAAAATGCAATGGGATCTCAAAAAAAAATTTCATTACTAATTATATTTTAATGTTATTTAAGTGGTAGTTTACTTTTAAAAAACTACAAACTCGAAAAATATATGGTGTTCGAGTAGTTAAATTTAGTGGTGTTCTAAACAATTTAAAAGAAAAACTATAAATTTAAAAAATATATGGGGTCATGCGGTTAGATTTAGTGGTGTTCTATACAATTTAAAGAGTAATTTCTACTAAAAATTTTCAAACTAGTGGTGTCCCGTGACCCGATGGGTATACTACTCGAGTCGCACTGCACTGGGTTATGTCATTATTTATTAATGTAGCTGCTTCGATCTATAGTCTTAATTCCTAACTCGAAACATTCAATATCAAATAAAGAGTTAATTACACTCAAATGTATCAGGGTGTTTGGAAGTAGCTTTTGAATAGATCCCAGCCCCACCTACAGCCCCAGCCCTATTCCTCAACCAAAACTACATCTACGAGACTCAACCAAAACTCCAACTTGAGTCCCGACTCTAACTCGTTGTTACCAAACACACCCTTAGACCATTCGTAACGCAGCGTTATCGCATCGAAATCGCCAGCATCACGCCTCTATAGCGCCGTAACGCGGCGTGATGGACCGGAAATGATGAAGGCGTGATGATTGCATCACGGTAGAAGATGAAGGCGTGAGGTTTGAATTAGCCAATCAAAAGCTTTCATGTATTTTCTACTTTGATATCATTTTCTTTTTTTATTTTATAAATTAATTGGTAATTTGTGTGTGATGTGTTTGAAGATGGAAGAAGATACAAAGTATATTGGGGATCTGGAGAAGAAGACTGCACGATGAAGATGATATGTTATTTAAAAATTACGTTTTAGTCCCTGATTTTATATAAAGATTACAATTCACTATTTAAGTTATAGTCCCTAAAGTATTACACTATTTCAAACTAAATTTTAAACTTCTTTTAATTAATAAATAACACATGATTTTATAAATTATAAATTATATTATATATGTATTTAATTTTAAATTATAATAATTTGAATTTATAAAAATTAACTAAAAAAATAATAAAATAAATTTAAAATGAAAAAGAAAATAAAATGGTGGGACCAATTTAACTAATCACATAACCATCACGCCCACCACTACAAACTCCATCACGTCATCACCTTTGCCAAATCAGCAATATACCTCACAAAAACACCTCATCACGCCCCATCACCCGGGCACCACTGTGAATGGTCTTAGACTATGTAAATATAAATGGGTAAATGGGTAAACTGATAAAACAATAAAGCAGTGTTACCCCATCAAAAGTGTCAATTGACAGCTTTACAATTTTTAAGAGGTTAAAGGTATAAAATTGTTAATAACGGAATCTTGATCAGACACAATAATAATAATAATAATAATAATAATAATAATAATAATAATAATAATAATAATAATAATAATAATAATAATAATAATAATAATAATAATAATTACTTACTTGTAACGATAATGCTTTCTCAAGTTCCTCCATAATTTCTTTAGCTGTAGGACGCCCATCTTGAGTTTCTGCCACACAACGATATGCGAGTTCTATAAATGTCTTTAAAGAATCTTGATTGGGTCCTTTATTTAGGGTGGAACGAAGCTCATCTACTTCGTCTATTATTTTAGGATCTATCATTGCATTTATTGTTCCTTCTTCAAACTGTCGCCGTGCAACATGTGCAATGCCCTTGTCATTCTCTGCCATGTAAATTTGATCATTGGCAATCTTCCCGGACAAGATCTCAAATAGAACCACCCCGAAAGAGTAGATATCTACGGCTCTTTTCAACCTACCCGTCTTTAAATATTCTGGATCCAAATAGACTTCAGTGCCCGCAATATTAGTTGTATAAACAGTTTTTTCTTCTTTATTTGCGTGATGAAATCTTGAGAGCCCAAAGTCAGCAATCTTCGCTACCAAATTCATATCTAACAAAATGTTGCCGCTTTTTATGTCACGGTGTATTATCTTTTCTTCATCCTCCTTCCTATTGTGAAGATAGTCTAATCCACGTGCAATGTCAATACAGATCTTTAAACGTAGTGCCCAAGTAAGGTTAATTGATTTGTTTGTTCTTCCCAGATAGGCGTCAAGGCTTCCATTAGAAGCATACTCATAAACAAGTATCATATGAGGACCTTCATCACAAAAACCAACAAGAGTGACTATGTTGGGATGCTTACAACTACTAAGCAATTCAATTTCTGCAACAAATCCTTGTTTTGCATGCTTATCTTCTTTAAGGCACTTTATTGCTACAGTTTTGCGAATTTTTGAAATTTCACTTCTGTTTTGATCTACCATTGGGAGCTCAAGTTCTGCTCCGTACACATTACCATATGTTCCAGACCCAAGATATATTTGAGTAAAATTCTTCGTGGCCGACAGTATATCACTCAGTGGAATCTTTAAGTGTTCCATGCTCGTCCCCTACACATGTGTAAACGACAGAGGATTGATAAAGTTGAGAAGTCAAATTGCTAACACAAACTATAATTATATATCGGAGGCACCAAATCTGTTCAATCTACCCACAAATATTTGTAACTGTTAATTCACACAACATCAAGTTGGATGCATGGTATTTGTCATAGGATATATAATCAGTGGCGGATTTATGAATCATAGTCACAAGTGTCACTAGTTAAAAACTCAAAAAATTTACAGCATCTGGTGGTGTCACTCAAAATAATTTACACTATCTAGTGACTAAAAAAACTTAAATTTTTTTTTCCACTAGATGGCTTGTTTCAGTGCTAGCCCGTGCTACCACTGGTAAAGAAGTAGATCCACCCTTGGATATATTTTAAGGGACTGAGTTCACTTTATAGATCATAGCAAACTAATATATCTGTTAACAATATGTTTACATAGGATTCTGGCCTATACGATAGATTTTAGTAAACTAGATTAACGAATTATAATATTGAATTACTGCGCATAATGCGCAATTCACCCGGTACCAGGTCTCGCGCTCGGGAGGTTTGATTACCCGAGGTTTTACCTTTTATGAGGAGCCAATGTGCTCGTTCATAGGAGGGTTTCTTTGCTTACCCAAAAAATTACTGTATCATTTTGACCATTGGTGTATAATTATTGCTTTAATTTATCATAAGAAGCTCAAGTAAAAGGAGTGGATTACCTTCCAACGGTTAGATGACCGTATTCCTTCATCCTTACCAGCAATTATTGACTGCTCCTTTAACTTCATTATTAAAATTAGAGCAGACTAATTTAATAATCACACTTATATAATGACATATTATATTATGAGTTATGATAAAAGAAAAAAAAATCTTCAAAATACTGATATTGGAAAAATTGTTATCAGTTCCTTCTTTCACAACGATAGTCGCGAAATCAGGGTGGTTGAATGGCCGAGTGACCACGTTGTGATCAGGTCACCAACCCAGTCATTCGGCCACGCAACCGGCCCACCTGAATACACAATAGACAGGGGCTTTTTTTCCAGAACAATGAGACGAGATAAAAATTAGAAGGATGGTCTTACAAGATTTTCATGTCTCATTTGAAGTTCCAATGCTCTTTCAAGGTTTCTATCAACTTGATCGATGTTAGGACGTTGGGCTCGTTGTTCCTTCAGGCAACTATATGCTGTTTCTGTATATAGTTTAAATGATTCATGGTCAATTTGTTCTAGTAGAGTTGGATCAATCATATCTTTTAGGCTTTCATCATCGTAACACGATTTGACCAACTGAGCTAATAAGCCTTCTTTTGGATTATGTATGTATTCCTCAAGTTTTTTCATGGTATATAAGGGATGTAGAATGTAAATCTGTTCATTCATCGAGTCACTTTCCTCTGAATGTATGTCTCCATGCGACCACGGTTTTCCATCATCGACAGAATAAGGTTGTCCATAAACGAACGAAGACGACTGTCTGTAAACGAACGAGGACCGCCGCCCATCAACGAACGAGGACGGCCCCCCATCGACGAATGAGGACGGCCGTCCATCAACGAACGAGGACGGCCGTCCATCAATGAATGAAGACGATTGTGTTAGTCCATAATTGATCGTTGTTAACTTTTCGGGTGTTGTTATGTTATTGGTCGATGACGCCAGAATAGATTTGTTATCTTTTGAAATGTAAATTTGCGTATCAACATCAAGCTTTCCATTTTCTGGAACAAAGGCTCTTGTACCACAAAGGATTTCAAACAATACAACTCCAAAAGAGTACACATCCGATTTGTGGGTCACAAATCCTGTCTTTTCGTATGTTGGATCTATGTATCCGATTGTGCCGATAACTTCAGAAAGGAGAAGACGATGCCTTCGATCACTTGTGTTCTTCAACGCATGTTCAAAACCAGATAACTTTGGTTTCCGGTTTTCATCTAGTAATATTTTTGAGCTCTTTATATTACGATGTATGACACTATAATTGTGTCCTACATCAAAATGGATGTAATTCATTGCACGCGCAACGCCAACACATATTTGCAATCGTTGCATCCATGTAAGGTTTGAATCTTTCAGATATTTGTCAAGGCTTTCATGGTTCTCGTACTTGTTTATGATGATGTTCTCACCATTTTCATTACAGTACCCGAGAAAACAGACGAGATTATCATGCTTGAGATCAGAAAGCATTGAAATCTCCTGCCAAAACTCAAGGTCTCCTTGGCCATAATGATAGTGCAATCTCCTTGCCGCGATGACAACTGTCTGCTCTCCAAACCTGATTAGGCGTCCTTTATAAACCTTTCCGAATCCTCCTTGGCCGATGAGATTTTCGTCGGAAAAGTTGTTGGTGGCCTTTAATACTTCTGTAAGCGGGACCTTATACCGAGAAAACTCTTCGTATGAGAACATTATCTGTTCATTCTTAGTTAAAACTCGTGAGCGCGTATAAACTGTAGCTCCCAACTCCTAATTTGTTATGCAATTCAAAGTTTGCATATCAATAAAAAGAAAGGAAAATAATTAGAAAGAAAAAAGTGTTCCGGTGTTCATGAGTTTTTTAAAGGGATCTGAAAAGAGGTGGAAGGAGAATTATGGCTGCACTACCTTAATTCTTATAAGAAGATTATTAATGGTGATGGTAGAGTTTGATGAAGTGTTTTTGTGGGATATATTGATGATTTGTAATGGTGTGATGGCGTAATGGAGTTTGTAATGGTAATAGAGAGTGAAGTTGTGAGTTGGTGGTCAGCCTCCTTTAAGGGAGGTCGGGAGTTCCACCCCGTTGATTACGTATTAACCCACAATTTCATCTGTGCCATGAAGTTCCACCCATGGCACCTTTCTCACATCGTGTTGGGGGGTAAAGGGGAGGGGGTTTTAACGTTCATGCCCCGTATTAGATTGGCGCGGGTTTTCTCATGGGCATGCAGTTGAGAGCGGGTATAACTGTGTAGGAGATGAACGCGTAGATGATTAAGTTCTCTCTCAGTGATCCTAACAGCTGTATAAAGAATGGAGCGATGGAGTGTGGATCCCATTTTTTATAATAGGTGAAGAACTTTTTTTTATTTTAATTTGTTAAATTTAATATATCCAAAAATTTTGATTGAGCCATATACGCTTCACCTAATGAAATTACCCATGATGGATGATCATGTCAACAAAATTTTCTTTCCATCACGCCGGCGTGATGGTGGCGTACAACAACAACAAAACTCAATATCACATAAATGGTATATGGTGTATGGTGATGGTAGCGTAATAAAGGTAAAAAATTTCATATTTAATTATAGTCTAAATGTGAAATGTGAAATATTTTGTTCTCTTCTTTTCTTTAATTTCCTTTTCTTTTAACTTCTTTTTATCTCCGTAAGAAACTGGGGAAAACCAATAATAATAATATATTACATGATAGACTTGGAAGACTTGGAACCATAGACTCGGAACAAGATAAAGTATTCAAAGCATTAATTTATTATTAATTTCATGGATCAGACAACTTGCAAAATATATATATTACTCCGTACATAATAGACTTGGAGCAATTATTGAATCGTGACAGCATATATATGCAATTTTATATGCGCCACAAACAAATATCAATTGTTTACCACAAAATTACTCTCGTCATCCTTAAACTTGTATCGAAATCACGGACGTCCTTAAAACCTTTTTGTCACTCTTGTCGTCACTAAATTTTTAAAAAAATAACGTTCATCGTCCTTCTGTGTAGTTGTCGTCACTTTACTCTGTTAACCTGAAGTATGTGCCAAACATGTAATGTAACACCCCGGTTTTCACTCCCTGTTTTAAGTAGCGCCGCGGAGGATTAAGGCGCGTCACGCCTCAAAGCTTGAGCTGATGAAGAATTATTTGGTAAATGGCTGATGACAATTTGCACTAGGGGCCACGTCACGGGCCTAGAAGCCGCGCCGCGCCTTAACGCGTGGCCTGATGCTGATGCCTTTTTTAAAACGAATAAATGAGGGGCGTTTTGGTCTTTTCACTTGAGGGTCAGTTTTGAGCCACTAAAACTGATTCAAGGCTCATTCAAGCCTCATTTCTTATCCACAAACACTCTCTTCTTGTCTTAGAGAGACAACAACAACAATAACAATACCCAATCCCACCTGTGTGGGGTATGGGGGAGGTTAATCGTAGACAATCCTTCCTCTATCCTAGAATAAAGAGAAATCATTTCTCCGCCCCGAGTGAAACACTCCAAAGAGTAGAGAAAGTCATTTCTCTCTCTATTCGACGGATAAAGAGATTGCTTCCAGGGACCTCGGGCCGAAAAAAAAAATTAAAATTAATAGAAAGTATACAAAATAAACGATACAAACTAGACGCCATGAAAATAGTAAGATCAAATTTTCATGGGTTTTAAATCATGCCTGGAGTTTAATTTAGGCTCTAAGTGGCGGTAAAGTCGCCAATAAATCGACGCTTGCCGTTGACTCACTTAGTAGAGCCATAAAAAAAATTATATATATATATATATATATATATATATATATATATATGTGAAAACGTACCTTAGACTGCCGTGCGAAGCTCAAGGAAAGACAAGAAATGCTACACTACATACCAACATACCTGCATACGCATACATACATACGAGAACATACGAGCATACAACCACAGACATGCCGGCCAACATAAAAGCACTCGAACCAACATACATAAACATGCATACACAAAAACATACATACATAACATGCCAGCAACCAAAAACCAAACCCTAAACGTAAACATGCATACAAACCAACACATACAAACATACATACCCTACAACCAAAACAAACACATACGAACCTGCACACATATACATTCCCAAAACCAAGAAGAGGTCCAGGTAAGAGCAGAGCGCGAACAAACACAAAACATGAAGGTACATACATATACTTTCATACGACAAACACAAAAAGCGAAGACACGAAAATATAAACACACATAACCACAAACCCAAAAACACATACACACAGACCCACATACGCAAAACAAACCACACCCTACTCGTCTATTCTAATTCTATTCCTCCACGTAAGCCTATCAGAAGTCATGTCTTCGGTCAATAAAAGCTCCTTCAAGTCGAGCTTAATTCTGTCGTCCCACCTACGAGTAGGTCTACCCCTTCTCCTAACACCGTCAACCGTAAGTGCCTCGATTCTCCTAACAGGGGCAGTAGGGGGTCGCCTCCTCACATGTCCAAACCATCGAAGTCGTTCTTCTCTTAGCTTGTCGATGATGCTTCTGACTTTCAGATTCTTCCTAAAAACGCTATTTGGGATCCTATCTAACATTGTTTTACCGCATGTCCACCTCAGCATCCTCATCTCTGCCACCTCCATCCTTCTCTCTTGCGCCTTTGTCATTGGCCAACATTCTGATCCATATAGCATAGCAGGTCTAATTGCCACCTTGTAAAATTTCCCTTTCAGCTTTAGAGGGGTCTTCTTGTCGCATAAGACCCCAGTCGCTGCCCTCCATTTCATCCACCCTACTTTAATACGGTGTGACACGTCTTCATCGATCCTCCCCGATTTGTGTAGCATCGAGCCTAGGTATCTAAACGAGGTTTGCAGATGCAAGATCTGGTCTCCAATGCAGATGTTCCATCCATCCTCTTGTTCAATGATCCTATCAAAATCACATCTAAGATATTCTGTCTTTTGTCTACTAATTAGTAAACCATTACTTTCTAAGGCCACCCTCCATTGCTCCAGTCTTCTATTTAGCTCCTCCTTAGATTCGGCCACAAGCACAATATCATCGGCAAAGATCAAGCACCAAGGGATACACTCTTGTATCCTTCGAGAAAGCTCATCAAGGATTAAAGCGAAAAGAAAAGGGTTGAGGGCCGAACCTTGATGCAAACCCACTTCTATTGGGAAGACTTTGGTACTTCCCACTGTCGTTCGAACGCAAGACAACGCCCCATCGTACATATCCCTAATAGTACTAATATATGTACTCGGGATACTTCTACCATTAAGGGTCTTTCAAATCAAGTTTCGTGGAATGCAATCATAGGCCTTTTCCAAGTCTAAGAAAACCATCTCCAAGTTCTTTTGTTTTTCTCTATACTTCTCCATAAGGTTCCTAATAATATGGATTGCCTCTATCGACAATCGCCCTAGCATGAAATCAAATTGGTTTTCCGAAACATTTGTTTCGCTTCAAAATTCTAGTCTCAATCACTCTCTCCCAAAGCTTCATAGTATGGCTGAGTAGTTTTATGCCTCTATAGTTGCCGCAGCTTTGAGCGTCCCTCTTGTTCTTATAGATGGGGATAGTCTCGCTCAATCTCCACTCCATAGGCATTTTAGAGCTTCGAAGCGTCTTGTCTTAGAGAGAGAAACCCATTTTTAGAGTAAGAAAGCTTGATTTGGGGAAGAATATGTGAAAATCTCTTCAAGGTGCAAGTGTTAAGGTTGTTCATCTCGTTCTTGGCTACATTTTGGTAGTGGTGATAAGTACTAATTCGAATTTCATTTGTTGATTTGATTTTCAAGTTTAGAGTTTGAACTTAATGTTCTTGAGAAAACCCATCTAGCTCACAAATGGGTGTTTGAAGCTAGTTGTGGGTGTTGTTGACCCCTTGTTGGTAGGTTTTGGGTTGGAAGACTAATTGGCCATGTTAGGGCTTGCAATTTAGGTATAATCACTAGGATTAGTGACTATGTTGATGTTGGAACCCAAATGAGTGTGTTTGGAAGCTTGATTTTAAAGTGGGTCAAAATTAGGGTTTGTAAGTGATTTGGGGAAGACAAGTGTTTAACACTTGTGTTTTGATTTAATTGGCGTTATAGGACCATTTTCACTAGTGTTAAGTGAGTATTGGTTAGTTGGGCATTGGTTGTGCTTGGAAGTGCAATTGGGTCAAAATTGCACTAAGTGTCAATTTGGGTTGGTTTGTAATCCACCCTAATTGTGTTGTTTGTTATGTGATAAATGGAATAGGTACTTTCCATTGGCAGATTTCGGATTTGGTTTGCATTCATCAAGGTAACAAGGTGAGTGTAAATATATTATATGCGTATGTATGCATAGGATGGGTGCGGGTGGTGTAGAGTGATTCTTGTGCACCGGGGTTCACTTTACATATGTGTGGGTTGATGGACCTATGAGTTAGGTTCCGCGTGGCACGTTTGTGCGTTTTGGGTTACCACCCTTGAGGTAATGAATCTCGTGAGTTTCGGATTCACATTGACAAGTAGGTCAACCCCATTGACGTTGTTGAGGTGATTTGGGTAGTGAATCGCGTGTGGTTTCGGATTCACAATGTCGCGTGTGGCTTCGGGCATTCCCATTATCGTTGTTATGAATTAGGGTAATGAATCTCGTGTGGTTTCGGATTCACTGGGGCGCGTGTGGTTTTGGACAACCCTATTGTCATTGAGGTGGATGTGGTGAATCGCGTGTGGTTTCGGATTCAATGGGGCGCATGTGGTTTCGGCCAACCTTCATGTGTTTGAGGTTAAGGGGTTAACCTTGGGATATTGGGTATTGCGTGTGTATATATATATATATATATATATATATATATATATATATATATATATATATATATATATATATATATATATATATATATATATATATATATATATATATATATATATATATATAACTATATATAAATCTATTTTCATATGTCCTATGTGTCATCACCTCCTTCAATCAAGCCCCACTTGGGAAATAATCTCTACTCACAATAAACCTATACATATACAAGATTTGTTCCTATATTTTTTTTACCTCACAAACTACCTATACATATATACACATACACCACGTCACCATCCCATGTGCCTAACAATTTGAAATCAGTTTCAAATTTGATTTTTGGGGTCCTTTTATTTAATTATTTATTATTTATATATTGTGTAAGTACATTGGGAAGGTAGAACACTTACTTTTTATCACACACCCATGTGATCAAGCATCTTTATTGTGTAGGTTTTTAAAATATATCAAGATCCAAATATATCCAAATCAAATATTTAGATCTACAGAAGTAAAATAAATGCTCTCAAACTCTCTCTCTTCCTCATCTTCTGATACGACCTCTTTTCCCAGTATTCATCCTAATTGTTCTTCAATAATCTCTGGTAATTAATCGTATTCACACTAAAATCTTATTAATTTCAGTATCTCCGCGATTGTTATCATTATCAGATTCCATCGGCTCCCAAAAGCAACATATCCACCGGATCAGCAGCGCCATTTTCATTTTAAAGTTAGGGTTTCTTCAATTGAAATTTCGGATTACATTATACTTCTTTCTATTCGATTTATTTTTTTGGCTACGTCTACTGATTTTGTCTATTGGCTTTATTGATTATCAGATGTTCGTATCGGTGGTTACGATTAATATAATTCATGTTATAATCTTTGTCGTTAGGTCGCACGCAATCGCTCTCGCTGTTGACATCTTTTTGGTGAGCAAATATTCGGTTTTTATGACATAATTTGTTTAGTTTCTGCAGTTTAATTTTTTATATGATTTAGTTGTTGTAATAAGGTAAGTTCAGTATCATCTTTGACTTTTTTTTTTTTTTGGTTAATTTTCTTAATTTTTCCCCTATTTTAATTGCTAACTCTGGTTTTGTTGTGTTATATGTTTGTATCGAAGAATATGTTTGGAAGATATATAAGTTACAAATTTTTAATTGCTAAATGTTTGTAAGTAATAGTAATTTTTTTTACTTCTTTTGAATGTTTCATTATTGATGTTGATATGAAAGTATGAATCTGAACTTCTTTCACGTGCTCTATTCAGTTTTTGACTTGAATGTTAAATCTCGGAAGAACCACTTCTCTAATAAACACGATTTACCATGTACACTACATTTTCTAAGTATTTGTTTCTATTATAACTTATATTTATGCTTCTCTTTTCTGACCTGAAAATAAACCATACTCTTTTAATGCTTGGTATTGCTGTTTGTTTTCCATTAAAATGTTGTTAATGAAAATACATGATCGATATTAGAAGCTTCGTTTCTATTTGTTGCTGTTAACATGAGCATAATGTATAGTTGAAGCTGTTTTAAATTGATATGTTTCTGAACTTACATCTTTAGTTTATAGTTATTTGCTTGGTGTTGCTGTTTGTTTTCGATTGAAATGTTGATAATGAACAAAATTGGATCGACATGAAAAGCTTCGTTTCTATTTATTGCAGTTAACATGAAAATTATTTTTTCTTTGCTTTTGACTTAGGTATTTGATGTGTTATGGCCTCTGGGTTTTAATTTCCGACTGGTTTCAGTTTAATACAGATTTGGTTTGTTTTTTATTACAAGGGATTGACGATTGGAGAGCCATTTTTTTCCTTTTTTTAGTGTCATACAGGATCAGTATGCTTGATTTACTATTGATGGCTTGATTCTAGAAGTTAAATTTAGGTCAAAGGGTTTTATCAGTAATAATAAATTAAATTTGAAATTGATAATGGGGTTGTTTGTGATTATTTTCACGATATTACTCACTAACTGCTAGGATCAACACGTACATAAACAATGTAAGTTATAAGTTTTAGGGCTTAGTACTGATAATTTTGCTATTATTGTTTTTACAGGTTGTCTACCGTACTGCATGCGGACGTTGCCTGTTCAGAAAAAAGGAGGAAAATCAACTATCCTGGGATATCATGTTAAATAGCAACGAAGTAGACGAATTGCTAGGGTTTAGGGTTTAGGGTTTAGTAACGTTGAGGATTCAGAGTTACGAACTGTATTTCAGGTAACAACGGTTATTATTTGGGACTAGGATCTATTAATTTCGAAAACGTGAGTGAACGAGGACGGATCGCTCGTCGTGTTGATAACAATGCGGATAATAAGAAACAGTTTCAGCTCGAATCCTCATGGAATTAGCAATGGGGAAGATACTCGAACAACTTTAATCATTAAAAACATTCCTAATAAGTAAAAAAAAAAACTCCTTTATTTTCATTATCAATCAAATCACTAATTAAAGTGTTACTAATTTAAATTTTTTTATTAATCTTTTAGGTATACTTCAAAGATGTTGCTAGACGCCATTGACGAAAATCATAGTGGAACTTACGATTTTCTTTGCCTGCCGATCGCTACCACACATTTGGATTGTTTTTTTATAACCTAAATGGTATGGTATTTTATCATCCAACTTTAATTACATTCAATAATGCTGCTAATTTTTGTTTGATTTATCATTTCTGACTCATATTTAATATGTGTCTTGATTTCAGATTTTAGATAGCATATATCAATTATCAATGTGTATCTTTGTGTTTTTATGTGTATGTATATTATGTCCATGTATATATACATCTATCGGAGCTTTTAGGTCTTAGCAAGAGTTAAAACAGGGGATGCTTTAGCTATAGATAGATATATTCTGTATTCTATCTTTTGTGCATTTTTTTCAATCCTTTTGAATGTTTTTGATAACTTACACAATTTGATTATGCCTTTTGCAGATAGAAAGAACAGAGCATTACTTTTGAACTCAATTTCACAAATGGCAACTATTCAAAGATCAACAAAAGCAGCAGATTCGATAGAACCATTTTCAAATGATCAAAAGATGCCAAATGCCTTTAAAGCCATGAGATTGTTAGGGCTAACTTCTGAAGATATCAGACCAATCCTTAAAAAACTTATGAAACTGTATAATGGCAAACTAATTGAGGAAGATAATTATAGAACTCTTACAGATGCTATATTTGAATCACTGATGTGTAGTGATTACATCTAATATTTTTTATTGTAAATATTATGAACATGTGTGATTTAACTTCTGATATAGAGCTCCTAATGGAACTGCCCGAAGAGTGCACATTTGAGAGCGCACTGGCTAATTTGACTGTGAGTGATAATTATTAAACGCGCGTCATTACTCACAATCAAATCAGCCAGTCCAGTCTCAAATGTGCACTCTTCATGCAGTTCCATTAGTAGTTCTGTATCAAGAGTTAAATCTCACATGTTCTGAATATTTCCAACCAAAAATATTATATGTAATCACTACACATCAGTGATTAAAATATAGCATCTGCAAGAGTTCGATAATTATCTTCCTCAATTAATTCGATAACTATTAATCATTCCTACGGAGAAGAGAATACCTTTCAGATTCCAAAGATATAATATATCAATTGTCGTTGTGCTTTACAATGACCATAAGTAAAAGTCAAGGACAATCACTGGAGCATGTCGGTTTATTTCTACCAAAAACTAACTTTAGTCATGGGCAACTATATTGTTTAGCTATCTTTATTGTTAGTGTAATTTGACGGTTATGTTATATTAGTTTACTTTATGTAGAGTTTTATGTTTGAAGCATGTAAAGTGCTCAACTTGGTCATCTTATCATTTTTGTAGAGTGGATGATAGATACTGATAGCTTTATTTATTATTATTTTTTAATTTGCTTATGCTTATACTTATTGTCGGGTTTTACCATTTAGTATTCTGTTTGATGACATAAAGTGTTATATTGTGTTGATTTAAGTTTGGGTATCATTTGTATTGAACATGTGTTTAACATGTTGCATTATTTGTTACCACTAAAATGCTGCGGTTAATTTAGTATATTCAGATCATGATTTATAATTTTTGTTTCCAATTAATTGGTATTATGGTTATTGAACAAATATGATAAGATATATTTGTTTTAGTACAAGTTTCAACAACGAGAGAACTATGCTTTCTCAGATTCATGCAAACGCTTCATTTTGTAAATAATAGGTTCTAGACGGACATGATGGCATATTCATAACCATTGGATACTTACCATAAACATTCATTCGGAATAAAGATGATAAGATTGTTTTTCTGTATCCAAGTGACATGTAGTTTTTCTTTTAAACTATATTCATTTTGTTTAATCTCATTGAGCAACTACATGAAAGTTAGTGATTTTTGACAATAAACAATTGATTATTACATTGTAATTGTATTCATTAATTCATCAATACCGTTTACATCATTAGTCATTATAAAGTTGAAAGGACCCGTTCATATACATTATAAACGATTCACAATAGTTGATTACATCGCGAGGTATTTGACCTCTATATGATACGTTTTACAAACATTGCATTCGTTTTTAAAAGACAAACTTTCTTTACATCAAAAATTGATGGCATGCATACCATTTCATATTACATCCAACTATAATTGTCTTAATATTAATCTTGATGAACTCAACGACTCGAATGCAACGTCTTTCAAAGTATGTCTTGAATAACTCCAAGTAATATCCTTAAAATGAGCTAATGCACAGCGGAAGATTTCTTTAATACCTGAGAATAAACATGCTTTAAAGTGTCAACCAAAAGGTTGGTGAGTTCATTAGTTTATCATAATCCATCATTTCCGTAATAGTAATAGACCACAAGATTTCAGTTTCTATAAATATCCGTACACTCGCAAGTGTATAAAAGTATTCTATAAGTTGTAGGCACCCGGTAACAAGCCTTAACGTTCATGTTTTACCCTCTGAAGTACACCAGATCAGGTGTGTTTAAAATAACCTCGAAGTACTAAAGCATCCCATAGTCAGGATGAGGTTTGTCAGACCCAATAGATCTATCTTTAGGATTCGCGCCTACCGTACATAGACAAGTAGTTTAATGTTACCAAGCTAAGGGTATATTTCTGGTTTAAACCCACATAGAATTAGTTTTAGTACTTGTGCCTATTTCGTAAAACATTTATAAATCAGCGCATGTATTCTCAGCCCAAAAATATATATAAAAAGGGAGCAAATGAAACTCACAATACTGTATTTCGTAGCAATTATGTATATGACGGCACTGAACAAGTGCAGGGTTTGTCTCGGATTCACGAACCTATATTAAGTATATATATTTATATGTTGGTCAATATCTGTGTAACAATTTAGGTCAAGTCGTAGTGTATCACAATCCTAATGCTCGAGACCGACATGCAAAAGTCAACAAAAGTCAACTTGACCCAAAATGACTTCCAAAATCTATACATGTTTATTATATAACTTATATATAGTAGTTTTATATATTTAAATATATTTATCAGATCTTATTATACTAAATAATACAAGTCATTTATTAATAAATAAAAATTTATATTAAAATTCATATATGATAAAAATATACTTTTATATATCTCAAGTAATAAAATTTATAAAATTCACTTAATACCATAAAAATATAGTGGTATGTATTATTAATGTAATTACATTACGTGTGGTAAAAATATCTTTGTACGCATATTTATTTGATAAAATAATATTGATAATAATGATAATGATAAAAATAATAAAATGATAGTTTCAATAAAAATATTAATTTTTAGTAATAAAGATAATTTTAGCAATAACATCAACTGATAACAGTTATAATAATCGTTTTAATAATAATATTAAAATTAATGATAATTCAGTTGACCATATCTTTTAATCCGTTCATCGAAACCACACGATTTCTAAATGAAAAGTTATTAATTTTTTCTTCAGCTTTTCAACGACATGCATATCATATAACTTATCTCAGTAGCATATGTATCAAATTCGTGATTTATCATAAACTATTTAACGACGAAACTAAGCATACAAACATGCATAATCATATATACTCGAGCACTAGTCAGGGATACACTATTAATATAGAAAAGATAAGATATGAATGCTAACGTATCAATATTGTGATTCAATATTGCAAGAAAGTACGTAGACGCAACGAAAATGATAAACGTTAGGTTGACCTCACGAGCAATACCCTCGATCAATACCCATAACCTTCATAGCTATAACCCATAATTTCCTTAGCTCTATCCCATTTGAAAACTTATTTTGAAATCGTCTGAATATAACTCCGTCGTAGTATTTTATGTATACTAATAATATCTTGAAATAATACTAAGTAAATATATATATATATATATGTAATTCGATTGAGAGAGTTTAGAGAAATATATTTTCAAGTTTCTATGAAATAATGAAACCTATTGAATTCTATTTATAATAGATTTTTGAATTATTAAAGTGAATTATTAAAGTATGAATTATTAAAGTGAATTATTAAAGTATGAATTATTGAAGTGAATTATTAAAGTATGAATTATTAAAGTGAATTATTAAAGTATGAATTATTAAAGTGTGAATTATTAAAGTATGAATTATTAAAGTGAATTATTAAAGTATGAATTATTAAAGTGAATTATTAAAGTATGAATTATTAAAGTTAAAGTAAAGTAAAAGTAAAGTAAAGGTAAAGTTAAAGTATAGTAAAAGTATAAAACTATGTACATATAATACGCGTATAAAAAAATATATATAATATTAATTTAAATCATTTTATATATTTAATAAAATAAAATATAAATATCGTTATCTTTATCATACTGGTTAAGTATTGAGTTGTCAAAAAGAATAGATTTCTTAAATCACAGTGGACCTCATAACATAGGCCCGTAATCATATCATAATGTATCTGATAATTCAATTATTTGATATTATCTCTTAATTCTATCGATAAATATATCGATACAAATATGTTCATGTAAAGTATCATATATCTAATACTTTGTTAATGTTTTCAGTTAATATTATATATTATATATACATATCTATATACACATAATTGTTCGTGAATCGTCGAACACGGTCAAAGGGTAATTGATTACGTGAATGTAGTTCCAAACTTTTTGAGATTCAACATTACAAATTCTGCTTATCGTGTCGGAAACATATAAAGGTTAAGTTTAAATTTGGTCGGAAATTTCCGGGTCGTCACAGTACCTACCCGTTAAAGAAATTTCGTCTCGAAATTTGATCGAGGTCGTCATGGCTAACTATAAAAATGTTTTCATGACGAATATGAGTTGATAAATAGAGTTTTATCATCATTGAGTAATATAGATAAAACAATTTGATTACGCGAAGAGTATAAGTGAAGCTATCGCAAGAGAGTGAAATGAGTAAACGTATATTCGTTTTAACCGATGACGTAGTTATGATTGATTTTCGGAATTCATGGGATTTAAAGAAAATCTTTGCAATAAGATTTGGTTCTTCGGCGATTAAGGAAATCAGGATCTTCTTGGATTAAATGCGATAATCTGTCTCGATTTCTCTGTCTGATATTTTACTATAATTCCACCCCCTTCGTTTCTTTATTTCCACAGCTCACACCTTCTAGTCTTTCTCCCCAATTCATACTTTAAAGCATTCGTTAATATGCTTCATCCAGTATTGATTCTTGATATACTCTTAACTTTCATATCTGTCATTCTTCTTTTTCATCTACCACCGGAGGAAGTTATTTTCTTCTACCATTACCTTGGGGTTATTGTATTTTTTATTCTCCTGTGTCTTTATATTGCTATACGCATTGATATACACGGTTTGTAATTTCGAGATTGTTATCGGGCTTTATATTCTCCATTATATTTCGGAGCTTCATGCTTTCGTTTTCTCTTCCCGACCTTAAGTCAAGCGGATAATGGTCCAGAATTCATAGATATGAATTTTTGGATGAACATAGTTAATGTTCCAAGAAGAAAATCTTAATGGTACGATCTTGATTTGGCAAATTACCAGAATATCCAAAAATATAGAGCTATCAAGATGATATGTTCTTAATATGTTTGAAAATTGGGTAGAATGTAAGAGTCGTGTAAACAGTACATGATGACGGTATGTTCTATGAATCATCACGTTCCATTAGAAACTCAGCATGACTTACTGTAATATAATCACGTTGATCAAGTGTCATTATATTATACTAACTCATGCTTCAATTCCCAACACTACTTCAAAAACATTCCTATTTTAAATTCAATTTTTTTTTTTTTAGAATTTAGAAACTAACAAAGTTTCTTTTTATGTTGTAACGCAGATATTGCGAAGAGATAAAAGATTTCGGATAAGAATAGTTGTGAAAATATCTTCAGGAATATCGAAGATATTATAATAAAAGATACGATAATATGGATGATGAAGAAGATTTGTCTGTGAAGGTTTAGAATAAGAAGTAAGTTGTTTGCAAATGATTTCAGTAGACACTGAATCATTTGGATCCTTTGAAGGCAGGTTTAGTCTTTGTGATTTGTCCACAGCCTCCTTCATGGTCTGCTCAATCCGTTTTCCAGTTTCAAACCTTCTCTTTTTCTTAGCTTTACCACCATACTATTCTTTATCATCAAACTTTTGACTGTTAAAGTCGTTTATAGTTTTTGCTGCTTCATCAGCATTTTTCCAATTTCGGAGAACTAGTTCATAGTTTGGGATGTTTTTCAGAAAATTCACATTCGAAGTATGTAAGTCTAGGAGATAGACTTTATATGTATAACTTTTGACGTAAAATTGTCGCGAAATTCAAAATACTGATTGCTAATTCCCAGTAGTTGGTGTGACAATTATTGTTACAGGATGTAGGTGAGTACATGATGGGGTTTTAATGAATAAGTATAGTGGCTTTTCGGAGAGGCTTAAGTCGAAGGTTAATGAAGTTGTTGATAAGTTTACTGCTAATGTGGCGAGATATGAAAGGTTCCCCGGTAACAATGATGAAGCGGTAATTGTTATAATAAGGTTTATTCGTATAAACAAATGAAGGTGATTTGCTGGAGCTGTGACAAAACTGTCTATTTTGGAAAGAGATTGAAAAATTATATTTGGTAATAAATATCAAAGGATCTGACACGGATACGTGTTAAACTATAACTTTGGTTTCGAGAGCTTTTCAGATGCATGACAGTGGGTAATATGTGGTTGGATCATCATCTCGCATGTCTTTAGGAATTTTGAAGTGTTTGAACACATATTGTAATTGTTAATATACATATGATGTTCTAAGATTTTGAATGATACAAATATTTTTTGTGAGTTCCATGAATAGAAATGAGGTTCTAGGACAGTTTTGAAGTCAAAGTATAGTTTTGAAAGATGTAGGAATCTAACAGTGATGATTTCGGTTATATCTTGAATCGAATTCTGAGATTTCAAAATCAGAATATGTAATTAGATTTTGAATGAGTATGGTTGTTTTGATTTCTATAAAAGAATGTATATTGTTGTGAAAGTATGGAGTATAATGGATGATTTGCTGAATCAGATTCGAAGAATGTAACATATTAATTGTGAATTTATATATCTCTCGGGTATTACCTACCCGTTAAAAATTTTTTCACAATTAATATTTTGTACAAAAGAATTTTATTACAGTCTTTATGGAAATATATATGTGTATATTTCTTCAGATGTAATATTGATTTAATGAGTTAATATTAAATTAAACTCATTTGATTTATGGTTAAGGCTAGGATAGATAATTTCTAAACTTTAGAAATTACATAATCGCCGTAGAATGTTTCCCCAATGAAGTTATGAATCAATACTTCATCGTTGTGGTATTCCTTGGTATCTACATGGCGTATGACGTCGATGCTTGTGGGACAGATTGTGAAGTTGAGGTTTGCGATGCGGTTGTTGTTGGTGGTGGTAATGGTACTGTTGATGTTATTGATGGTGGTACTGGTTATGCTGCTGGTGCTGCTACTGGTGTTTGTAACCTTTGCACCATATTCTCCAAAGCCACTACCCGAGCGCGAAGCTCGTTGACTTCTTCTATTACACCGGGGTGATTTTCGGTTCGGACGAGCGGATAAATAAGATCTAGAATTTGGTGTAGTATACAATTATGACGAGATACTCTGGAAATGAGAGAGAAAATGGTGTTTCGGACAGGTTCGCCGGTAAGTGCTTCAGATTCATTGCCAAGAGGGCAATGTGGTGGATGAAAGGGATCGCCTTCTTCTTGTCTCCAATGGTTAAGTAGATTACGAACCCATCCCCAATTCATCCAGAATAGATGATGGCTAATTGGTTGATCCATTCCGGTCACACTGCTTTCGGAGCTCATGTGGAAATCCATATCGGCATAGCTGTCGGAATCCGAGGAACTCGAACTGGTTGAGGGATCTATCTTGTATGATCAGGGAAAGAATTTTTTGGTATGAAATAGATTATAGAATTTAGATTTGGTATTCTTCAATACATAATTTACATATGTATATATAATACCAAAATCCCATAAATTACGGAGGAATCTTTAAAAGATGTCAGTCAAAGTTCACAGTAACAGATATGCTAAGATAAGAATTCGTCTATACACTATTATGCAATAAATGTAGGAAAACGCGTCTAGACTTAAGAATGATAAGCAGGTAATTTCCTAAGGATGGTAAGTAGATGATTTCCGACTAAAAATGATAAGCAAAACTTTTGACATGCAGACACGGTCGAAGTCCAGACTCACTAATTCATCTTAACAACTATCAGTTAGACACACTAATGTAAGACCTGGTTCGCTAAGACCACCGCTCTGATACCAACTGAAAGGACCCGTTCATATACATTATAAACGATTCACAATAGTTGATTACATCGCGAAGTATTTAACCTCTATATGATATGTTTTACAAACATTGCATTCGTTTTTAAAAGACAAACTTTCTTTACATCAAAAATTGATGGCATGCATACCATTTCATATTACATCCAACTATAATTGACTTAATATTAATCTTGATGAACTCAACGACTCGAATGCAACGTCTTTCAAAGTATGTCTTGAATAACTCCAAGTAATATCCTTAAAATGAGCTAATGCACAGCGGAAGATTTCTTTAATACCTGAGAATAAACATGCTTTAAAGTGTCAACCAAAAGGTTGGTGAGTTCATTAGTTTATCATAATCCATCATTTCCGTAATAGTAATAGACCACAAGATTTCAGTTTCTATAAATATCCGTACACTCGCAAGTGTATAAAAGTATTCTATAAGTTGTAGGCACCCGGTAACAAGCCTTAACGTTCATGTTTTACCCTCTGAAGTACACCAGATCAGGTGTGTTTAAAATAACCTCGAAGTACTAAAGCATCCCATAGTCAGGATGAGGTTTGTCAGACCCAATAGATCTATCTTTAGGATTCGCGCCTACCGTACATAGACAAGTAGTTTAATGTTACCAAGCTAAGGGTATATTTCTGGTTTAAACCCACATAGAATTAGTTTTAGTACTTGTGCCTATTTCGTAAAACATTTATAAATCAGCGCATGTATTCTCAGCCCAAAAATATATATAAAAAGGGAGCAAATGAAACTCACAATACTGTATTTCGTAGCAATTATGTATATGACGGCACTGAACAAGTGCAGGGTTTGTCTCGGATTCACGAACCTATATTAAGTATATATATTTATATGTTGGTCAATATCTGTGTAACAATTTAGGTCAAGTCGTAGTGTATCACAATCCTAATGCTCGAGACCGACATGCAAAAGTCAACAAAAGTCAACTTGACCCAAAATGACTTCCAAAATCTATACATGTTTATTATATAACTTATATATAGTAGTTTTATATATTTAAATATATTTATCAGATCTTATTATACTAAATAATACAAGTCATTTATTAATAAATAAAAATTTATATTAAAATTCATATATGATAAAAATATACTTTTATATATCTCAAGTAATAAAATTTATAAAATTCACTTAATACCATAAAAATATAGTGGTATGTATTATTAATGTAGTTACATTACGTGTGGTAAAAATATCTTTGTACGCATATTTATTTGATAAAATAATATTGATAATAATGATAATGATAAAAATAATAAAATGATAGTTTCAATAAAAATATTAATTTTTAGTAATAAAGATAATTTTAGCAATAACATCAACTGATAACAGTTATAATAATCGTTTTAATAATAATATTAAAATTAATGATAATTCAGTTGACCATATCTTTTAATCCGTTCATCGAAACCACACGATTTCTAAATGAAAAGTTATTAATTTTTTCTTCAGCTTTTCAACGACATGCATATCATATAACTTATCTCAGTAGCATATGTATCAAATTCGTGATTTATCATAAACTATTTAACGACGAAACTAAGCATACAAACATGCATAATCATATATACTCGAGCACTAGTCAGGGATACACTATTAATATAGAAAAGATAAGATATGAATGCTCACGTATCAATATTGTGATTCAATATTGCAGGAAAGTACGTAGACGCAACGAAAATGATAAACGTTAGGTTGACCTCACGAGCAATACCCTCGATCAATACCCATAACCTTCATAGCTATAACCCATAATTTCCTTAGCTCTATCCCATTTGAAAACTTATTTTGAAATCGTCTGAATATAACTCCGTCGTAGTATTTTATGTATACTAATAATATCTTGAAATAATACTAAGTAAATATATATATATATATATATATATATATATATATATATATATATATATATATATATATATATATATATATATATATATATATATGTAATTCGATTGAGAGAGTTTAGAGAAATATATTTTCAAGTTTCTATGAAATAATGAAACCTATTGAATTCTATTTATAATAGATTTTTGAATTATTAAAGTGAATTATTAAAGTATGAATTATTAAAGTGAATTATTAAAGTATGAATTATTGAAGTGAATTATTAAAGTATGAATTATTAAAGTGAATTATTAAAGTATGAATTATTAAAGTGAATTATTAAAGTGTGAATTATTAAAGTATGAATTATTAAAGTGAATTATTAAAGTATGAATTATTAAAGTGAATTATTAAAGTATGAATTATTAAAGTTAAAGTAAAGTAAAAGTAAAATAAAGGTAAAGTTAAAGTATAGTAAAAGTATAAAACTATGTACATATAATACGCGTATAAAAAAATATATATAATATTAATTTAAATCATTTTATATATTTAATAAAATAAAATATAAATATCGTTATCTTTATCATACTGGTTAAGTATTGAGTTGTCAAAAAGAATAGATTTCTTAAATCACAGTGGACCTCATAACATAGGCCCGTAATCATATCATAATGTATCTGATAATTCAATTATTTGATATTATCTCTTAATTCTATCGATAAATATATCGATGCAAATATGTTCATGTAAAGTATCATATATCTAATACTTTGTTAATGTTTTCAGTTAATATTATATATTATATATACATATCTATATACACATAATTGTTCGTGAATTGTCGAACACGGTCAAAGGGTAATTGATTACGTGAATGTAGTTCCAAAATTTTTGAGATTCTACATTACAAATTCTGCTTATCGTGTCGAAAACATATAAAGGTTAAGTTTAAATTTGGTCGGAAATTTCCGGGTCGTCACAAACGTTTTCGCATACTATGAGTTACCGTGCAACGCACGGGCTCATAAAGTATCGAACAATGTACAAAAAAATATTTGTTCAACAATTTTAAATAAATATATTTCGTTATTAAAAAATATTATATCATTTGTTGATACTAATTTAATTAAATATCATTTTTAATCAGTTATATTAAAGCCCCCGTGCATCGCACGGGCTCAAAAAATCTAGTATATATATATATATATATATATATATATATATATATATATATATATATATATATATATATATATATATATATATATATTTATTGTTATGTTGTAGCTAATATTGCGGATTTGACATGGTGGTACGTAGTGTATAGCTTGCTTAGTTATAATGTGTTTATTACTTGTGTTGGTGATACGTATTCATTTTATGCATATGTATGTATATAGTATGTATATTCTCACTAAGCTTTATAGCTTACTCTCTCGTTGTTTATATTTTTATAGATTCGCATGGAAGAGGTGGCAAGGGTAAGTGCAGGGACTAGTGGATTATGGTGAGTTTCTTTAGAAGACTTCCTTTTGGATTTGATTTAGAATTGGGTAGTGCATTCCCAATCACCATGCTCGGTCTTATGTTGGAGTTAAACGCTTTGGGTCGAAAATGTCTTTTGGTTGTGTTAAACGGCTCTTGGGATGTTATGCCCATTTTGACACCTAAACTTATGTAATGTATAAATTAAAGTTGTTTAAACTTGTCGTGTATTGGAAGTCGCTTTGAAAACGTAAAATTGTGGTGTCGTGTTATTAATGTTAATGTTGTATAAAAGAAAAAAAAAATTTGGGACGGTATATTGATGGGTTGGGTCATTACATGTAAGGGAAATTCTCTTATTTTATCTCTTTTACAATTCAAGGACGACCGACGTATTGTTGTCTTTCTTCCCTTATCTTCATCTTCATTCACAACATTTCACAAACCCCAGTTTCTTTCTTCACCTAACCTTCTCATTTTCTCATTATTCAATTTCACATTCATCACAATAAATCTGAAAACCAAATCACTTCAATTTAAAAATTGCAACTGCACTTATGTATCATTTATTCATCTTCATGAGCTTAAAAAATCAACTTCATCAATTCATGCTTCTTCATTCAATATGAGCCGAGATTCGTGATCTAAAACTAAAACCTAATGTTCGTGCATCATTAATTCAGATTAACAGCAAAAGATTTGTGGAATTTGATCACGTATTCTTCGTTCTTCATAAACTCGAGCTGTTTTGGTCTCAAGATTGATCCGCAATAATTTGAGGAAATGTAAATAGGGAGTTGCTTAGAATGTAACATCCCGTTTTCCCCGAATGTGACTTAAGGTGCGTATTTAACCTCATGTACGTTTAATATTGTATCTGTGTTTGATTATGTTTAGTTGAGTGTTTTAAAAATGTAGAAAATGTTCAATCAGGCCTATTGTCGCATTTGAAGGAGGTCTATCGCGACCTGGTGTGTCGCGTAACGCGACGAAACCGTTTCGAACGCGATAAAATTCTGAGAACCCATCAACAGTGAGTATGTCGCGTTTTGGGTTGATGTGTCGCGACCTAGTGTGTCGCGGATCGCGACAATCCCTGTTCAAACGCAATGCCCCAAATTTCCTGGTTTCAGTTCAGATGTCGTGTTTAAAAATTACCTGTCGCGTGTGAGTGTCGCAAAACGCGACAAGGCGTCGCGAAACGCGACAAAAGTCGCTGTTTTACAATTTTGTCCATTTTAAATGGAATCTTTTGGGGGCATGTTAGTCTTTCACCATGAGTCCAGTTTTGGGAGTCTAAAACTGGTTGGAGGTTATCCAAAACTCATTTCTCACTTTTCCATTTAATTAAAATCAAACCTAGAGAGAGAGTTGAGGTTTTAGAGTGAGAGAGCTCATTTTGGTGAAGAAGAAGATCGAATCTCGCCCGAACCCAAGCTTTAAAGTTGTTCCCTATGTCTCTAGCTACACTTTGATAGTCTTGTTAAGTCTTAACTCTATGTTTTGAGTTTTAAATTAGTTTATGCTAGGGTTTGGTTCATTTGGAACTTGTATGACCCATTTGGAGGTTAAATGGGTGGGTTTTGGGTTAGATTGATGAAAGTAAACCCTAATAGCGATAATCTAGGGTTTAGTCTTATGAAATGAGATTTGTAAGTGTTAATGGTGTTGTTAAGCATTAAAATACTTGTTAAATGTTGATAAAATTGTAAATGGGTCATGATTGACTAAGTTTGCAAGTGTAAGTGTTAAAATGGGTCAATTGGGTAATGTTGACCTAGTTTGGGTAAAATGAGTATGAAAAGACTCTAAATGGTGTTAGTTGGTGATATTGGGCTAAAGTCACTAGCTTATAGTGATTTATAATGGGTCTTGGCCATTTATGGGTGGTTTTGGGTGTAAGAGAGTTATTTAATGCTTTTGGGTCATTAAATGCTCAAGTGTAAGTAATGTGGTAATTTCCACTAGTTGTGTATTGAATGTGTACTTATGTATTAGGTACTTTGCTCGAAGCATACAGAAGTGTTAAATCACCACCGACGTGTTAATGTGAGTGGAATAATTATATGCGTGCATATATGATGTATTTATTTGTGTAGTATGAGTTGTGAAGTGTCGACGTGTTAAGACACCACTTCTTACGTAGCGAGTGAAGTGTCGACGTGTTAAGATACCACTCGGGAGTGAAGCATCGACGTGATAAGATTCCACTTCGAGAGATGTAACGAGTGAAGTGTCGATGTGCTAAGACACCACTTGGGGTGAAGTGTCGACATGTTGAGGCACCACCCGGGGTGAAGTATCGACGTGTTAAGATGCCACCCGTGGGGTTAGTGTACGACGTGTTAAGTGCACTAATGGTTGTTATGAACTCCAACGGTCTTTAAATACCATTCCCTCGTTCGATTGGTTAACCATGATTGTGTGTGTGTGGATTGTAGCATATTATATTGTTTAAACTATATGCTATTGATATGCTAGCTCATATGGTGGAAGGTTTAGTATTATACTTGTGATAGTATGATTATTTATATTGCTAGCATGTATGCGGTAAATGCGTAAGTGATTGCAAGTAAGTAGGTTGTATATGTAATCGTATAATTGTTGCACTCACTAAGCATTAGTTTACCCCTCTCGTTGTTTATCCTTTTTAGATGCAGGTGCGGATAAGGTAAAAGGGGTTGTTGGGCACTAGGTGTCCTTTGATGATGTTTGTGGAAGCTTTTGAAGTTGGCCTAGCGTTTTGGGTAGTTTAGCCCCAAACCATGCTCAAAGTGTTGTTTGGATTAAAACTATCGTTTTTAGATAGGTCAAACTTGTATCACATTTGTTAATGGCCTTCGTACCTTTTGTAAAACATTAAACTTGTAGTATGTTCTATCGGAACGTGTGGAATGGTTTACATCTTTTAATTGGCGCATAAATGTGTATTAGTTTTAAAAAAAAAATTATCGTATAGGATACGGGTTGGGTTGTTTCAAGTGGTATCAGAGCATGGTCTAAGGGATTTAGGCGACTTGAGATAGGTGCCTAGACTTAGACTTTATTGTGTATGCACTTTTATGCGGGACTTGTAGGACTTCGGGTCGGATCGGGAATTGTTAGTGCTTAGGTTTATGTGATCTAACCTTGCACTAATTGTTTTGTGTTGTAGTTGAAATCATCAAGCAAGATAGACGTTGTACTAACGAGTTAATATGACGTGCTCGCGTAGCAATGACTAGCTACCATTGTTACGGGTGCAAATTGTGTCAAACGAGCGATGTACGACGATTGTTGAGCAAGATGGGGTGGTATGATGTATATGTGTATATATATGTGTCATGTCTTTTGTTTCGTTGTTTAATCTCTTCTGTTTTATAGAATGAAGATGAGAAACAGACACGACACCGATAATGGGGGCACGAACGAGGACCCCGAATTCACGGCCAAGGTTGAGGCCATTTTAAAAAGTCATCATACGTCTTTCCTTGAAGATGTTAAGAAAATGTTTCTTGATACGATTGACTAGCAATTAGTCAACGTAGTAAAGGAACAAGTCAAGGTTGTCCTTCAAGAGGATAACGTTGGAAGGCGTGACTTTTTCTACGAAAATTTCAAAGATGCTCAACCACCTACTTTTGAGGGCAAAAGAGACCCGTTAAAGAGTGCCCGGTGGATCTCTGATATGGAGGGGGCTTTTCGTACTTGTGAATGCCCTCTTGATAAAAAGACGAGGTATGGTTGTAGCATGTTAAGAGGTGATGCTAAGTTGTGGTGGGATGCGAAAATCCAAGTTTATGGTGAAGAACAATGTATGGATTTTACTTGGGACGAGTTCAAGGCGGAGTTTTTCCAAGAGTATCGAACTTCGGCCGATCTTACAAGGCTTAAGGACGAGTTGTGTTCCTTGAGGCAAAGGTCGATGGATTTGAACACTCTTAAATCCGTTTACTTGTCAAAAACCCAATTTTGCCCGGAGTATGTCGGGAATGATAAAATGTTAAAGGAAGACTTTTACTGAATCTTGAATGACAATTATCAAGAGAAGATTAGTGTGAATGTGGTGAAGAGTTTTGATGAGTTATTTGATATGGCCAAAGGTTTCGAGTCGCTCATCTTGAGAAAGAGTGGCTTTACCTTAGGCAAAAAGAAGTTTGAAGCTACTAGTCATTCGAATTTTTCTAACAAGAAGCACAAGAAGGGCTCCGAGAGTGTTGGTAGTGTGAGGAAGGGTGCTTCCAGTGATTTTACTTATGCTTGCTACAACTGTGGGTAAAAGGGGCACATGGCTCGTGAGTGCCCGAAACAATCATCCACAACCAAGCTTACTTGTTTTAATTGTGGTAAAGAAGGGCACAAGAGGTTGGAGTGTCCCGATTTGCGGGGTGATCATGTTAAGAGGTTAGAGAAGGCGGCGGGTACGGCTAAGGGGTGAAATTATTTGATGACCAATGATGAGTCTAAGCATTCCAATGAAGTCTTCTCAGGTACTTTCATTGTTAACTCTAATCCGGAAGGATATTACTTGATAGCGATGCTAATTTGTCTTTTGTGTGGCCTCGATTTGTATCTAAGCTTAACAAACCGCTAGCTAAGTTAAGTCATCCGGTAGAAGTTGAAATAGTGGATGGTAAGAAGGTGCTAGGGGTTGATGTGTGTAAAGATTGTAATGTTGTGTTTGGTACCGAAACATTTAAAATTGATCTCATTCCGATGACTTTGGGTGAGTTTGATATTGTTGTTGGTATGGATTGGCTCGATCGTTATAGAGCCGATATTTCATGCCATGATAAGTTCATTCGTGTGAGAACCCCAAGTGGGGGAGAGTTGATTATTCATGGTGATAAACGAAGAAGACTCGTACCATTATGCACTTATGCATGGGCGCGACGTTTTCTCAAGAGTGGTGGTATGTTTTATCTTGCCCATGTAGTTGATACTCGTGATGGTCCACCACCCATTCGTGAAATTCAGGTGGTTAATGAGTTTGAAGACGTTTTTTCGGATGAGTTACCGGGTGTTCCGGCGGAAAGACAAGTTGAATTTCGCATTGAGTTGGTTCCGGGAGCTACTCCCATTGCTAAAACTCCTTATCGTTTAGCACCGACCGAAATGCAAGAGTTTTTAAATCAAACCCAAGAGTTGCTTGAAAAGGGTTTCATTCGACCGAGTTCCTCGCCTTGGGGTGCTCCAGTTTTATTTGTGAAGAAGAAGGATGGTAGCATGAGGATGTGCATCGATTATTGAGAGTTGAACAAAGTGACGATCAAGAATCGTTATCCATTGCCTCGGATTGACGATTTGTTTGAACAACTCCAAGGTGCAACGTATTTTTCTAAGATTGACTTACGGTCCGGCTATCATCAAGTACGGGTCCGTGAGGAAGACATAGAGAAAACAGCTTTTCGAACGCGTTACGGGCATTTTGAGTTTGTAGTTATGCCTTTTGGTCTTACGAATGCACCGGCGGCATTCATGGATCTTATGAACCGAGTGTGTCAACCTATGTTGGACAAGTCGGTAATCGTGTTCATTGACGACATACTTATTTATTCTAAGAGTATGAAGGAACATGAACACCATTTGCGTGAAGTGTTGAGGACTTTGCGGAAGGAGAAGTTGTATGCTAAATTCTCCAAATGTGAATTTTGGCTAAGGGAAGTTCAATTCCTTGGCCATATTGTGAATAAAGAAGGTATTCAAGTAGATCCGGGGAAGATAGAAAGGGTGAAGAGTTAGGGGAGACCGACTACGCCTACGGAAATCCGAAGTTTTCTCGGATTGGCCGTTTATTATCGTCGGTTTATCCAAGACTTTTCTAAGATTGCTTCTCCTTTGACGAAGTTGGCGAGGAAGAACGTAAGGTTCAATTGGAAAAATGAGCAAGAAATTGCTTTTCAATTGTTAAAAGAGAAGTTGTGTCAAGCTCCGGTGTTAGTGTTGCCGAAAGGGGTAGAAGACATGACGGTTTATTGTGATGCTTCTTTAAATGGACTCGGGTGTGTTTTAATGCAAAGAGGTAAAGTCATCGCTTACGCCTCTCAACAATTAAAGAAACACGAAAAGAGATACCCGACTCATGATCTTGAATTGGCGGCGGTGGTACATGCGTTGAAAATTTGGCGCTACTACTTGTATGGTGTCAAGTGTACGATTTATTCGGATCATAAGAGTTTGAAACATCTCTTTAACCAATGAGATTTGAATTATCGTCAACGTAGATGGATGAATGTGGTAAATGATTATGATTGTGAAATACTATATCATCCGGGTAAGGTGAATGTGGTCGCAGATGCGTTGAGTCGAAAGAGTCAACATCCGTCAATGCGAGTAGGGTCGTTACGTATGATCATTACTAACGATTTTCTTGTAAAGCTTGATGAGATTCAAATAGAAGCGTACGTTCACAACAAATGTGAAGAGCGGATTGTGGGGAAAACAGAGTCTATTACTTTAGGCCCGCATAGTTTGTTGTCTTTTCAAGGAAGAGTGTGGGTGCCTAAGATGGGTGGTAACCGACAAGTGCTACTTGATGAAGCACATAAGTCAAAGTATTCCATTCATCCGGGTGCAACAAAGATGTACTTTGATTTGAAGAAAGATTATTGGTGGCCCGGTATGAAACGTGATGTTGTTAAGTATGTTGAGCAATGCGTCATGTGTTTGCAAGTTAAAGCCGAACACCAAAATCCGTATGGTAAGTTACAACCGTTGGAAGTTCCAAAATGGAAATGGGAGCACATTACCATGGACTTCATTACCAAGTTACCAAAGACGGCGAGAACCCAATATGATACGATTTAGGTGATAGTTGATCGATTGACGAAGAGTTCTTTGTTTCTTCCCATTCGGGAAGCGATATCGTCGGAGACTTTGTCCAAGTTGTTTATCAAAGAGGTGATATCGAGACATGGGGTTCCCATATCTATTGTTTCGGATCGAGATACTAGTTTCACTTCTTGGTTTTGGAATAAGTTCCATGAAGATATGGGTACTCAATTGAAAATGAGCACGGCGTATCATCCTCAAACGGACGGTCAAACCGAGCGTACGAATCAAACGTTGGAGGATATGTTAAGGGTGTGTATTATTGATTTTGGTGGTAGTTGGGATGAGCACTTACCATTGGTGGAATTCTCATACAATAATAGTTACCACACTAGTATTGGAATGCCACCTTATGAGATGCTCTATGGGCGTAGATGTCGAACTCCCATTTGTTGGGGAGAAGTGGGTCAATGAGAAATCGGGAATACCGATTTAGTTTTGGAGACAAATAGTAAGATTGAGATATTTCGGGCTCGACTTAAATTGGCGCAAGATAGACAAAAGTCTTATGCCGATAAAGGTAGGAGACCGATTGAAATTCAAGAAGGTGACATGGTGATGCTTAAGGTTTCTCCATGGAAAGGTGTTATCCGGTTTCGAAAACGATGAAAGTTAGCTCCTCAGTTTATTGGTCCTTTCAAGGTTTTGGCACGTGTTGGTGAGGTTGCTTATCGACTAGAGTTACCCGAAAAACTTGCGGGAATTCATAACACATTTCATGTTTCCCATCTTCGTAAGTGTCTTGCGGATGACTCAACTTGGGTGCCGTTAGATGAGATTATGTTGAATAACAAGCTAGAGTATGCAGAAGAGCCGATTGCAATCCTCGATGAGAAGGTTAAGATGTTGCGAAACAAGGAAGTTAGAACCTTCAAAGTGCAATGGCGACATCGAAATGGTTATGAGTTTACGTGGGAATTCGAAGAGTTTGTTTTGGTTTATCTTCCGGCTTGTCCTGCGGTTTGGATCGTGAGGACGCGCTCCGATTCAAGTGGGGGAGAGTTGTAACATCCCGTTTTCCCCGAATGTGACTTAAGGTGCGTATTTAACCTCATGTACGTTTAATATTGTATCCGTGTTTGATTATGTTTAGTTGAGTGTTTAAAAATGTAGAAAAATGTTCAATCAGGCCTATTGTCGCTTTTGAATGGGGTCTATCGCGACCTGGTGTGTCGCGTAACGCGACGAAACCGTTTCGAACGCTATAAAATTCTGAGAACCCATCAACAGTGAGTATGTCGCGTTTTGGGTTGATGTGTCGCGACCTAGTGTGTCGCGAATCGCGACAATCCCTGTTCAAAAGTGATGCCCAAATTTCCTGGTTTCTGTTCAGATGTCGCGTTTAAAAATTACCTGTCGTGTGTGAGTGTCGCAACACGCGACAAGGCATCGCGAAACGCGACAAAAGTCGCTGTTTTACATTTTTGTCCATTTTAAATGGTATCTTTTGGGGGCATGTTAGTCTTTCACCATGAGTACGGTTTTGGGAGTCTAAAACTGGTTGGAGCTTATCCAAAACTCATTTCTCACTTTTCCATTTAATTAAAATCAAACCTAGAGAGAGAGTTGAGGTTTTAGAGTGAGAGAGCTCATTTTGGTGAAGAAGAAGATCGAATCTCGCCCGAACCCAAGCTTTAAGGTTGTTCCCTACGTCTCTAGCTACACTTTGATAGTCTTGGTAAGTCTTAACTCTATGTTTTGAATTTTAAATTAGTTTATGCTAGGGTTTGGTTCATTTGGAACTTGTATGACCCATTTTGAGGTTAAATGGGTGGGTTTTGGGTTAGATTGATGAAAGTAAACCCTAATAGCGATAATCTAGGGTTTGGTCTTATGAAATGAGATTTGTAAGTGTTAATGGTGTTGTTAAGCATTAAAACACTTGTTAAATGTTGATAAAATTGTAAATGGGTCATGATTGACTAAATTTGCAAGTGTAAGTGTTAAAATGGGTCAATTGGGTAATGTTGACCTAGTTTGGGTAAAATGAGTATGAAAAGACTCTAAATGGTGTTAGTTGGTGATATTGGGCTAAAGTCACTAGCTTATAGTGATTTATAATGGGTCTTGGCCATTTATGGGCGGTTTTGGGTGTAAGTGAGTTATTTAATGCTCTTGGGTCATTAAATGCTCAAGTGTAAGTAATGTGGTAATTTCCACTAGTTGTGTATTGAATGTGTACTTATGTATTTGGTACTTTGCTCGAAGCATACGAAAGTGTTAAATCACCACCGACGTGTTAAGGTGAGTGGAATAATTATATGCGTGCATATATGATGTATTTATTTGTGTAGTATGAGTTGTGAAGTGTCGACGTGTTAAGACACCACTTCTCACGTGGCGAGTGAAGTGTCAACGTGTTAAGACACCACTCGGGAGTGAAGCATCGACGTGTTAAGATTCCACTTCGAGAGATGTAACGAGTGAAGTGTCGATGTGCTAAGACACCACTCGGGGTGAAGTGTCGACGTGTTAAGGCACCACCCGGGGTGAAGTATCGACGTGTTAAGATGCCACCCGTGGGGTTAGTGTACGACGTGTTAAGTGCACTAATGGTTGTTATGAACTCCGACGGTCTTTAAATACCGTTCCCTCATTCGATTGGTTAACCAAGGTTGTGTGTGTGTGGATTGTAGCATATTATATTGTTTAAACTATATGCTATTGATATGCTAGCTCGTATGGTGGAAGGTTTAGTATTATACTTGTGATAGTATGATTATTTATATTGCTATCATGTATGCGGTAAATGCGTAAGTGATTGCAAGTAAGTAGGTTGTATATGTAATCGTATAATTGTTGCACTCACTAAGCATTAGCTTACCCCTCTCGTTGTTTATCCTTTTTAGATGCAGGTGCGGATAAGGGAAAAGGGGTTGTTGGGCACTAGGTGTCATTTGATGATATTTTTGGAAGCTTTTGAAGTTGGCCTAGCGTTTTGGGTAGTTTAGCCCCAAACCATGCTCGAAGTGTTGTTTGGATTAAAACTATCGTTTTTGTATAGGTCAAACTTGTATCACATTTGTTAATGACCTTCGTGCCTTTTGTAAAACATTAAACTTGTAGTATGTTCTATCAGAACGTGTGGAATGGTTTACACCTTTTAATTGGTGCACAAATGTGTATTATTTTTAAAAAAATATATTTATCGTATGGAATACGGGTTGGGTTGTTTCATAGAATCATTTCGTCAAACTATCTGCAAAATTTGAGGATCTAACTCGAAGAATCAAGCTCGAATTTTGTGATCAAACTTTATTACAAAAAAAGTCAATTGTTTATTCATCATTCAAATTCGTACTTGATATGATGTTTCTGGTTAATCTAATGATCCAGGAGCGTTTTTGGACCGATTTCAAACAACTTTTATATAGAGATCAAGGGTTAAAAGCGTTTTATTTGGAAAACCAAAATTCAGGTTCATCTTAGCCTTCAACCTCTGTTCATCGATTTAATTTAAATACGTTGCTGTTTTTGATCGAAGAGTGTTCAAAAAAACTTATTTTTGCTGCATAAGGAAGCTACTTCAACCGATTTTAGTCTTCAATTTGCTCAAATTCCAAATTCAAACAAATCAATTGAAGGAAGTTATGAGGAAGAAGAACAACTACTCCGGATTTTGATTTGATTCAATTTCGATCCAAATTTCATTGCAACAAGTTACTTCGGATTTGGTGTTTGAAAAGCTTTAGCGGATTTTTAGGATTTGATGCTTACGATTCAAAGATATGGATTTAGTTTGATAAAATGAGAATGTTAGGTGAAGAAACTAGAGTTTGTGAAATATTTGGGATGAAGATGAATATAAGGGAGGAAAGACAAGATTACGCTGTCATCCTTGAACTTTAAAAGAGATAAAATGACAGAGTTACCCTCACATGTTTAGCACATTGAAAAAACTTCAATCCAACAGCAGTAATGTATACAAAGATTGTATACACAAGAACACAGAAATCAAAACAATACTTCTTCAATAAATCGAATCAATAACATAATACAGAACTATTAAATCTCAATCTCTCACTTGCAATACACAATAACTATTATTCACCAAAAAGATGAATAATAAGAACAGAATAATAAGAAACCCTAATTTGGGTATACCGATGAAAACGAGAGCAGAAATCCAGAAAATAAGATTGAATTAGAATAATGGGAACAAAAAACCCTAGCTGCTCTATATACCCATATTTGGTCAAAAAACACCAAAGCCCTTGAAGAAATATCAAAATACAAACAGGCCCTTCAAACTCTTTATCCAGCAATAAGCTCCAATAAAATCTTTCATAATCTACAGGTTCAGTCCTTGTACTTTTAATCCAGAAGCTTTTACTCAAATACATCTACAAACCTGCACTTAAACATTTTAAGTTAGAATCACATTATGATCAAGAAAGCTTGGAACAGATAAGTTACCTTTATCTTTTAATACTCCCTCACAAGCTTTATTTGAGAACACATTGATATGGCCAAAATGGACGGTTTTATTTGTGCGGTGTCGTTAGGTCGCAACACCTCAAAATTAGCTACCAAAAGAGTGTGATGGTTTTATTATTTATATTTAGCTGGGTTTCCTAGCTATAACTCACCTACTTGTCTTCCTTTTAACGAGTAAGCGGTAAATATAACTCAGGTACGTATTTTTGTATGTTTGCTCACTAATGTGGGACAAAAGTGCTTATATAGTTAACCCTAGTGACAAGAGGTGATAGATTAAGATTAGCTAAATAGAATAGTAATTTGACTATAAAAGTAAAGATAGATAGGTATGAAGAATAGAATTCTGAAGGGGAATTATTGCAAGAGTTTAACTTCCTAGGATAAACACTAAACCTCAATCAACTGGGCTATGAACCTAACTGATTTGTCACTAAGAGTTTAGGCTTTGAAGATTCTAGCTAAGACGGATATCCCTACTCCCAATGTTAACCTAAAAGGTTTAAAAGACCTTATGGATAGAATCCTAGGTACATGAACAAAGTGGTATACCCATAAAGGAAAGTCTCAGCTTTTCTTAATCCTAGTTGGTCTAACTAAAGCAATATCCTACCACTTAGTCACTATGCTATGCCTTAACATTAATAGATGTGCAATCTTAGATATTCTAAGGTACTGCTAACTGGGATAGAAGTCTCTCCTTTTGCGATCACTTATTCAACCCCGGATCATGTTACAATATCTCAAGAACATTGCTTCTGACGTGAATCATGCTTTTGAATAAGCTAGTGTTCACTAAACTCTCTGTTGCTAATTCTAATCACAACCTAAATGGGTAGCTCTTCTATGACGAATAAATGGTTATTCGTACGTAGGTACTATATCCCTATTGTGACGTTAAGCACACATAACTACTTACCTTGTATCCTATGGTTGATCAGGTCCTAATACTAGGTTATAGCCACGTGAATAAGCGGAAAGGGTGATTCGTAAATTAAACTTCTAAACCGTCAAGGTTTCAGCATAACAGTATGATAAGTTTCAGATAAAATATTCAACACATAATAAACATTTGTAACAGATAGATAATCATGCAAGATGAAAGAAACTCAAGATAATAACTTTATTAAATTAAGGAAAGCGTTCACCGTTTACAGACGAGATCTGGACCATTACAAGTGCTGACAACCTCTAGACCGCTCCTATTACAATCTTCGGCGTTCGCCTCCGGGTACTTAATTTCCCGCTCGGAGGTGAGAAGGCCTTGAAAGCTCTAGTGGGAGAAAGTGTATTGTAGTGAGAGAATGAAGAGAGGTGTGTGGAAATTGGATGACAAAAAGCCCTTTAAATAGACTAGAAAATTGCCTGCAAACGGCTGGCAGCCCGTTTGGCAGGCCGCATTTGGCAGGCCGTTTGCTTGGCAGGCCGTTTCTTGGGGCCATTTGCTGGACCATTTGGCAGGCCGTACCCTATACTGGCAAGCCGTATGGAAAGCCGTATGGCAGGCCGTTTTTGGTCTGGTCAACCTTGATTCACTGGATCGCAACTTGATTTCCTGTCTTTCACCGTTTTCGCTCTAGAATCTTCGTTTTAGCTCTGTTTCTCTTGATTATTTTTGCATCGTCTTCGTAATTACTTTGCCTACAAATTTAACCAAAAAAGTGATTATTTTGCCAACAAAGCTTTAAACTTTATGCTTTTGGGATTCAATATCGGGGATAAAAATATGACTTTTTAGCCGATATCAAATATCCCACACTTAGACTTTGCTTGTCCTCAAGCAAACTTCTGAACTCAAAACAGCGAGAACTTCAATTCGTAGTGATCAAGTTGTTTTTGTTCCGCAAGACGGAAGAGCGGAAACTGAGTTTTTATTCTTTTTGCTACTCTCGAATTTTTTTCCGCAAGCATGAGAGGAGGTTACATAACTGAGGCTATCTCACTCGGGTCACTCATTTCACTAAAGTGTTTAGAGTGTCCTATAGTTCTAAGAAATGAAGTCACTTTTAGCCAGTCATGCTTACATTCTTTGTCATAGGCTTGATCAAGACTCAAATCTCCATCACTTGTTTAAGAGAATTTTCGGTTATCGACTCAGCTTGAATTGTGAAGAGATGGGGGTTTGGAAGTTTCTAGAGTGTGAAGGGTTTTGATAGGTAGGAGTTTCTTCTTGAAAGATCGATTTCAATGATCCTTTCAGCTTTTTGTTGTTCAGAATTTCTTGGTGAGCATCCTTCTTTTTGACTGCCAGGAGTTTCTTTTCTCGAATCTTTTCCGGTTCTGCTTCTTTTCTCAGAACCTTTATTCCTAGAGACTTTGCTCTAGTTTTTTTTTTTTTTAAAGCATCTTTTGCTTTTCTCTTCGAGGTCTCCTTTTGGCGATCTTCTTTGATAATTGGCTTGGATGCTCGCATTTTTCTCGTGCGATTTTGTAGAGGGTTTTCCCGAAAAAGAATGATTTAGTCGGGATTTATTTATTTATGAAGCGGATAGAGTAAATAAGAAAAGGTGAATGGATTCGTGGAGTGAAAATGGAAACGAAGGTGTGTAGTGGAGGTTGTTTTTGTCTTCACGGATAGCTGAGGTTTTAGTTTAGTCATCCTCGTCAAAATGTGTGATTCCGAAATGTAGATCAAGAGCAAGTTCTGATTCCGAGATGTTAACATCGGCGCGCTCAACAGAAATATAGTGAAGCACTAAAAATGAGTGCTTATAAAGCCTTATTTGGGGTGCCTCACAACAATTGTAGCAGGTCGAATTGCACCTTTCGTTATGCAATGCTCTATTGGAAAATTGATTTTGATTTTCGCAAAAAGTTTTCAACCTTGTTTTACCCTTTTTGTCTATTTTGTAGCAAAAACTTTTTGATCTTTTATAGAATTTTATAATCCTTAGTGTTTTATAATTCGGAAAGTTTTAAATTTTGTGAAAAACTTGAAGATTTTACAAGAATCATTATGTGCAACATTTGCTATCCCACACTTAAAAATAACATTGTCCTCAATGTTAAGGATACGAAGTATCCCACACTTTAGATTTTAAAAGAGGCGTTGTGTTATTAAAAGTTTACGTTGGTGGGGTTGCCAATTCCACACTTAGTTTTTAAAATGGTATAGTAGCTTGCGTATATTCTATTGAAAAGGTGATGAAGACGTAGTACTCCCCTATGGTTTCAGGACGTGTAGTCAGATGGCACGCTAATTATGGATTCTTCAATTCTTGTGCAATTCTTGTGCCGGCATCATCCTCGTTCAAAGCGTCCTTGCTCCAAGTTATGTTTCCATTTCGTACGGTCTCGATCGTCGTTTGTTTTGTGACGTTTTATTCATGCAATTTATTATTCTAAAAACCATACATACTAAAATATAAAGATAGTTATGCCCGGAACCGGGCGTACAAAAATAATATAATGTAGCATAAGTAATAATCTGAATGTTCCAAAATAAACATGGTCACAGCTGAGGTGGTGGGTACGGAGGGGAATAGATTACGCTGGTGCGTGGCCTGGCTGGGTTTCTCAATCTGGACTGACCCTCGCTGGTCATTTCCTCGTCCGTGGCAAACTGGTTTGCCAACTCCTCTGTGTTCATGCCCGAGGATATTCTAAACTCTATTTCGTCTGATCGTGCAATTAACCCAGTAAGTGATGATGTGCTCGTATAAACCATCGGCCCTGTCTGCCAACCCATTCTTCCTGTAAATCTCCACCCCTACCCCACTGCTGGTTAACGTCCATACCATCAATACCCCGTACAATCCCCGCAGTCGTCTGTCAGTGCAACGCTTGATCCCATACCGATTCCTGAGCTTCGGTAGATGTGTTAACGTTAACGTTCATGTGGTCAGTGTTGAACAGGTTGTCGACAAAACTCCCGGCCCCTGTGTTCTGTGGAGGTGGCGGTGGACGTGTAGACGTGATAACTGTATGCTGCGTGTAGTGATGTGTAGGTGGAGGTGGAGGTCCTGAAAACTGGTGGCTTGGGCCTACTCCTCTGGGATCACGCTAAGATTCTAGTATTGGGTACTCATGAGGGTATGGCGGAACGTGGAGCTGTCTGCCTGCATAGTGTGCAAAATGATCCAAATTCTGCAGGATCGCATGCTGGGCAAACCAACTCTCGTGCCCCGATAGGTCCCCCATGTGGTATTGGTAGGGCGGATACCGTGGCCGATCACCCTCCCTAACTGATGAGTGTCGGAGGGTGTCAGTGGGCCGTCTATGAGCTGTAGGATCATCCTCATTCCTTGGTTCCTGAGAACCTCACCACCTACTACCGTCTCGCGTCCTCGTATCAGGTCTGAAACCCTGTACTCTCACCCCTGGCACTGTCTGATCTTCAGAACCAGGTATTTCTGGATTCGCCTGAATGATTAACTGCTCACCCTCAACATGAATGTAATCCCAGCTGCTCAGTAGCTTATACCCTATTTCTTCTGACATAGCCCCGATCCTATAATTAAACCGTTCTAGACTTCCCAAAACACGCATTCTGCGAAGAAGTTTAGTAACAACGCCCCCTAAAACTGGCACAACTGTTCTCACTGAATTCTTCTCATTAGTGAAAGCCTGAGCCAGGAGATATGCTACCTACATATTTTGGTTATGTATCATGGCGTGCATCAGGCGCATATCGCCAATCGTAAAAGCACCACCATGTTTGGCTTTAGGGTGGAGGGTTTTGGTGATTAGGTGGTGGAGGATTCGGTGTAAGGGATTGGTGAATTTGGATGCCTTTTTACTTGATTTCCACGGCTCATTATCAGCGGTGTAATCCCGCCAAAAAGCTTGGTGATCTATGTTATTCAAGGTGGTGAATCCCCTCTTGAATATCGACCGGGTGAGTTGCGAAGATTTATACAACTCCAAGTACTTTGCAAATCGTGCGAGAGTTAGGTGATACGTGTGGTTGTGGTGTCGGAAATGGATACACTCATGATCATTATAATCTTCCTGATCAACATCCGAATCAAAACTCCAGGTAGCCATAAATTCTGCATATGGCTCATTGTATGTCGTCTCATTTAACTCAAACAACTGTTGCCAGGCCCGGTGCGTTCTACCATCAGCTTGAAAGGTCAAGATTCTTCTGAGCTCATCGGCCCATCCACATTGTTCCAAGATCGTCCAATTGATATACTTATTACCCGCTTTAGGCCGATTAATCCAAACTCTCATAACCGGCTCATTATCAGCCGGGTTTTCTTGCCGCGAAGATAATGGGGCAACTCATATTCGTTGGGTAAACGATTAGCCATCTGCAAAAATCAAGTAACATAGGTTATGTTCCAAAAATTAAGACTTAGAATCCAAAAATGCATATATTTTTCGGAAAAAAATTCGAAATGAGGGCTTTAAAAATGGCATTTTCCAAAATCCTGTTATAGTCAAATATAGCCAAAATTACCACAAACAACATTTAAACGAACTATAAACTTACTCTTAAGCAAAATTCAAAGTGTACCCGTGATTACAATAAATAATGCTAAAAATAATAATTATAGCAAGTTAGTCGTAATAAGCAATTTTGAACCAAATGTGATGACTTTTAAGCATACAATGATTCTCATGACCATTTTTGATTACCTTAAATATTTTTAATCACCAAACTTGAGCTATAACATCTTAAAGTCAAAGATTAAAGCCGTTTGACCAAAAAATAATCAATTTGTTCAAAACGTACAAAATAAGAAAAATCAAGGAATAAGCTACATTTTCGCAAGCAAATCAATGATATCATCATTTGAACTAGTTTTAAGGCAATCCTAAGTTTTAAAAACGTTTTAACTATAGGAAAAACCTTAATCCCAATTACGTGTAGTTTGACCAAAATGTCAAATTCAAGCAAACAAGCCTACTTTGTTCCAAAATCAGTTTCTAAACATTCCTAATGAATCACTAAGCCTAACTAAGCTAGCAAAACATCAAATTTCCAAAAATTTCACCAAATTCTACCCTAAAACCTCAACTAGCGAATCGAGAGCCAAAAACTATCCTAAATGCATCAATCAAGCCTAAAAACTAACACAAAGCAATCACATTATCTATCTAAGCATAAAGGAATCCAAAATTGGGTCAAAAACAAAGTTTTTCTAAAAAGTCAAAAATTTGACTCTAGGAGAAAATTCGAATTTTAACCAAGAAATAGTACCTTTTATGCCAAATTGACGATGGAATTGAGTTTAGAAGGCGAAAGAGAACAAGATTCGAGCTTTGAATCGTTGATTTTGGTTGAGATTTGGTGGTGTTGGTGGTTGTGTGGGCCGTCGGTCGAAAGAGAGCAGGGAGGAGGAGAGCACGAAAAAGAAAAGGGAAAAAGAAGAAGAAAGGAAAGAAAAAGAAGAAAGAAATTGGCCCGTGTGACTCGCGAGCTTATTTCCCGACCCGACTTGCACAAATTTTTTTTTAATTTTTAGGATTTTAAGGGTTTAAGAAAAGATAAACAAAATTTTATCTCGGATTTTAATCCGGTAATTTTTATATAACTAACTAAAATAAGAAGAGCAAGGACAAATAAACGGAGTAAAATTAAAATATTTTATTTTTATTAAAAACGCAAATTACACAGGTTCTACAACTAAATTCCAGAAATGACGTGGAAAGAAAGACAAGTTTAAAGCTTCTTTGACCATCCAGAGTAAATCAGTGGAGTGTACTGAAAATATTTCGAAATCACTTAACATCTTGCACTCGAGCTTCTGTAAATCTCCGATATCGTCCATAAGTTTAACCAAAGCCCTTTTAACTTTCTTAGTGTTTGAAATTCCATCCCTTGGTCCAGTATCTCTATAATTAAGTTCGAAAAGAAGTTTTGACACTGTGTCTTGAAATAAAAGATCTTCAACGCAGTCAGGATCACCGATAGTAAATTTAAAATTTGTAGATATTTCCCGAATGATCTTCCTTTGCGGAGTTGTAAATGGAAATTTTGACATAGTGAGGATTTGCACGAGTTCTGAATATATTTCCTTTCTTTTTGTGAAGAAATTCTGATGTATTCTTTCCTCGGTTGAATCCGAAAAAGCTTCAATTAATCTTTTGATAAGAAATGAGGCTGGATCAAAGTAAAAGAAATCTCGGTTTCCATATGTTGAAATAGGGTTAGGTTTCTTGCTTTCAATCCAAAATTCTAATTCAGAAATCATTGCCGAGACGTAACGGTTTATATGAATTGGAGAAACTTCCTTATTGGTGAAGTGAGCGAGAAAACTGACAAACGACTCTAAATCGAATTTGAAATTAATTTTTTCATCCCGATACTTGACGAAGAGGTCATCCCCACATTCTTTTAATAGTTTGTGAAGAGAACGAGTCTGATAACGCAGCTCTTTTAACAGATTGATTTGAAATGTTGAAAACGAGAAATCTGAGGAATAGAGGTGCCTAATGAATTCTCTATAGATGTCTAACCTTCTACTAGGATTTAATAGATTTCCAATAAACGGAGCTTTTGTTTTATCTGGGTTTCGTATCTTGTTGGGATTAAATTCGAACAAGTCTGGATAATTGAAGATAGTTGGATATTCTTCCCGTATTTCATCTTCCATAATCAGGAGTTCTTTAAGACTGAGCCTCCCTTTTGGATCATGAAGGGGGTCGAATCCTGGTTCATTTGAGTAAAACATATCCAAAAGCAATGAAATCTCTAAGTCAGATGAAATTTTCCGACTTCTTGGACTACAAGGATCAAGAACTAAGTCTTGATGAGATTCATTAGGGTTTAGATTTGTTTTAGGTTTATAAAGAAAAACTTCGCAGGTTTCTGAAGTTGTGGGAGAGCAACTGCCATTCGCACTTTCTTCGTAGTCGGTTAAGTTTGAACTGGAAACTACGGAAATTAAAACCATAATTAATATTTTGTTTTTATAATTTGAAAAGGGTTTACTATAATGGTGACTTTAAATCCTATACCGACAAACTCTCTGCTTGTTAAGCATGTATGTTTCTTGTCAATTTATCTTTGAAACAAGTGGCCAGGCAGACAACGGAGAGGCAGGATCCTTTTGGTTCCAATATAATTGGAGACTGTTCGGAAAATTCAACAACCAAGTCCGTGTTAATTGTCTTTCTTAGACACCACTCAAGAATCTCAGATATCTTGATAGAATCAACGATTACCTTAACAGACAGAAAATAAGTCCCCGGCAGTGGCTCCAAAAACTTACTTCTACTTATGATATGGCCAAAATGGACGGTTTTATTTGTTCGGTGTCTTTAGGTCACAACACGTCAAAATTAGCTACCAAAAGAGAGTAATGGTTTTATTATTTATATTTAGCTGGGGTTCCTAGCTATAACTCACCTACTTGTCTTCCTTTTAACGAGTAAGAGATAAATATAAATCAGGTACGTATTTTTGTATGTTTGCTCAGTAATGTGGTACAAAAGTGCCTATATAGTTAACCCTAGTGATAAGAGGTGATAGATTAAGATAAGCTAAATAGAATAGTAATTTGACTGTAAAAGTAAAGATAGATAGGTATGAAGAATAGAATTCTGAAGGGGAATTATCGCAAGAGTTTAACTTCCTAGGATAAACACTAAACCTTAATCAACTGGGCTATGAACCTAACTGATTTGTCACTAAGAGATTAGACTTTGAAGATTCTGGCTAAGACGGATATCCCTACTCCCAACGTTAACCTAAAAGGTTTAAACGACCTTATGGATAGAATCCTAGGTACATGAACAAAGTGGTATACCCATAAAGGAAAGTCTCAGCTTTTCTTAATCCTAGTTGGTCTAACTAAAGTAATATCCTACCACTTAGTCACTATGCTATGCCTTAACATTAATAGATGTGCAATCTTAGATATTCTAAGGTACTGCTAACTGGGATAGAAGTCTCTCCTTTTGCGATCACTTATTCAACCCGGGATCATCTTACAATATCTCAAGAACATTGCTTCTGACGCGAATCATGCTTTTGAATAAGCTAGTGTTCACTGAACTCTCTGTTTCTAATTCTAATCACAACCTAAATGGGCAGCTCTTCTATGACGAATAAATGGTTATTCGTACGTAGGTACTATATCCCTATTGTGACGTTAAGCACACATAACTACTTACCTTGTATCCTAGGGTTGATCAGGTCCTAATACTAGGTTATAGCCACGTGAATAAGTGGAAAGGGTGATTCGTAAATTAAACTTCTAAACCGTCAAGGTTTCAGCATAACAGTATGATAAGTTTCAAATAAAATATTCAACACATAATAAACATTTGTAACAGATAGATAATCATGTAAGATGAAAGCAACTCAAGATAATAACTTTATTAAATTAAGGAAAGCGTTCACCGTTTACAGACGAGATCTGGACCATTACAAGTGCTGACAACCTCTATACCGCTCCTATTACAATCTTCGGCTTTCGCCTCCGGGTACTTAATTTCCCGCTCGGAGGTGAGAAGGCCTTGAAAGCTCTAGTGGGAGAAAGTGTATTGTAGTGAGAGAGTGAAGAGAGGTGTGTGGAAATTGGATGACAAAAAGCCCTTTAAATAGACTAGAAAATTGCCTGCAAACGGCTGGCAGGCCGTTTGGCAGGCCGTATTTGGCAGGCCGTTTGCTTGGCAGGCCTTTTCTTGGGGCCGTTTGCTGGACCGTTTGGCAGGCCGTACCCCATACTGGCAAGCCATATGGCAAGCCGTATGGTAGGCCATTTTTGGTCTGGTCAACCTTGATTCACTGGATCGTAACTTGATTTCTTGTCTTTCACCGTTTTCGCTCTAGAATCTTCGTTTTAGCTCCGTTTCTCTTGATTATTTTTGCATCGTCTTTGTAATTACTTTACCTACAAATTTAACCGAAAAAGCGATTATTTTGCCGACAAAGCTTTAAACTTTATGCTTTTGGATTCAATATCGGGGTAAAAATATGACTTTGTAGCCGATATCACACATCAAACAACTTCAATTCTCTGCATAGATTGTAATGTTGACTAGTAGTCAACCCTTTGGTGAATATATCAGCAATATTAGCAGCAGAATCAACTTTTACAATTTTGATCAAACCACTTTCAACTTTCTCTCTCACAATATGCCAATCAATGTCAAAATGTTTAGTTCTCTCATGTAGAACGGGATTACCAGCAATTTGAATAGCTGGTTCATTATCACAACATACTTTGACTGGTATCAAATCTTTGACATTCAGACTAGTCAAATGATTAACAATCCAAACCAACTCACAAGTAACAGCTGCCATAGCTCTATATTCTGCTTTAGCAGAAGATCTAGAGATGGTAGGCTGTTTCTTACTTTTCTAAGAGATCAAACTTTCACCAAGAAAAATACAGAAACCAGTAATAGATTTCCTTTCTAATAAGTTTTTACCCCAATCAGCATCCACAAAAGCATTAAGCTTCAAAGATGCACTTTTAATAAAATGAATACCCATTCTTGAACAACTTTTAAGGTATCTTAAAACCCTTAAAGCAAGTTTAAGATGCACAGGAGCAGGAGAATGCATATCTTGACTCAAAATATGAACATCATAACTGATATCAGGTCCTGGTAACAGTAATATAAATCAATTTTCCCACTAACTGTTGATATACAGTAATATTCTTAATGAGATAATCTTTGGAACAATCCTTATAAGAAGTAACATTTACTTCTATAGGAGTTTTAACAGGTTTGCAACCCAACAACCCAAAATCATTTATCAACTCAAGACAATATTTTCTTTGACTTAGACAGAGCCCTTGATCAGTATCAAGTACCTCAATGCCTAAGAAATATTTAAGATTACTAAGATCTTTTATCTTAAACATATTACTCAAGTACTTTTTAACACTATTAATTTCAAAAATATCATTTCCAGTAAGAACAATGTCATCAACATACACCAATAAGATAACAATTTTGTTACCTTTATTCTTGGTATATAAAGAATAATCACATTTATTTTGAACAAAACCATTTTTAAGCAAATAATTAGAAAGTTTTTCATTCCATTTTCTAGGGTCTTGTTTAAGCCCATATAAAGATTTAATAAGTTTACAAACTTTTTTTTCATTCTTATCATGATAACCTTGAGGTAAGGTCATGTAAACATCCTCAATTAATTCACCATATAAAAATGCATTATTAATGTTAAGTTGTTAAAGAGACCAACCATTATTAATAGCCATGCACAAAATACATCTAACAGTTGTCATTTTGACAACTTGAGAGAATGTTTCACCATAATCAATCCCCTCTTTCTGACTATAGCCTTTGGCAACAAGCCTGGCTTTGTACCTTTCAATCTCTCCAGATGCTTTATATTTAATTTTGTATACCCATTTGTTGCCTATAGGTATTCTATCAGGAGGTAAATCTGTAAGAATCCAAGTATTATTTCTATGAAGTGCTTTCATTTCAGCATTCATAGCATCAACCCATTTGGGATCAGTAGAAGCTTGAAAATAATTTTTTGGTTCAAAAGTTTTATTTAATGAAGAGGTAAAACACAAATTTTGTTTATTTAAAAAAGAATAATCAATATAATTATTTAAACTATATTTGTGAGAAGCATTAAGAATAAAATCATCAAAGCTTTTAGGGATTGACACATCTCTGGTAGATCTTCTTAAAGAAGATGCAGGAGGTTCAAAGAACACAATCCCCTCAAAATTGTCATCAACATGAGGTTGATTATCAGTCTCAGACTGATTGTCATCATGTGTAGCTGTTTCTTGTTCTATTCAGGTAGCTGTGCCTTCACTCTCACTACTAATATTAATAGTATCATTACCATTATTAGACTTATTAGTAGGAGAATGTGCTCTGCTGCCTGAAATAGAACTTCCACTACCATCACTATGATCAGAAGTAATTGTGTCATCATTGGGTTGCAGAGATGTATCGGGAAAGAAATTGTCATTGAAGAAGTTCAGATGATCCACACCTGGATAAATCAATTTTTCAGTTTTAATAGTCATTCCGAAAGGAAAAACATGTTCATAAAATTTAACATCCCTAAACACAGTCATAAGTTTAGAATCCAAACCATATAGTTTATAGCCCTTTTGAGTATTACTATATCCCATAAACACACATTTTTCAGACCTACTAGCAAACTTATCAGTATTATTCAAGACTTTAGCAAAACACAAACATCCAAAAACTCTTAAATGATTTAAATTTGGTTCTCTACCATACACAATCTCATAAGGAGATTTACCACCCAAAATAGAAGTAGGAGTTCTGTTAATAAGGTATGTGGCAGTTAGGACACATTCAGTCCACATGTTGAGTGGTATCCCCCCTTGAAACAAAAGTGACCTAGCAATATTCAAGAGATGTCTATGTTTTCTTTCAATCACACCATTTTGTTGTAGTGTGTAAGCACATGATGTTTGATGAACAACACCTTTTTGTTTTGAAAAAGAACTTAAATGATTATTAAGAAATTCAGTTCCATTATCACTTCTTACAACTTAATAGTTTTATTAAATTGATTTTGAAACATGTTGATAAAATCAATGACATTTTCAGCACAATCACTTTTAGATCTTAATAAATAAACCCAAACAGCTCCTGAATGATCATCTACAATAGTTAAGAAAAACTTGTAACCATCTCTACTAGTCACCCTATATGGACCCCATAAGTCTAAATGTATAAGTTCACCAATATGTTGAGTTTTATGATCATTTAAGGGAAAGGGTTCCCTAGTTTGTTTGTCTTTATGACAAATTTCACAAGGTTTTAACCCTTCATTGCCATAACCAAGTTTAGGTTTTAAAACTTGTAACACAGGGTCAGCAGGATGACCCAGTCTGTTATGCCAAGTATGTTTAGACAACAGACAAACATTAACAGAACTGCAACTCAAGTTCTTACCATAGTCATCAAAAAAATAAAGTCCACCAAGTTCACTACCAGTCCTCAGAGTCTTCCCCATTATTCTGCCTTGGGGTAAGTCCTGAATATAATAATTATATTCATCAAACCCAACAAGCATCTTGCTATCCCTAGCAAGTTTACTTACAGACAGTAGATTAACACTATATTTAGGAACCACAAGTGCATCAAAAAGTGTAACATTAGATGTTAAAACAATATCTCCAATTTTAGAAATTTTAGCTGTGGTTCCATTAGGATGACACACAACAAGATTTAAATCAGAAACATCAACCACATTTTCTAAACCATTGTCATTTAAAACATAATGTTGATTAGCTCTTGAATCAATTACCCAACCAGAACTGGGAAACAATGAACCAGTACCTGCGATGTTGGCTTTGGGTACATCACACAAATTCTGCTTATTCAGCAGACTAAGTAATTGAGAAATCTGATCCTGTGAAAGATACTGAGAACAGGAATCATTAGAAGTACAAGTATTTCCAGAAAAAGCCTTATTAGCAGAAGTATTAGCAGAATTATTAGCAGAATTACTAAACCAAGAATTAGTAGAATTCATGTTATTTCTATTGTTAGACATTCTTCCCTTAAAATTGGGAGGATATCCAACTACTTCATAACACCTATCCACTGTATGACCAAATTTTAGACATTTAGTACATTTAAGATTCATATTTTGACCTCTGTTGTTATTTCTTTGAAAACTGTTGTTAAAATTTTTTAGAATTAGACATAGTTTTAGAAACAAAAGCAGAATCTTGACCTTTATGATTAGAAGCAGATGAAGATCTATGTGATTCTTCTCTTGAAAGAGTTGCATAAGCAGTTTTTATAGAAGGTAATGGATTAGTGGTTAAAATAATACTTCTTATTTGTTGATATTTATCATCAAGTCCCATTAAAAACTGCCACAATTTGGTTATATCATTATGGTCTTGTAACTCTTTAGCAGTTTTACATGTACACTGTGGAATATGCACAATAGACTTATATTTCTTCCATAACCCATTGAGTTTATGGTAATAATCAGACAATGGTGAACCATTTTGGGTCAATGAATTGACTTTTTGATGTAGATTGAAAACTACAGAGCCATCTACTTTATCATATTTTAAATCTGTCCAAACTTCTGAAGCAATTTTTGAAAAAATTTGACCAAGATAAAGTTCTTCAGAAACAGAATTTAAAATCCAGGACAATACAACTGAGTTGCATCTGTCCCATTGTTTAGCAAGAATATAATCATCTTTAGATTTTAGACATGTTTCATCTATAAATCCAATTTTATTCTTAGTTTCAAGTGCTAAAGTCATAGCACATGACCAGAATTTGTAATTTTCAGTTCCCACCAATTTAATAGCAATCAAAGGAGTGCTACTAATATCACTAGGATGCAGATAACGTGGATCCCCAAAATCCAACTTACTAATGAGAGTATCACTAGTATCACCCATTATAAAGATCAAATACAAATATTCAGACAGACAAACAGAAAAGAATATAAAGATACAATCAAATATTCACAAAGACAAACAAGCAGATAAGTGACCAAATAAAACAGATATGATAAGAGAATAAGAATCAAGATAAAAGAAATACTACCAATTCTTTAAAGCCCTACAAAAAAGAGTTAGAACAAAATTTATATATAAAGGAGACAAGAAGCCTCACAGTGGGAGCAATAGATTCAAAAAATAACAGAAAAAACAAGACAATAAGCAGAGGAAGAACAACTTTAGTGATTAGGGTTTGAAGAAACCCTAATTTTCCAAATACAGAGATGACATTAATTAATCTTCATATTAACAACTGTAGTAGCCCAAAAACACTTAGATCAACCTTCGAAATCCACCAGAAGAATGGAATTCGAAGATTATAAGAATAGATCTTGAAAAACCGTAAATCGATTAGAGAAACCATAAATCAATTCGTCACCAGAGAAATCATTGTATATGAACAACGAAGAAGATGATCAGAGATCTTTACCGCTCTGATACCATGAAAAAACTTCAATCCAACAGCAGTAATGTATACAAAGATTGTATACACAAAGATTGTATACACAAGAACACAGAAATCAAAACAATACTTCTTCAATAAATCGAATCAATAACAGAATACATAAATATTAAATCTCAATCTCTCACTTGCAATACACAATAACTATTATTCACCAAAAAGATGAATAATAAGAACAGAAGAATAAGAAACCCTAATTTGGGTATACCGATGAAAACGAGAGCAGAAATCCAGAAAATAAGATTGAATTAGAATAATGGGAACAGAAAACCCTAGCTGCTCTATATACCCATATTTGGTCAAAAAACACCAAAGCCCTTGAAGAAATATCAAAATACAAACATGCCCTTCAAACTCTTTATCCAGCAATAAGCTCCAATAAAATCTTTCATAATCTACAGGTTCAGTCCTTGTACTTTTAATCCAGGAGCTTTTACTCAAATACATCTACAAACCTGCACTTAAACATTTTAAGTTAGAATCACATTATGATCAAGAAAGCATGGAACAGATAAGTTACCTTTATCTTTTAATACTCCCCCACAAGCTTTACTTGAGAACACATCAAACAACTTCAATTCTCTGCATAGATTGTAATGTTGACTAGTAGTCAACCCTTTGGTGAATATATCAGCAATGTTAGCAGCATAATCAACTTTCATAAACATATACACAACGATTTTGGATACAATCTAGTTCAAAATGAGTCTTGGTGATTGTACGAATAACATCCCCCTTGTTGACTCCGGTGAGACTATTAGCAACACTACGGTCAAAATAATAAACATTATCAATAAAATTTCTTTCCTAAGTCTGCTAGGTCTAATGCATCGTTGAAGTTTTCCAATGTCCATACATAAAGTATGTCATTAAGCTTGAAACTCATTTTATTTTCAGTACGTCAAGATTCAATAACTCATATAATTCACGAACATGAACCAGATAAATCAAATCTTTGTTCGTAATAAATAAATCTAACTACAGATCTTCAAACATTTGAACATCTTGCTCAGCTTATAGAGCGCGTTTGGAAAGATCAATATAATGACCACGCTAAGTCATACTAATTTTCCACTCTGAATCATCGGCCACTAATTTCACTCTCCGAATAACACATTTTGTATGTGAAAAATTGGTTAAAGTAAAAATAGAGAGAATATTTGCTTAAATTTGTGTTTTTTAATTTCTCAAATGGAGGTTTACACAGAAAATTTGTGGTTTAAACCCAAAATTAGAAAATATGGATGTGCCAAAACCGTATTAGCCTCTTTCTTTACAAACCCGTATGTGCCAAATCCGGGTTACCTTTAGGGAACAGTAAGCTAAATAAAGTGGTCAACTACATTTGCCACGTGGGTGATCGAACATGTATCTGATGCCTAGACCAGGCACATACTGATTGCAATGGATGAGTGTTTAAGGGCACCAGATTTAAATTCTCCGGTCCGGTTTACCGTGAGTAACCCTAGCAGAGATGACAATTTACAAGAAAGGGGTTAAAATGAGTCCACCATCATTGATTTTATTGTAATAATTATCGTTGTGTAGTGTGTAGATTTTTTGTTCATGGAACATACATGTTGTTGTAAGCCCGCTTCTTTTGGGTCCTTTACGGTCGATCCACACACACAGACTCAAGATTACGTTGTTGTCGAGTGGCACATGGACAAGGGTGCATCCTCACATCTTACCTCCTGTATTGATAATCCAAGTACTATTTTTAATAATTGCATATATTTATCAGTAGCCGTTGGTAACGGGAACACCATTCCCGTCACTAATACCGGCCATAGCTTGTTATCCAATGTCCGCCTACCAGTGCATTTAAATAATGTACTTGTAACCCCTAACATCATTAAAAACCTCATATATTTTCGTCAATTTACCCGCGATAATCTTGTTTCTGTTGAATATGATCCTTTTGGTTTTTCTGTGATTGATTACCTGACACGTCATTTGCTTCTCCGATGTGATAGCACCGGGATCTCTACTCACTTACATCACCCACCTCTAACTCTTCTCGACAAGCTCTTCTCACCAGTCCGATTACATGGCATCAACGTCTAGGACATCTCGAACATGATGTTTTTCGAAGACTCCTTTCTAATAAAGATATTATTTGTAATACATCGCTGTCGTCCCTCGTCCTTTGCCATGCCTGTCAGCTTGGCAAATACGTGCAACTCCCTTTTTCTATTTCTGGTTCTAATGTTAGTGCCACCTTGATATTATCCATTCAGATTTATGGACATCTCCTGTTTCTAGTCTTAGTGGTTTGAAATATTATATTATAAATCTTGATCAATTTTCGCATTATGTATGGGTTTTTCCGTTACGCAATAAATCTGATGCTCTTGCCACCTTCATACAATTGTGTACATTTGTCCGCACTCAATTTAACCACAAAAACAAAGCTTTTCAATGTGATAATGGGGGTGAATTCGATAACACTGCTTTCCATCAACTTTTTCAAACTAATGGTATTCAATTCCGATTCTCCTGCCCTCACATCTCTCAGCAAAATGGAAAGTCTGAATGCATGCTTCGCACCATTAATAATCTAATTCGCACCCGACTCTTTCAAGCTCATCTCCCACCCACTTACTGGGTGGAAGCTCTCCACATGGCGGCCTACCTACTTAACATTCTTCCCTCTTCTTCCATCAATCATGACATCCCGTACACCCATCTCTACAAACAAAAATCTAACTACGCCACTCTCCGAGTCTTCTGTTGCCTCTGCTACCCTCACATTCCCACCATACATAAACTTGCTCCTCGCTCCACTCCTTGTATTTTTCTTGGGTACCCCTCCAATCATCGGGCTTACCGCTGTATGGATCTTACCACCAACAAAATCATCCTCTCTCGACATGTCACTTTCGATGAGACATGCTTCCCATTCGATTCCATGACACCTACTAAACCGCCATCCTATGACTTTCTGGACCCTCCTCCAAATGTCTTTTCTCGAACATTTCATCTACCACCAGAGACACAACCTCCTCCTACTGAGGCTACAGACACTACACCTCCATCACATCCTATTCGGGAGTCACAACCTCATCCTACTGAGGCTACAGACCCCACACCTCCATCTCATCCTATTACGGAGTCACAACCTCCTCCTACTGAGGCTACATCTTCCTCTACCTCTCTTTCTACTAACCCCATGATCACCTGCACCCGCCTTGGTACCACCAAGCCAGTTCAACGTCTTAACCTTCACACAACTGCCATATCTCTCATTCCGCGCACTTACTCGAAAGCTCTTCACGACCCTAATTGGAAACAAGCTATGACTAATGAATATAATGCTTTAATTAACAATAGTACTTTGAAACTTGTGCCTCGCCCATCGGACACGAACATAGTTCGCTCCATGTTGCGATTGATGTTGCGATTGTTGGGATAATTGTTGCGATTATTGTTGTAATTGCTGTTGTTGTTGTATTGGTGATTCTTATCACCGTTTTCCTCCCACTTTCTTTTGACTTGCTTCACATTGGCCTCTTCAGCAGTCTGTTCTTTAATTCTTTCTTCAATTTGGTTCACGAGTTTGTGAGCCATTCTACATGCCTGTTGTATGGAGGCGGGCTCGTGTGAACTTATATCTTCTTGGATTCTTTCCGGTAATCCTTTCACAAACGCGTCGATCTTCTCTTCCTCATCTTCGAATGCTCCCGGACACAATAGGCACAATTCTGTGAATCGTCTTTCGTACGTGGTAATATCAAATCCTTGAGTTCGTAACCCTCTAAGTTCTGTCTTGAGCTTATTGACCTCGGTTCTGGGACGGTACTTCTCGTTCATCAAGTGCTTGAATGCTGACCACGGTAGTGCGTACGCATCATCTTGTCCCACTTGCTCTAGATAGGTATTCCACCATGTTAACGTAGAACCTGTGAAGGTATGCGTAGCGTACTTTACTTTGTCCTCTTCAGTACACTTACTTATGGCAAACACCGATTCGACCTTCTCGGTCCACCGTTTCAATCCGATCAGTCCTTCGGTTCCATCAAATTCCAAAGGTTTGCAGGCAGTGAATTCTTTGTAGGTGCATCCTACACGATTTCCTGTACTGCTAGATCCAAGGTTATTGTTGGTGCCATTTCCTTTGTAGGTGAATTCTTTGAAGCTAGAAAAGTACGGAATTCCTCTTCATTCATATTCACGGTGTGTCGAGTAGTCGGTGCCATTTCCTTTAAAATAGTCAAATGGAACAAGTTAATCATACAGAATATTAAGAGTAGTTAATAGTATTTCGTAGCATAATATGAACTCATTTATAAAAGCTTTTTCTTCATATTAGCGTTTTATAAGTTTAAATTCGGGTAGTACCTACCCGTTAAGTTCATACTTAGTAGCTAATATACAATTCAACTACTACAATTCTATATGAAAAACTGATTATAATAATATTTCGCGTTCAAACTTTTATACAATATTTTACAAACTTACAATACCGCTTATTTTACATAAAGCATGAAATATAGCACACAATAACTTTGATACAAGATAGTTGTGAAGATAATTCTAGCTAGTACACAAGTCGTTCAGCAAAGGCAATAAAGACACGTAATTCATACGTCCAGAAACAAGTCATGCATTCTGGTTTTACTAGGACTACTTCCCATCCTTGGTCTTGTGCAACATAACCGTTATGGCCGTTGATAAGACAGCGTGTTGTAATGTCGTCAAAGGGACGAGGGTTACGTAATGTCCAACAGTCCCGTAATAATCTAAAAACCTCATTTCTTACCCCAATTACCGACTCCGTCACTTGTGGAAACGTTTTGTTTAATAGTTGTAGCCCGATGTTCTTGTTCTCACTTTGGTGAGAAGCGAACATTACTAATCCGTAAGCATAACATGCTTCTTTATGTTGCATGTTAGCCGCCTTTTCTAAATCACGAAGTCCAATATTCGGATATATTGAGTCAAAATAATTTCTTAACCCGTTGCGTAAAATAGCATTTGGGTTCCCCGCAATATATGCGTCAAAGTAAACACATCGTAACTTATGGGTTTCCCAATGTGATATCCCCCATCTTTCAAACGAAAGTCTCTTATAAACCAAGACATTCTTGGAACGTTCTTCGAATATCTTACAAACTGATCTCGCCTTAAATAGTTGTGCCGAGGAATTCTGGCCGACTCTAGACAAGATTTCATCAATCATGTCTCCAGGTAGGTCTCTTAAAATATTGGGTTGTCTATCCATTTTGTGTTTTTAAACTGTAAAATAGACAAGAGTTAGATTCATAAAAAAATACTTATTAATACAAGCAATTTTTACATATATCATAAAGCATAAGAACACTATATTACATATATTACACCACACGAATACAACTATCTTATTCCGACTCGCTCGTTTCTTCTTCTTCGGTTTTGGTTCGTTTTGCCAAGTTTCTAGGGATATATGATGTTCCCCTAATACGAGCCGTCGTTGTCCACATTGGTTTAGAAAAACCTGGTGGTTTAGAGGTTCCCGGGTCATTGTTACAACTTATGGACTTCGGGGGTTGACGATACATATAAAGTTCATCGGGGTTGGAATTAGATTTCTCTATTTTTATGCCCTTTCCCTTATTATTTTCTTTTGCCTTTTTAAATTCAGTTGGGGTAATTTCTATAACATCATCGGAATTCTCGTCGGAATCCGATTCATCGAAGAATTGGTAATCCTCCCAATATTTTGCTTCCTTGGCGGAAACACCGTTGACCATAATTAACCTTGGTCGGTTGGTTGAGGATTCTCTTTTACTTAACCGTTTTATTATTTCCCCCACCGGTTCTATTTCTTCTTCCGGTTCCGATTCTTCTTCCGGTTCCGACTCTTCTTCCGGTTCCGACTCTTCTTCCGGTTCCTCTTCGGGAACTTGTGAATCAGTCCACGAATCATTCCAATTTACATTTAACTCTTCATTATTATTAGGTGAGTCAATGGGACTTGTTCTAGAGGTAGACATCTATCACATAATATCAAACACGTTAAGAGATTAATATATCACATAATATTCATATGTTAAAAATATATAGTTTCCAACAAAAATGTTAAGCAATCATTTTTAAAGAAAACACGGTCGAAGTCCAGACTCACTAATGCATCCTAACAAACTCGATAAGACACACTAATGCAAATTTTCTGGTTCTCTAAGACCAACGCTCGGATACCAACTGAAATGTCCCGTTCTTATTGATTAAAAACGTTCCATATTAATTGATTTCGTTGCGAGGTTTTGACCTCTATATGAGACGTTTTTCAAAGACTGCATTCATTTTTAAACAAACCATAACCTTTATTTCATCAATAAAGGTTTAAAAAAAAGCTTTACGTAGATTATCAAATAATGATAATCTAAAATATCCTGTTTACACACGACCATTACATAATGGTTTACAATACAAATATGTTACAACAAAATAAGTTTCTTGAATGCAGTTTTTACACAATATCATACAAGCATGGACTCCAAATCTTGTCCTTATTTAAGTATGCGACAGCGGAAGCTCTTAATAATCACCTGAGAATAAACATGCTTAAAACGTCAACAAAAATGTTGGTGAGTTATAGGTTTAACCTATATATATATCAAATCGTAACAATAGACCACAAGATTTCATATTTCAATACACATCCCATACATAGAGATAAAAATCATTCATATGGTGAACACCTGGTAACCGACAATAACAAGATGCATATATAAGAATATCCCCATCATTCCGGGACACCCTTCGGATATGATATAAATTTCGAAGTACTAAAGCATCCGGTACTTTGGATGGGGTTTGTTAGGCCCAATAGATCTATCTTTAGGATTCGCGTCAATTAGGGTGTCTGTTCCCTAATTCTTAGATTACCAGACTTAATAAAAAGGGGCATATTCGATTTCGATAATTCAACCATAGAATGTAGTTTCACGTACTTGTGTCTATTTTGTAAATCATTTATAAAACCTGCATGTATTCTCATCCCAAAAATATTAGATTTTAAAAGTGGGACTATAACTCACTTTCACAGATTTTTACTTCGTCGGGAAGTAAGACTTGGCCACTGGTTGATTCACGAACCTATAACAATATATACATATATATCAAAGTATGTTCAAAATATATTTACAACACTTTTAATATATTTTGATGTTTTAAGTTTATTAAGTCAGCTGTCCTCGTTAGTAACCTACAACTAGTTGTCCACAGTTAGATGTACAGAAATAAATCGATAAATATTATCTTGAATCAATCCACGACCCAGTGTATACGTATCTCAGTATTGATCACAACTCAAACTATATATATTTTGGAATCAACCTCAACCCTGTATAGCTAACTCCAACATTCACATATAGAGTGTCTATGGTTGTTCCGAAATATATATAGATGTGTCGACATGATAGGTCGAAACATTGTATACGTGTCTATGGTATCTCAAGATTACATAATATATAATACAAGTTGATTAAGTTATGGTTGGAATAGATTTGTTACCAATTTTCACGTAGCTAAAATGAGAAAAATTATCCAATCTTGTTTTACCCATAACTTCTTCATTTTAAATCCGTTTTGAGTGAATCAAATTGCTATGGTTTCATATTGAACTCTATTTTATGAATCTAAACAGAAAAGTATAGGTTTATAGTCGGAAAAATAAGTTACAAGTCGTTTTTGTAAAGGTAGTCATTTCAGTCGAAAGAACGACGTCTAGATGACCATTTTAGAAAACATACTTCCACTTTGAGTTTAACCATAATTTTTGGATATAGTTTCATGTTCATAATAAAAATCATTTTCTCAGAATAACAACTTTTAAATCAAAGTTTATCATAGTTTTTAATTAACTAACCCAAAACAGCCCGCGGTGTTACTACGACGGCGTAAATCCGGTTTTACGGTGTTTTTCGTGTTTCCAGGTTTTAAATCATTAAGTTAGCATATCATATAGATATAGAACATGTGTTTAGTTGATTTTAAAAGTCAAGTTAGAAGGATTAACTTTTGTTTGCGAACAAGTTTAGAATTAACTAAACTATGTTCTAGTGATTACAAGTTTAAACCTTCGAATAAGATAGCTTTATATGTATGAATCGAATGATGTTATGAACATCATTACTACCTTAAGTTCCTTGGATGAACCTACTGGAAAAGATAAAAATGGATCTAGCTTCAATGGATCCTTGGATGGCTCAAAGTTCTTGAAGCAAAATCATGACACGAAAACAAGTTCAAGTAAGATCATCACTTGAAATAAGATTGTTATAGTTATAGAAATTGAACCAAAGTTTGAATATGATTATTACCTTGTATTAGAATGATAACCTACTGTAAGAAACAAAGATTTCTTGAGGTTGGATGATCACCTTACAAGATTGGAAGTGAGCTAGCAAACTTGAAAGTATTCTTGATTTTATGAAACTAGAACTTTTGGAATTTATGAAGAACACTTAGAACTTGAAGATAGAACTTGAGAGAGTTCAATTAGATGAAGAAAATTGAAGAATGAAAGTGTTTGTAGGTGTTTTTGGTCGTTGGTGTATGGATTAGATATAAAGGATATGTAATTTTGTTTTCATGTAAATAAGTCATGAATGATTACTCATATTTTTGTAATCTTATGAGATATTTCATGCTAGTTGCCAAATGATGGTTCCCACATGTGTTAGGTGACTCACATGGGCTGCTAAGAGCTGATCATTGGAGTGTATATACCAATAGTACATACATCTAAAAGCTGTATATTGTACGAGTACGAATACGGGTGCATACGAGTAGAATTGTTGATGAAACTGAACGAGAATGTAATTGTAAGCATTTTTGTTAAGTAGAAGTATTTTGATAAGTGTATTGAAGTCTTTCAAAAGTGTATAAATACATATTAAAACACTACATGTATATACATTTTAACTGAGTCGTTAAGTCATCGTTAGTCGTTACATGTAAGTGTTGTTTTGAAACCTTTAGGTTAACGATCTTGTTAAATGTTGTTAACCCAATGTTTATAATATCAAAAGAGATTTTAAATTATTATATTATCATGATATTATGATGTACGAATATCTCTTAATATGATATATATACATTAAATGTCGTTACAACGATAAACGTTACATATATGTCTCGTTTCAAAATCATTAAGTTAGTAGTCTTGTTTTTACATATGTAGTTCATTGTTAATATAATTAATGATATGTTTACTTATCATAATATCATGTTAACTATATATATAACCATATATATGTCATCATATAGTTTTTTACAAGTTTTAACGTTCGTGAATCACCGGTCAACTTGGGTGGTCAATTGTCTATATGAAACCTATTTCAATTAATCAAGTCTTAACAAGTTTGATTGCTTAACATGTTGGAAACATTTAATCATGTAAATATCAATCTCAATTAATATATATAAACATGGAAAAGTTCGGGTCACTACAGCCCAGTTGTCAAATCGGCATCGATACGTACTGTCCTCAACTTGGTGGTTTCTCAACACTGGCCAGTTCATCAGCTGGATATCAAGAACACCTTTCTTCATGGACAACTTTCAGAGACTGTTTATATGCACCAGCCACCAGGGTTTTGGGATTCCAAATACCCGGATCATGTCTTCTTATTGCAGAAATCTCCGTATGGCCTTAAACAGGCCCCTCGCACTTGGTTTCAGTGCTTTGCGGGATATGCCCAGTGGATTGGTTTTCACTAAAGCCGATGTGATACATCCCTTTTTATTTATTGCCGGGGATCCGACATAGCCTACCTGTTTTTGTGTGTTGATGATATTGTATTGACTGCTTCTTCTACAGGTTTACTTCAACGGATTATTTCTTCATTACATACGAAATTTTCTATGACTGATTTGGGTCCCTTGAACTACTTTCTTGGGATTCACGCCACCCGCACCGCATCCAGCATGTTCCTCTCTCAGAGGCAGTATGCTACTGAGATTATTGAGCGGGCCGGCATGCCCACTTGTCATCCTTGCAGGACCCGGGTTGAACCGGGTGCCAAGCTTACTAGTCATGAACCTTATGTCAAGGACCCGACTCTCTATCGGAGCCTTGCAAGCTCATTACAGTACCTTACTTTCACTCGTCCTGACATCTCATACGCTGTTCAGCAGATCTGACTTTTCATGCATGATCCTCGAGAACAGCACATGCATGCCCTCAAACATATCATTCGCTATATACAGGGTACTATTGATCTTGGGTTACAGTTATATGCATCATCTCCCACTACTTTGGTTGCATACTCTAATGTTGGTTGGGCTGACTGCCCAACTACCAGACGCTCTACCGCTCTACCTCTGGCTACTGTGTTTTCCTCGGTAACAACCTTCTATCATGGTCATCTAAGCGAAAACTCACACCCTCTCGCTCCAGTGCCGAAGTGAAGTACCGTGGGGTTGCCAATGCCCTTGCAGAGACATGCTGGATCTGTAACCTTCTCCGCGAGCTTTATTGTCCTCTCACCTCCGCTACTTTGGTATACTGTGACAACATCAGCTCGGTCTATTTATCTACTAACCCGGTTCAACATCAGCGGACTATGCACATTGAGATCGACATTCACTTTGTTCGCGATCTCGTTGCTCAGGGGCATGTACGAGTTCTTCACGTGCCATCCATATATCAGTTTGCAGACATCTTCACCAAAGGCCTCCCGTATGCATTGTTTGATGAGTTCAGATCCAGCTTGAGCGTTCGCAGTACTCCAGCTTCAACTGTGTGGGGGGGTGTTAGCCGATATTGTACTTAGTCCATTTATTATATGTATCGGGCTTAGCCCGTTTGTCATTATTTCCTGTTAGGGTTTGCCTATGCATTGTATTTGTATCACAGTATTATGTATGCTACAATCAATCTATAATACACAACTAATATGCAATTATAACATGTTCATCGATTTAATTTAAATACGTTGGTGTTTTTGATCGAAGAGTGTTCACAAAAACTGATTTTCCCTGCATAAGGAAGCTACTTCACTCGATTTTACTCTTCAATTTGCTCAAATTCCGAATTCAAACAAATCAATTGAAGACAGTTACGGGATGAAGAACAACTACTCCGGATTTTGATTTGATTCAATTTCGATCTAAATTTCATTGCAACAAGTTATCCCGGATTTGGTGTTTGAAAAGCTTTAGCAGATTTTTAGGATTTGATGCTTACGATTCAAAGATCTGGATTTAGTTTGATAAAATGAGAATGTTAGGTGAAGAAACTAGAGTTTGTGAAATATTTGGGATGAAGATGAAGATAAGGGAGGAAAGACAAAATTATGCTGTCATCCTTGAACTGTAAAAGAGATAAAATGACATAGTTACCCTCACATGTTTGGCACATGTTTCAGAGGAAAGTGACGGACACTAAATAGAAGGACGGCGAACGTTATTTTTTGAAAGTTTAGTGACGACGAGAGTAAAAATAAAAGTTTAAGGACAATGTCAGTGATTTCGATACAAGTTCAAGGACGACGGGAGTAATTTTGTCATTGTTTTCCTTGTTTGATGAATAGTATTATATATATGAGTATATCATTTGATAAAAACGTAAAGTCATTTGTTAAAATTGCATGTCAAATCGTATAGTTTAGTACCAAATCATTGAAATTTGTTGTTAAATAAATCAATAAGTAAATATATAAATGAAATATGATTAGCTGAATCCACCTAACTCTCGTTAGAAATTCGTGAGCCCACAATACTGCGGTTAAATTGGAGGATGAGTTGGAGGCATTGACGATGAATTAATTAAGGGGCTGGGGCGGGCAATGGTTCCACCAAAAACTTAAGTCCTTATCGCAATTTTTATACGAGTTTTAAATATTAAATATGATAATTTTAAATTTTGGCACCGCTAAATTAAATTTAGAACATATAGAAACAATGTTATTTTAAACTTTATGGAACCTATTTATATATAGAAGACTACATGTTTTGTTTAAGTTATTTTGACCCCTTCATTATTAGTGTTCAAGCTCGTCACTGGTTGGAGGCATTGTTTCTATTGTCTTCTTTACTCGAAATTTGTTTCTATTGTCTTCATTACAGCAAACAACCGTTAGTGGTTCATTCGGAACTGAAATGACCCGTTCATATACATTATAAACTATTCACAATAGTTGATTACATTGCGAGGTATTTGACCACTATATGATACATTTTACAAACATTGCATTCGTTTTTAAAAGACAAAATTTCTTTACATCGAAAATTGACAGGCATGCATACCATTTCATAATATCCACTATCCAACTATAAATTGATTTAATAATAATCTTTGATGAACTCAATGACTCGAATGCAACGTTCTTCAAAATATGCTATGAAAGACTCTAAGTAATATCTTTAAAATGAGCAAATGCACAGCGGAAGATTTCTTTAACACCTGAGAATAAACATGCTTTAAAGTGTCAACCAAAAGGTTGGTGAGTTCATTAGTTTATCATAATCATTTATTTCCATCATTTTAATAGACCACAAGAATTTCATTTCCAGTTCTCATAAATATACATCCCATGCATAGAGACAAAAATAATCATTCATATGGTGAACACCTGGTAACCGACATTAACTAGATACATATAAGAATATCCCCTATCATTCCGGGATCCTCCTTCGGACATGATATAAATTTAGAAGTACTAAAGCATCCGATACTTTGGATGGGGTTTGTTAGGCCCAATAGATCTATCTTTAGGATTCGCGTCAATTAGGGTGTATGTTCCCTAATTATTAGATTACCAGACTTTAATAAAAAGGGGCATATTCGATTTCGATAATTCAACCATAGAATGTAGTTTCAATTACTTGTGTCTATTTCGTCAAACATTTATAAAAGCGCATGTATTCTCAGTCCCGAAAATATAAAGGGTAAAAAGGCAAATGAAACTCACCATACTGTATTTCGTAGTAAAAATAATATAACGTCATTGAACAAGTGCAAGGTTGGCCTCGGATTCACGAACCTAAATTAATTATATATAATTATGTGTTGGTCAATATTTGTCTAACAAATTAGGCCAAGTCATAGTGTACCACAATCCTAATGCTCGAGACTAATATGGAAAAGTCAACAAAAGTAAATTTGACTCAAAATAATTTCCAAAAATCTATACATGATTAATATATAGTTTAAATATCGTCTTTTTATATTTTTAAATATTTTTAAAAGATTTATTAGAGTAAATAATATAATTTTTTATTAATAAATAAAATTTTATTAAATTTATATAATATAATATACTTTTATATATATTAAGTAATAAAATTTATAGGGTTCATTTAATATCATAAAGATAATATGATAGGTATTATTAAAGTAAGTTATTACACGTAGTAAAATATGTTTGTATCACATATTTATTTGATAAAATAATATCTATAATGATAGTAAGTAAAAGTTGTATTATTTTGTAATAATAATTATTATTATAAAAATATCAATATTTATAATTACTAAGATGACATTATGATAAAACGATAATTCTAATTATGATAACTTTAATATTTACGACAATTTTTAATATTATATTTAAAATAATAATTCTGTTTAAAATAATAATAATAATGATATTTTATAGTAACAATGATATTTCTATTAAAATGATAATTTTTGTTAAAATGATAGTTTTAATACTAACTATATTTTTAATAATAATAATAGTAATGATAAAAATAATAAGAACGATAATTTTATCTAAATCAATATCTTATAATATTTTAATTTCATCATGATACTCTTACTCATTATTTCCTAATCGTTTCGTTTAATAGCTTTTAATCGTCTTTTATATCGTGTTCATAATAATGATAATAATAGTAATCAAAATAATTAGGTGTTACAAATATTTGTTTTAATTACACTAATATTAATAATGATAGTTACTATAACATTTTTAACGATAATACTAATAATTATCTTAATGATAATATAGTAATAATAATAATAACAATGACAATATCCATTTTTAAATAATGATATATATATTAATAATGATAATAATAATAATAATAATAATAATAATAATAATAATAATTGGATAATAATTATAATAATACTAATTATAACTTTAATGATAATAACGATAGTAATAATAAAAAAAATAACAATTTTTAATGATAAATCCCTTTTATTGATAAAGATAATAATAATGATAATAATAAGATAAAACTAGAACGACGATAAAAATGACGATAATAATAATCATTTTTAATAAAAATATCAAAAATTCAATTGATTATAACTTCTAATCCGTTCATCGAAACCATTCGATATCTAAAGGAAAAGTCCTTAATTTTTCGCTAGCTTTCCAAGGACATGCATATATTATACCTTATCTCAACCGCAAGTGTAACTAATTCATTATTCAACCTAACCTGTCTAAGGGCAATATCAAAAGTACAAGCATGCATAATCCTAAATACTCGAGCACTAGTCAGGGATACACTATTAGTATGTAAAAGTTAAATTATGAGTACTCACGTATCAATATTGAGATTCAATATTGCAGGAAAGGTACGTAGACGCAACGGAAATGATAAACACTATATTGACCTCACGAGCATACCCATGAACCATACTCAATCACCTCCATAGCTATAACCCATAATTTCCTTAATCCTATCCTACTCGAAAAATAATTTCGAAATCACTCGGACAGCACTCCGTCGTAATATTTTATGTATACTAATAATATCTTGAAATAATACGGAGTAAATATATATATGTAAATCGATTGAGAGAGTTTTGAGAAAAATATTTTCAAGTTTCTATGAAATAATGAAACCTATTGAATTCTATTTATAATATATTTTTGAATTATTAAAGTGAATTATTAAAGTATGAATTATTAAAGTGAATAATTAAAGTATGAATTATTAAAGTGAATTATTAAAGTATGAATTATTAAAGTGAATTATTAAAGTATGAATTATTAAAGTGAATTATTAAAGTTAAAGTAAAGTAAAAATAAAGTAAAGGTAAAGTTTAAGTATAGTAAAAGTATAAAACTATGTACGTATAATACGCGTATAAATATATATAATATTAATTTAAATCGTTATATATATTTAATAAAATAAAATATAAATATCGTTATCTTTATCATACTAGTTAAGTAATGAGTTGTCAAAAGTGGTTCTAGATATTTATAAAAGTTATATACGTTTTAATAATAAAGTTCTTTTTAAACTGAAAACGTTTTTGTACGTTTGAAACTAAATAGATCAATCGAGTCTTTATGAGATTCAATCTTCCACTATCCTTTGTCTAGTTCTCAATGATTGACAATTTGTTCTTATTTATAAATCACTTTACCATTTTCCGAATATTGTTAAAACGGAAAGATTTCTCAAATCAACGTGGGCCTTTCAACAGAGACTTGTAATCATAATTCAATATATCTGATAATTCAATCATTTGATCTTATCTTCTAATTCCATTGATAAATATTTTGAAATAGATACAATCATATAAAGTATTTAATCTAATATTTTGTTTACGTTTCAAGTTATAATATATATACACATATACATATATAATCATATTCGTTTAATGGTTCGTGAATCGTTGGAACATGGTCGAGGTTGAATGAATGTATGAACATAGTTTAAAATTCTTGCAATTTAACTTAACAAATATTGCTTATCGTGTCGGAAACATATAAAGATTAAAGTTTAAATTTAGTTGGAAATTTACGGGTTGTCACAGTACCTACCCGTTAAAGAAATTTCGTCCCGAAATTTGAGTGGAAAGGTCGTGAATGATAATAAGTATGTTTTCATGATGCATACGGGCTGAAAATTAGAGTTTTATCATCAGCGAATAATTTGGATAAACAATCCATTTATATGAAGAGTACGAATGAAGCTAACATAGAAGAGTGAAATGAGTAAGTGTAGATTCATCTTATCATTTGACGTAGATATGATTGATTCCCAGATTTTAAGGGATTTGAAGAAAATCTTCTTAATAAGATTTGACTCTCCGGTAATCAAGGGAATTAGGATCCGCTTTAAATGCGATCGTCCATTTTAATTGTTCTATCGAAGATTTTCTTATAAATTCACCTCCTTCGTTTCCTTATAACTCACACCTTCTATTGATGCATTTTATGCAAGTTCCTAGACATCTACCCGCGTCCATTGCAGGTACAACAGTTTACAGGCCACCATGATTGCTCGTTATTATCCTATCCGTGTTTGTATGTGGTTACAGGAACTGCAGGAACGAGATTTAGATGTTTAACTATGTTAGACTTAGTCAGACGTACGAGTGAAGCCTCACTAGTACAGCTGACAGGCTCATACGCACGGTTGATGCTGAGCTAAGTCACAATTACAACCTAAATGGGAAGACACGAGTGAGTGATCACCCGTACGACTGATAAAGCCAACTCGTACGTGTGATGAATGAATCGTATAGGTGAGTCAACAGCAGGGGTATATAAAGTCTTATGTTCTTCATTTTAGGTTAAGCCTCTCATTTGTTACACACACTCAGATCTAGTGAGCTCCTCCGATTCTCTCTCAGTCCAAATCACCCAGGTGGTGAATAATAGCTCTAGGTGTTGATCTAATCACACTTGATTTAGTTGTGGTTTGACTAAATTAATCAAAAAAAACTTAACCTATTCACTAGAGGGTTTGATTCACTTATTCCGCCATTGTGTGAGTTAAATCTGTTGATTTCTAAGTTCCTAGTCATGTTTCATCACCTTCTATTCTTTCCCCCTCAGCTCATATTTTAAAGTATTCATCAATATGCTCCATCCAGTTCTGATTCTCGATATAGTTCTAACTTTCATATCGGTTATTCTTCTTTTTCATCTACCGCCGGAAGAATCTATTTACTTCTACTATACTCTTGGGTTTATAGTGTTTCTAGTTCTCCCGTGTCTTTATATTGCTATATGCATCGATATATATGGTTTATAATTTCTGGTTTGTCGTTGGGATTTATATGTTCCCTTATATTTCAAAGTATCTGCTTCTGTCTTCTATAATCATTATCATTCACAGTTAATGCTCTCTTTTATTTGCTGCAATTTATACCCCAATTTCTATTTCGGAGTTTTGTCCTTTCGTTTCTTCTTCTTGCGATTAAGCACCGCTTGTAATGGTCCAGAATTCACATATATGAATTTCGGAATGAACATTGTTAATGTTCTAGGAAGGAAATTGTGATGGCACGATCTTGACTTGTCAAATTACTAGAATACCTTGGAAAAGGCCGAATCATCAAGAAATATTTTCTTGATATTTTAGAGGTTAAATAGAATACAAGAGTCGTATAACATGGCACATGATGATGTTATGATCTGTGAATCATCACGTTTCATTTAGAAACTCAGCATGACTTACTATAATATAATCACATTGATCAAATGTCATTATATTATACTAATTCATGCTTCAGTTCCCAACATTACTTCAAAATATTCCTATTTTAAACTTGAATGTTTCAGAATTTTGAAACTAAAATAGTTTCTTTTATGATGTAATACAAATAGCGCGAAGAGGTAAATGATTTCAAATAAGAAAAATTAAGAAAATATCTTCAGAAATATGGAGGATATTTATAATGAAAGATATGATGATATTTTAGAATTTCTAATATCAGAGGATGATGAAGAATATTGTCCGCAGGGGTTTAGAGTCAGGAGCAAGGTATTCGTTAATGACTTCGGCAGGTACTGAATCATTTGGATCCTTTGAAGTCAGGTTCAGTCTTTGTAATTTATCCACAGCCTCCTTCCTACTTTGCTCAATCCATTTTCCAGTTCCAAAACTTCTCTTTTTCTGCGCTTTGCCAACACACTTCATCATTATCATCCAGCTTTTACCATTTAAAGTCGTTTATAGTTTTTGCTGCTTCATCAGCATTATTTTCCCATTTTCGGAGAACCAATTCGTAGTTCGGAGTGTTTTTCAGAAACTTCACATTCAAATTAAGTCCAGAAGATAGACGTTATATATACACATATAACTGTTGGCGTAGACATCCTGCGAGATTTCAAAATACTGATTGCTAATTCTCAATGATTCGTATGGCAATTCTCATTACAAGATGCGAATGAGTAAATGATGGGGTTTCAATGAATAATTATAATGACTTTTTGGAGAGGCTAAAGTCAAAGGGTAATGAAGTTGTTGGTACATCTGCTAATAATGTGGTGGAATGTAAAAGGTTCCCTGGTAACGAAGGTGTATATCTCAAGGTTATAATAAGGTTAGTCTGACTGAAAAGTTAAAGTTGACTTGCTGGAGCTGTGACAAAACTGGCTACTTTGAATAGGAGTCGCAAAGTTATTTTTGCTAATAAATGCCAAAGAATCTGATGCTGATACGTTGTTTAAACTTTTACTTTGGTTTCAAGAGTTTTTCGGGTACATAACTGTGGGTAACATGTGGTTGGATCATCATCTCGATTGCTCATCATTCGAAGTGTCTTCAGAAATTTTCGAAGGGTTTGAACACAGATTGTAATTGTTAACATACATTTGATGTTCTAACACAGTTTTGAAGTCAAAATATAGCTTGTGAAAGATGTAAGGATCTAAGAGTGATGATTTTGGTCATATCTCAAGTTGAATTTTGAGATTTCAAAATCAGAATATGTAATTAAATTTTGAATGAGTATGGTTATTTTGATTTCTATAAAAGAATGTATATTTTTGTGAAAGTAGGGAGTATAATGGATGATTTGCTGAATCAGATTCGAAGAATGTAACATATTAATTGTGAATTTATATATCTCTCGGGTATTACCTACCCGTTAAAAAAAAATTTCACAATTAATATTTTGTACAAAAGAATTTTATTACAGTCTTTATGAAAATATATATATGTATATTTTCTTCAGATGTAACATAGATTTAATGAGTTAATGTTAAATTAAACTCATTTGATTTACGGTTGAAACTAGAATTGAATAATCCCTAAAGGCTTTAAAAAGTACATAACTTTTACGCAGTATTTCTTTAATGACATTGAAATTATGAACCAATACTTCGTTATTTGTTGATGTATGATGTTCGGTTCGTGGAATTCTTATGAATTTCGCAAAGTACGAATGATGTTATCTGAAAAGTTTCGGGTACATCGATGATGAAAGTGTAAAATCAAATATATACTTGATTTATTATGAATTGGAATTTGTTGAATTGCGACAGAGATTGTAGTTAACGCTGGTTAAGTTGCGGCTGAAGGACGTACATTATTGCATATTTGTAATATGAATTAACCGAGTAGTTAAGATTCACACACAATAGCTTAGCACGGAAAGATTTATTTCAAAATATATATATATATATATATATATATATATATATATATATATATATATATATATATATATATATATATATATATATATAATATACATATAATTTCTTCAGAGGGAATGAGTTAATTCTTCATAACTCGTTGATACAATATACACGTTATTGATTCGTAATGATGTCCACAGTGATTCTTGAACTGACGGAGTTTGTGATGTTATCGGTGTTGTTGATTCGGATGTTGACTGTACTGACGATGCTGGTAACGCTGACGGTACTGTTGATGCTGTTGGTAAAGCAAGTTTAGCTTGTTAATCACACACCATTTTTGTCAGGGTTTCTACTCTTCCTTCTATCATTTTGGTTCGCTTAACTGATTTATGGTTAGGGCTAGATTAGATAATCTCTAAGACTTTAGAGATTACATAATTGCCGCTGAATGTTTCTCCAATGAAGTTATGAATTAATACTTCGTCAGTTATTGTTGTTGGTACTCCTTGGTATCTATGGTGCGTATGACGTTGATGCTCGTGGGACAGATTGTGAAGTTGAGGTTTACGATGCGGTTGTGGTTGGAGGTGGTAATGGTACTGTTGGCGTTGATGATGGTGGTACTGGTTATGCTGCTGATGCTGCTGCTGGTGTTTGTAATCTCTGCACCATATTCTCCAAAGCCACTACCCGAGCGCGAAGCTTGTTGACTTCTTCTATTACACCGGGGTGATTGTCGGTTCGGACGAGCGGATAAATAAAATCTAAAATTTGATGTAATATATAATCGTGACGAGATACTCTGGAAATGAGCGAGAAAATGGTGTTTCTGGCAGGTTCGCCGGTAAGTGCTTCAGGTTCTTCGTCAAGAGGGCAATGTGGTGGATGGAAGGGATCACCTTCTTCTTGTCTCCAATGATTGAGGAGGCTACGAACCCATCCCCAATTCATCCAGAATAGGTGATGACTGATTGGTTGATCTATTCCGGTCACACTGCTTTCGGAGCTTGAATGGGATTCCATTTCGGAATCTGAGTGACTTGAACTGATGACAAATTCCATTTCGTACGATTGGATATTTTTTTTCGATATGAAATGATTTTGGCTAACGGATGGTATTCTAATTACATAGAATATATATATATATATATATATATATATATATATATATATATATATATATATATATATATAGATCAAAAGATTTCGTAGATTACGGAGGACTTTGCGGGATATGTCAGGCAAAGTTTAAAGTAACAGATACGATAAGATATGATTTAGCAGATATGCTAAGATATGAATTTTTGTCTATACACTATTCATGCAATCAATGCAGCAAGACGTGTCTTAGACTAAAAATGATAAGCAGGTAATTTCCTGAAGATGATAAGTAGTTAATTTTTGACACAAAATGATAAGCAAAACTTTTGACATGCAGACACGGTCGAAGTCCAGACTCACTAATGCATCCTATCGACTTATCAGTTAGACACATTAATGCAGACCTGGTTCGCTAAGACCACCGCTCTGATACCAACTGAAATGACCCGTTCATATACATTATAAATGATTCACAATAGTTGATTACATTGCGAGGTATTTGACCACTATATGATACATTTTACAAACATTGCATTCGTTTTTAAAAGACAAAATTTCTTTACATCGAAAATTGACAGGCATGCATACCATTTCATAATATCCACTATCCAACTATAAATTGATTTAATAATAATCTTTGATGAACTCAATGACTCGAATGCAACGTTCTTCGAAATATGCTATGAAAGACTCCAAGTAATATCTTTAAAAATGAGCAAATGCACAGCGGAAGATTTCTTTAACACCTGAGAATAAACATGCTTTAAAGTGTCAGCCAAAAGGTTGGTGAGTTCATTAGTTTATCATAATCATTTATTTCCATCATTTTAATAGACCACAAGAATTTCATTTCCAGTTCTCATAAATATACGTCACATGCATAGAGACAAAAATAATCATTCATATGGTGAACACCTGGTAACCGACATTAACTAGATACATATAAGAATATCCCCTATCATTCCGGGATCCTCCTTCGGACATGATATAAATTTCGAAGTACTAAAGCATCCGGTACTTTGGATGGGGTTTGTTAGGCCCAATAGATCTATCTTTAGGATTCGCGTCAATTAGGGTGTATGTTCCCTAATTCTTAGATTACCAGACTTTAATAAAAAGGGGCATATTCGATTTCGATAATTCAACCATAGAATGTAGTTTCAATTACTTGTGTCTATTTCGTCAAACATTTATAAAAGCGCATGTATTCTCAGTCCCAAAAATATAAAGGGTAAAAAGGCAAATGAAACTCACCATACTGTATTTCGTAGTAAAAATACATATAACGTCATTGAACAAGTGCAAGGTTGGCCTCGGATTCACGAACCTAAATTAATTATATATAATTATGTGTTGGTCAATATTTGTCTAACAAATTAGGCCAAGTCATAGTGTACCACAATCCTAATGCTCGAGACTAATATGCAAAAGTCAACAAAAGTAAATTTGACTCAAAATAATTTCCAAAAATCTATACATGATTAATATATAGTTTAAATATCGTCGTTTTATATTTTTAAATATTTTTAAAAGATTTATTAGAGTAAATAATATAATTTTTTATTAATAAATAAAATTTTATATTAAATTTATATAATATAATATACTTTTATATATATTAAGTAATAAAATTTATAGGGTTCATTTAATATCATAAAGATAATATGATAGGTATTATTAAAGTAAGTTATTACACGTAGTAAAATATGTTTGTATCACATATTTATTTGATAAAATAATATCTATAATGATAGTAAGTAAAAGTTGTATTATTTTGTAATAATAATTATTATTATAAAAATATCAATATTTATAATTACTAAGATGACATTATGATAAAACGATAATTCTAATTATGATAACTTTAATATTTACGACAATTTTTAATATTATCTTTAAAATAATAATTCTGTTTAAAATAATAATAATAATGATATTTTATAGTAACAATGACATTTCTATTAAAATGATAATTTTTGTTAAAATGATAGTTTTAATACTAACTATATTTTAAATAATAATAGTAATGATAAAAATAATAAGAACGATAATTTTATCTAAATCAATATCTTATAATATTTTAATTTCATCATGATACTCTTACTCATTATTTCCTAATCGTTTCGTTTAATAGCTTTTAATCGTCTTTTATATCGTGTTCATAATAATGATAATAATAGTAATCAAAATAATTAGGTGTTACAAATATTTGTTTTAATTACACTAATATTAATAATGATAGTTACTATAACATTTTTAACGATAATACTAATAATTATCTTAATGATAATATAGTAATAATAATAATAACAATGACAATATCCATTTTTAAAAAATGATATATAGATTAATAATGATAATAATAATAATAATAATAATAATAATAATAATAATAATAATAATAATTATAATAATAATAATAATAATAATAATAATAATTGGATAATAATTATAATAATACTAATTATAACTTTAACGATAATAACGATAGTAATAATAAAAAAAATAACAATTTTTAATGATAAATCCCTTTTATTGATAAAGATAATAATAATGATAATAATAAGATAAAACTAGAACGACGATAAAAATGACGATAATAATAATCATTTTTAATAAAAATATCAAAAATTCAATTGATTATAACTTCTAATCCGTTCATCGAAACCATTCGATATCTAAAGGAAAAGTCCTTAATTTTTCGCTAGCTTTCCAAGGACATGCATATCTTATACCTTATCTCAACCGCAAGTGTAACTAATTCATTATTCAACCTAACCTGTCTAAGGGCAATATCAAAAGTACAAGCATGCATAATCCTAAATACTCGAGCACTAGTCAGGGATACACTATTAGTATGTAAAAGTTAAATTATGAGTACTCACGTATCAATATTGAGATTCAATATTGCAGGAAAGGTACGTAGACGCAACGGAAATGATAAACACTATATTGAACTCACGAGCATACCCATGAACCATACTCAATCACCTCCATAGCTATAACCCATAATTTCCTTAATCCTATCCTACTCGAAAAATAATTTCGAAATCACTCGGACAGCACTCCGTCGTAATATTTTATGTATACTAATAATATCTTGAAATAATACGGAGTAAATATATATATGTAAATCGATTGAGAGAGTTTTGAGAAAAATATTTTCAAGTTTCTATGAAATAATGAAACCTATTGAATTCTATTTATAATAGATTTTTGAATTATTAAAGTGAATTATTAAAGTATGAATTATTAAAGTGAATTATTAAAGTATGAATTATTAAAGTGAATTATTAAAGTATGAATTATTAAAGTGAATTATTAAAGTATGAATTATTAAAGTGAATTATTAAAGTTAAAGTAAAGTAAAAATAAAGTAAAGGTAAAGTTTAAGTATAGTAAAAGTATAAAACTATGTACGTATAATACGCGTATAAATATATATAATATTAATTTAAATCGTTATATATATTTAATAAAATAAAATATAAATATCGTTATCTTTATCATACTAGTTAAGTAATGAGTTGTCAAAAGTGTTTCTAGATATTTATAAAAGTTATATACGTTTTAATAATAAAGTTCTTTTTAAACTGAAAACGTTTTTGTACGTTTGAAACTAAATAGATCAATCGAGTCTTTATGAGATTCAATCTTCCACTATCCTTTGTCTAGTTCTCAATGATTGACAATTTGTTCTTATTTATAAATCACTTTACCATTTTCCGAATATTGTTAAAACGGAAAGATTTCTCAAATCAACGTGGGCCTTTCAACAGAGACTTGTAATCATAATTCAATATATCTGATAATTCAATCATTTGATCTTATCTTCTAATTCCATTGATAAATATTTTGAAACAGATACAATCATATAAAGTATTTAATCTAATATTTTGTTTACGTTTCAAGTTATAATATATATACACATATACATATATAATCATATTCGTTTAATGGTTCGTGAATCGTTGGAACATGGTCGAGGTTGAATGAATGTATGAACATAGTTTAAAATTCTTGCAATTTAACTTAACAAATATTGCTTATCGTGTCGGAAACATATAAAGATTAAAGTTTAAATTTGGTTGGAAATTTCCGGGTTGTCACAGGAACAACTATGCTTACTTTTGAAGGAATTCGAGATTTAATTCTCAATGAAGAATCAAGAGAAAAGATTCAGGTGAGAGTTCGAGTTCCGCCTTGAGTGTTGGGCGGGAGAGAACTAGATCAAATAGTCCATCAAGACCTAGAATCGTAATGTGTTGAAATTGTCAGCAGGTTGGTCACTACAAGTAAAAGTGCCTGAATTTATAGTCGGGTGGGAGCGAGCGTCATGGCTACTATTTTCATCCACGTTATATCTCTTATTTTAAGTACTTAAGAGATATAACGCACTTGAAAATATGACTTTTTGCGTGTTATGAATCGACAGATAAAGGAATAAAGCTCAAATTTCTATCTAATTTAATTTTAGCAATCTTAGCAAAATTCATAATCTGATAAATAAATTATTTAAATGATGAATAGTGATTGGAAGTGGTAACCAATTACAAAGAATTTAAAGGAAAACCTTTTGCCCGTAAGGTAATGGGTCTATCTCGGAGTCCACTACCTCTTGCATCCTACTAGTAATGAGGTATCCGACGTTAAATTGGATACAATTTGTAGTGACCCGAACTTTTCCATGTTTATATATATTAATTGAGATTGATATTTGCATGACTAAATGTTTCCAACGTGTTAAGCAATCAAACTTGTTGAGACTTGATTAATTGAAATAGGTTTCATATAGACAATTGACCACCCAAGTTGACCGGTGATTCACGAACGTTAAAACTTGTAAAAACTAGACGATGACATATATATGGTTATATATATAGTTAACATGATTTTATTATAAGTAAGTATCTCATTAGGTATTTTAACAATGAGTTATATACATAAAAATGAGACTATTAAATTAAGAAACTCGAAAACGATATATATAACGATTATCGTTATAACAACGTCTCACTAGGTACAAATGAATCATATTAAGATATTGATACACTTGGTTAATTATGTTAAATGATAAGTAAATATATCATTAAGTGTATTAACAATGAACTACATATGTAAAAATAAGACTACTAACTTAATGATTTCGAAACGAGACATATATGTAACGATTATCGTTGTAACAACATTTAACTGTATATATATATCATACTAAGATATATTATATATCATAATATCATGATAATATAACAATTTAACATCTCATTTGATATAATAAACAATGGGTTAACAACATTTAACAAGATCGTTAACCTAAAGGTTTCAAAACAACATTTACATGTAACGACTAATGATGACTTAACGACTCAGTTAAAATGTATATACATGTAGTGTTTTAATATGTATTCATACACTTTTAAAAGACTTCAAGACACTTATCAATATACTTCTACTTAACAAAAATGCTTACAATTACATCCTCGTTCAGTTTCATCAACAATTCTACTCGTATGCACCCGTATTCGTACTCGTACAATACACAGCTTTTAGATGTATATACTATTGGTATATACACTCCAATGATCAGCTCTTAGCAGACCATGTGAGTCACCTAACACATGTGGGAACCATCATTTGGCAACTAGTATGAAATATCTCATAAAATTACAAAAATATGAGTAATCATTCATGACTTATTTACATGAAAACAAAAATTACATATCCTTTATATCTAATCCATATACCAACGACCAAAAACACCTAAAAACACTTTCATTCTTCAATTTTCTTCATCTAATTGATCTCTCTCAAGTTCCATCTTCAAGTTCTAAGTGTTCTTCATAAATTCCATAAGTATTGTTTCATAAAAATCAAGAATACTACCAAGTTTGCAAGTTTATTTCCAAGCTTTCTAATCCATTCCAAGTAATCATCTAAGATCAAGGAACCTTTGTTATTTACAGTAGGCTATCTTTCTAATTCAAGGTAATATTCATATTCAAACTTTGATTTAATTTCTACAACTATAACAATCTTATTTCGAGTGAAAATCTTACTTGAACTGTTTTCGTGTCATGATTATGCTTCAAGAACTTTCAAGCCATCCAAGGATCCTTTGAAGCTAGATCTATTTTTCTCATTTCTAGTAGTTTTATCCAGAAAACTTGAGGTAGTAATGATGTTCATAACATCATTCGATTTATAGATATAAAGCTATCTTATTCGAAGGTTTAAACTTGTAATCACTAGAACATAGTTTAGTTAATTCTAAACTTGTTCGCAAACAAAAGTTAATCCTTCTAACTTGACTTTTAAAATCAACTAAACACATGTTCTATATCTATAAGATATGCTAACTTAATGATTTAAAACCTAGAAACACGATGAATACCATAAAATCGGATATACGCCGTCGTAGTGAAACCGGGGGCTGTTTTGGTTTGGATACTTAAAAACTATGATAAACTTTGATTTAAAAGTTGTTCTTCTGGGAAAATAATTTTTCATATGAACATGAAACTATATCCAAAAATCTTGGTTAAACTCAAAGTAAAATTATGTTTTTCAAAATGGTCATCAAGATGTCGTTCTTTCGACGGAAATGACTACCTCTTTAGTAATTGACATGTAACTTAAATTTCTGACTATAAACCTATACTTTTTCTATTTGGATTCTTAAATTAGAGTTCAATATGAAACCATAGCAATTTGATTCACTCAAAACGGATTTAAAATGAAGAAGTTATGGGTAAAACAAGATTGGATATTTTTGATCTTTTTAGCTACGGGAAATGTTTAACAAATCTATACAAATCATATCCTAGATAACTTATATTGTATTATACATGTATTCTAATATATTATGTAATCTTGGGATACCATAGACACGTATTTAAATGTTTTGACATATCATATCGACCCATGTATATATATTATATGGAACAACCATAGACACTCTATATGCAGTAATGTTGGAGTTAGCTATACAGGGTTGAGGTTGATTCCAAAAATATATATACTTTGAGTTGTGATCTAGCCTGAGACGTGTATACACTGGGTCTTGGATTGATTCAAGATAATATATATCGATTTATTTCTGTACATCTAACTGTGGACAACTAGTTGTAGGTTACTAACGAGGACAGCTGACTTAATACACTCAAATCTTTAAAACATAATAAAAATGGTTGTAATTATATTTTGATCATACTTTTATATATATATACATATTTGTATAGGTTCGTGAATCAATCCGTGGCCAAGTCTTATTTCCGAGGAAGGAAATATCTGTGAAAGTGAGTTATAGTCCCACTTTTAAAATCTAATATTTTTGGGATGAGAATACATGCAGGTTTTATAAATGATTTATAAAATAGACACAAGTATGTGAAACTACATTCGATGGTTAAATTATCAAAATCGAATATGCCCATTTTTATTAAGTCTGGTAATCTAAGAATTAGGGAACAGACACCCTAATTGACGCGAATCCTAAAGATAGATCTATTGGGCCTAACAAACCCCATCCAAAGTACCGGATGCTTTAGTACTTCAAAATTTATATCATATCCGAAGGGTGTCTCGAAATGATGGGGATATTCTTATATATGCATCTTGTTAATGTCGGTTACCAGGTGTTCACCATATGAATGATTTTTATCTCTATGTATGGGATGTGTACTGAAATATGAAATCTTGTGGTCTATTGTTACGATTTGATATATATATGTTAAACCTATAACTCACCAACATTTTTGTTGACGTTTAAAGCATGTTTATTCTCAGGTGAATATTAAGAGCTTCTGCTGTTGCATACTAAAATAAGGACAAGATTTTGAGTCCATGTTTGTATGATATTGTGTAAAAACTGCATTCAAGAAACATATGTCGATGTAATATATTTCTATTGTAAACCATTATGTAATGGTTGTGTGTAAACAGTATATTTTAGATTATCATTATTTGATAATCTACGTAATATTTTTAAAACCTTTATTGATAAAATAAAGGTTATGGTTATTTTAAAAATGAATGCAGTCTTTGAAAAACGTCTCATATAGAGGTCAAAACCTCGCAACGAAATCAATTAATATGGAACGTTTATAATCAATATGAACGGGACATTTCAGTTGGTATCAGAGCGTTGGTCTTAGAGAACCAGAAAATTTACATTGGTGTGTCTTATCGAGTTTGTTAGGATGCATTAGTGAGTCTGGACTTCGATCGTGTTTTTTCTTTAAAAATGATTGCTTAACATTTTTGTTGGAAACTATATATTATTACATGTAAATATTATGTGATATATTAATCTCTTAACATGTTTGATATTATGTGATAGATGTCTACCTCTAGCACAAATCCCATTGACTCACCTAATAATAACGAAGAGTCGAATATATATTGGCAAGATTCACAAGTTCCCGAAGAACCGGAAGAAGAGGAAACAGAACCGGAAGAAGAGGAACCGGAAGAAGAGGAACCAGAAGAAGAGGAACCGGAAGAAGAAGAGGTTCCGGAGGGGGGAATAGTAGGAACCACAGAAAATCGGTTAAATAAAAGAAAATCCTCAACCAATGGACCAAAGTTAATAATGGTCAATGGTGTTTCCGCTAAGGAAGCAAAATATTGGAAAAATTACCAATTTTTCGATGAATCGGATCCTGATGAGGATTCCGATGATGTTATAGAAATTACCCCGACCCAATTTAATGAGGCAAAAGAAAATAATAAGGGAAAAGGCATCAAAATAGAGAAATCTGATTCCGACCCCGATGAACTTTATATGTACCGTCAACACCCGTATTTTCAATATCATGACAATAACCCGGGAACCTCTAAACCATCAGGTTTTTTTAAACCAATGTGGAAAACGACGACTCGTATTAGAGGAACATCATATATCCCTAGAAGATTAGGAAAAAGAACCAAGTCCGAAAAAGAATAAACCAGTTATTCATATTAGAGGGGTGTGAGCATGTTGTGTAATAAATATATTGTAGTGTGCTTGTACTTTTATGTTCTATGTAAAAATTGCTTGTATTGTTTGTTATTACGAATCTAATCCTTGTCTATTTTACAGTATAAAAACAAAATTGACATTAAGGGTAGACAACCGAATATTTTAGAAGACCTACCAGAGGATATGATTGAGGAAATCTTGTCTAGAGTCGGTCAGAATTCATCAGCACATTTAGTTATGGCGAAATTAACTTGTCAAACATTTGAAAGACTTTCGAGAAATGCCTTAGTTTATAAAAGGCTTTCCTTTGATAGGTGGGGTATATCACATTGGGGAGACTTTAAGTTACACCGTGTTTTCTTTAAAGCGTTAAATGCGGGGAACCCAAATGCAATTTTACACTACGGGTTAAGAACCTATTTTGACTCAACATATCCCAATATAGGATTTCGTGAATTAGAAAGAACTTCTAACATGTAACATAAAGAAGCATGTTATGCTTACGGGTTAGTGATGTTCGCTTCTTACCAAAGTGAGAAAAAGAACATCGGATTGCAGCTTTTAAATAAAACTTTCCCATAAGTGACGGATTCAGTAGTTGGGGTGAGAAACAAGGTTTTTAGATTATTACAGGGCTGTTGGACATTACGAAACCCTCGTCTTTTTGACGACATTACAACATACTGCCTAGCCAATGGTCATAACGGTTATTTTCCACAAGACCAAGGATAGGAAGTCATCTTAGTAAAACCAGAATGCATGACTTGTTTCTGGACTTATGAATTACGTGTCTTTATTTCCTTTGCTGAACAACTTGCGTATTAACTAGATTTATCTTCAAAACTGTCTTGTATCATAGTGTACTATATTTCATGTTATATGTAATATAGCGAAGTTGTAAGTTTGAAGAATATTTGTATGTGATATATTATTATAATCAGTTTTTCATATGGAATTGTAGTAGTTGAATTGTATATTAGCTACTAAGTATGAACTTAACGGGTAGGTAGTACCCGAATTTAAACTTATAAAACGCTAATATGAAGAAAAAACTTTTATAAATGAGTTCATATTATGCTACAAGATACTATTGACTACCCTTAATATTCTGTATGATTAAATTGTTTCATTTGACTATTTTGAAGGAAATGGCACCGACTACTCGACACACCTTGAATATGAGCGAAGAGGAATTCCGTGCCTTTCTTGCTTCAAACATTGCCGCAGTACAGGCCGCGCTACATACCAAAAATAACTCTGAATCTAGCAATACAGCTAACGGCGCAAGAAATCGTGTAGGATGCTCCTACAAGGAATTCACTGCCTGCAAACCTTCAGAATTTGATGGGACCGAAGGACCAATTGGATTGAAACGGTGGACCGAGAAAGTTGAATCGGTGTTTGCCATAAGTAAGTGTGCTGAAGTAGACAAAGTGAAGTACACTACGCATACCTTCACAGGTATTGCGTTAACATGGTGGAATACCAATCTAGATCAAGTGGGACAAGATGCTGCTTACGCGCTACCGTGGTCAACATTCAAGCACTTGATGAATGAGAAGTACCGTCCCAGAACTGAGGTCAATAAGTTCAAGTCAGAACTTAGAGGGTTACGAACACAGGGATTCAATATTACTTCGTAGGAAAGACGATTCACAGAATTGTGCCTATTGTGTCCGAGAGCGTTCGAAGATGAGGAAGAGAAGATCGACACGTTTGTGAAAGGGTTACCGGAGAAAATCTAAGAAGATATAAGTTCACACGAGCCTGCCTCCATACAAAAGGCATGTAGAATGGCTCACAAACTAGTGAACCAGATTGAGGGAAGAATTAAAGAACAAGCGGCCGAAGAGGCCAACGTGAAGCTAGTCAAAAGAAAGTGGGAGGAAAACGGTGATAAGAGTCACCAAAACAACAACAACTATCCCAACAATTGCAACATCAATCGTAACTACAACAAACGGCAAAATAACAACAACAACAACAACTACTACTACAACAATCATCCCAACAACAATAACAACCGCAGCAACAACAACAATCAGAAGCAGCTATGTCAAAGGTGTGAAAAGTATCACTCGGGGTTCTGCACCAAATTTTGAAACAAGTGTAAAAGAAATGGTCATAGCTCGGCGAAGTGTGAGGTCTACGGACCAGGGGTTAACAGAACGAAAGGAACAAATGGTGTCGGAACGAGTAATGGCGGAGCAAGTAGTGTCGGAGCAAGTTATGCTAATGTAGTTTGTTATAAATGTGGAAAACCGGGCCACATTATTAGAAATTGCCCTAACCAGGAGAACACGAATGGACAAGGCCGCGGAAGAGTTTTCAATATTAATGCGGCAGAGGCACAGGAAGACCCGGAGCTTGTTACGGGTACGTTTCTTATTGACAATAAATCTGCTTACGTTTTATTTGATTCGGGTGCGGATAGAAGCTATATGAGTAGAGATTTTTGTGCTAAATTAAGTTGTCCATTGACGCCATTGGATAGTAAATTTTTACTCGAATTAGCAAACGGTAAATTAATTCCATCAGATTATATATGCCGGAATCGAGAAATTAAACTGGGTAGCGAAATATTTAAGATTGATTTGATACCAGTAGAGTTAGGGAGTTTTGATGTAATAGTCGGCATGGACTGGCTGAAAGAGATGAAACCAGAGATCGTATGTTACAAAATGCAATTTGCATTGTACGAGAAGAAGGAGAACCCTTAATGGTGTACGGAGAAAAGGGCAACACGAAGCTACATCTTATTAGTAATTTGAAGGCACAAAAACTAATAAGAAAAGGTTGCTATGCTGTTCTAGCACACGTCGAGAAAGTACAAACTGAAGAAAAGAGCATCAATGATGTTTCCGTCGCAAAAGAATTTCCCGATGTATTTCCGAAAGAATTACCGGGACTACCTCCACATCGATCTGTTGAATTTCAAATAGATCTTGTACCAGGAGCTGCACCAATAGCTCGTGCTCCTTACAGACTCGCACCTAGCGAGATGAAAGAACTGCAAAGCCAACTGCAAGAACTATTAGAACGTGGTTTCATTCGACCAAGCACATCACCATGGGGAGCTCCTATTTTGTTTGTCAAGAAGAAGGATGGTACATTTAGGTTGTGTATTGACTACAGAGAGTTGAATAAACTTACCATCAAAAACCGTTATCTACTGCCGAGAATTGACGACTTATTTGATCAACTACAAGGCTCGTCGGTTTATTCGAAAATCGATTTATGTTCTGGATATCATCAAATGCGAGTAAAGGAGGATGATATTCCAAAAACTGCTTTTAGGACGCGTTATGGTCATTACGAGTTTATGGTTATGCCGTTTGGATTGACTAACGCACCAGCTGTGTTCATGGACCTTATAAATCGAGTGTGTGGGCCATATCTTAACAAGTTTGTCATTGTTTTCATTGATGACATACTTATTTACTCAAAGAATGATCAAGAGCACGAAGAACATTTGAGAAAAGTGCTAGAAGTATTGAGGAAAGAAAAACTGTACGCTAAGTTTTCAAAGTGTGCATTTTGGTTGGAAGAAGTTCAATTCCTCGGTCACATAGTGAACAAAGAAGGTATCCAGGTGGACCTGAAAAAGATCAAAACCGTTGAAAAGTGGGAAACCCCAAAAACTCCGAAGCATATACGTCAATTTTTAGGATTGGCTGGTTACTACAGAAGATTCATCCAAGATTTCTCCAAAATAGCAAAACCCTTGACTGCATTAACGCATAAAGGGAAGAAATTTGAATGGAAGGACGAACAAGAGAAGGCGTTTTAGTTATTGAAGAAAAAGCTAACTACGGCACCTATATTGTCATTGCCTGAAGGGAATGATGATTTTGTGATTTATTGTGACGCATCAAAGCAAGGTCTCGGTTGTGTATTAATGCAACGAACGAAGGTGATTGCTTATGCGTCTAGACAATTGAAGATTCACGAGCAAAATTATACAACTCACGATTTGGAATTGGGTGCTGTTGTTTTTGAATTAAAGACTTGGAGGCATTATTTATATGGAGTCAAAAGTATTATATATACCGACCACAAAAGTCTCCAACATATATTTAATCAGAAGCAACTGAATATGAGACAACTCAGGTGGATTGAACTGTTGAATGATTATGATTTTGAGATTCGATACCACCCGGGGAAGGCGAATGTGGTAGCCGACGCTTTGAGTAAAAAGGACAGAGAACCTATACGGGTAAAAGCTATGAATATAATTATTCGTACTAATCTTACTACTCAAATAAAGGAGGCGCAACAGGGGGTTGTAAAAGAAAGAAAGTTGAAGAATGAGATACCCAAAGGATCAAAGAAACATATTAATATTCGGGAAGACGGAACCCGATATAGGGCTGATAGAATTTGGGTACCAAGGTTTGGAGATGTAAGAGAAATGGTAGTTAAAGAAGCACATAAAACCAGATATTCAATACATCCCGGAGCGGGGAAGATGTATAAAGATCTCAAGAAACACTTTTGGTGGCCGGGTATGCAAACCGATATTGCTAAATATGTAGGAGAATGTTTAACGTGTTCTAAGGTCAAAGCTGAACATCAGAAACCATCAGGTCTACTACAACAACCTGAAATCCTGAAATGGAAATGAGAAAACATTACCATGGATTTCATTACTAAATTGCCAAAGACTGCAAGTGGTTATGATACTATTTGGGTAATAGTTGATCGTCTCACCAAGCCAGCACACTTCTTGCCAATGAGAGAAGATGACAAAATGGAGAAGTTGGCGCGATTGTATTTGAAGGAGGTTGTCTCCAGACATGGAATACCCGTCTCTATTATCTCTGATAGGGATGGTAGATTTGTTTCAAGGTTCTGGCAGACGTTGCAACAAGCATTGGGGAATCGTCTAGATATGAGTACTGCCTATCATCCATAAACTGATGGGCAGAGCGAAAGGACGATACAAACGCTTGAAGACGTGCTACGAGCATGTGTTATTGATTTCGGAAACAGTTGGGATCGACACCTACCGTTAGCAGAATTTTCCTACAACAACAGTTATCATTCTAGTATTGAGATGGCACCGTTTGAGGCACTTTATGGTAGAAAGTGCAGGTCTCCGATTTGTTGGAATGAAGTGGGGGATAGACAGATTACGGGTCCGGAGATAATACAAGAAACTACCGAGAAAATCATCCAAATTCAACAACGATTGAAAACCGCCCAGAGTCGACAAAAGAGCTACGCGGACAGTAAAAGAAAAGATATAGAGTTTGAAATTGGAGAAATGGTCATGCTTAAGGTTTCACCTTGGAAAGGCGTTGTTCGATTTGGTAAACGGGGGAAACTAAATCCAAGGTACATTGGACCATTCAAGATTATAGATCGTGTCGGACCAGTAGCTTACCAACTGGAGCTACCTCAACAACTCGCGGCTGTACATAACACTTTCCACGTCTCGAATTTGAAGAAATGTTTTGCTAAAGAAGATCTCACTATTCCGTTGGACGAAATCCAAATCAATAAAAAACTTCAATTCATTGAAGAACCCGTCGAAATAATGGATCGTGAGGTTAAGAGACTTAAGCAAAACAAGATACCGATTGTTAAGGTTCAATGGAATGCTCGTAGAGGACCCGAGTTCACCTGGGAGCGTGAAGATCAGATGAAGAAGAAATACCCGTATCTATTTCCAAAAGATTCGTCAACACCTTCAACAGCTTAAAATTTCGGGACGAAATTTATTTAACGGGTAGGTACTGTAGTGACCCGAACTTTTACATGTTTATATATATTAATTGAGATTGATATTTGCATGACTAAATGTTTCCAACATGTTAAGCAATCAAACTTGTTGAGACTTGATTAATTGAAATAGGTTTCATATAGACAATTGACCACCCAAGTTGACCGGTGATTCACGAACGTTAAAACTTGTAAAAACTATACGATGACCGGTGATTCATGAATGTTAAAACCATTTCATATAGTTAACACGATTTTATTATAAGTAAGTATCTCATTAGGTATTTTAACAATGAGTTATATACATAAAAATGAGATTATTAAATTAAGAAACTCGAAAACGATATATATAACGATTATCGTTATAACAACGTCTCAATAGGTACATATGAATCATATTAAGATATTGATACACTTGGTTAATTATGTTAAATTATAAGTAAATATATCATTAAGTGTATTAACAATGAACTACATATGTAAAAATAAGACTACGAACTTAATGATTTCGAAACGAGACATATATGTAACGATTATCGTTGTAACGACATTTAACTGTATATATATCATACTAAGATATATTATATATCATAATATCATGATAATGTAACAATTTAACATCTCATTTGATATAATAAACAATGGGTTAACAACATTTAACAAGATCGTTAACCTAAAGGTTTCAAAACAACATTTACATGTAACGACTAACGATGACTTAACGACTCAGTTAAAATGTATATACATGTAGTGTTTTAATATGTATTCATATACTTTTAAAAGACTTCAATACACTCATCAAAATACTTCTACTTAACAAAAATGCTTACAATTACATCCTCGTTCAGTTTCATCAACAATTCTATTCGTATGCACCCGTATTCGTACTCGTACAATACACAGCTTTTAGATGTATGTACTATTGGTATATACACTCCAATGATCAGCTCTTAGTAGCCCATGTGAGTCACCTAACACATGTGAGAACCATCATTTGGCAACTAGCATGAAATATCTCATAAAATTACAAAAATATGAGTAATCATTCATGACTTATTTACATGAAAATAAAATTACATATCCTTTATATCTAATCCATATACCAAAGACCAAAAACACCTACAAACACTTTTATTCTTCAATTTTCTTCATCTAATTGATCTCTCTCAAGTTTCATCTTCAAGTTCTAAGTGTTCTTCATAAATTCCATAAGTATAGTTTCATAAAAATCAAGAATACTACCAAGTTTGCAAGTTTACTTTCAAGCTTTCTAATCCATTCCAAGTAATCATCTAAGATCAAGGAACCTTTGTTATTTATAGTAGGTTATCTTTCTAATTTAAGGTAATATTCATATTCAAACTTTGATTCAATTTCTACAACTATAACAATCTTATTTCGAGTGAAAATCTTACTTGAACTGTTTTCGTGTCATGATTCTGCTTCAAGAACTTTCAAGCCATCCAAGGATCCTTTGAAGCTAGATCCATTTTTCTCATTTCTAGTAGTTTTATCCAGAAAACTTGAGGTAGTAATGATGTTCATAACATCATTCGATTCATACATATAAAGCTATCTTATTCGAAGGTTTAAACTTGTAATCACTAGAACATAGTTTAGTTAATTCTAAACTTGTTCGCAAACAAAAGTTAATCCTTCTAACTTGACTTTTAAAATCAACTAAACACATGTTCTATATCTATATGATATGCTAACTTAATGATTTAAAACCTGAAAACACGATGAACACCATAAAATCGGATATACGCCGTCGTAGTGAAACCGGGGGCTGTTTTGGTTTGGATACTTAAAAACTATGATAAACTTTGATTTAAAAGTTGTTCTTCTGGGAAAATGATTTTTCATATGAACATGAAACTATATCCAAAAATCTTGGTTAAACTCAAAGTGAAATTATGTTTTTCAAAATGGTCATCAAGATGTCGTTCTTTCGATGGAAATGACTACCTCTTTAGTAATTGACATGTAACTTAAATTTCTGACTATAAACCTATACTTTTTCTGTTTGGATGCTTAAATTAGAGTTCAATATGAAACCATAGCAATTTGATTCACTCAAAACGGATTTAAAATGAAGAAGTTATGGGTAAAACAAGATTGGATATTTTTGATCTTTTTAGCTACGGGAAATGTTTAACAAATCTATACAAATCATATTCTAGCTAACTTATATTGTATTATACATGTATTCTAATATATTATGTAATCTTGGGATACCATAGACACGTATGCAAATATTTTGACATATCATTTCGACCCATGTATATATATTATATGGAACAACCATAGAGACTCTATATGCAATAATGTTGGAGTTAGCTATACAGGGTTGAGGTTGATTCCAAAAATATATATACTTTGAGTTGTGATCTAGCCTGAGACGTGTATACACTGGGTCGTGGATTGATTCAAGATAATATATATATATCGATTTATTTCTGTACATCTAACTGTGGACAACTAGTTGTAGGTTACTAACGAGGACAGCTGACTTAATACACTCAAATCTTTAAAACATAATAAAAATGGTTGTAATTATATTTTGATCATACTTTGATATATATGTACATATTTGTATAGGTTCATGAATCGATCCGTGGCCAAGTCTTATTTTCGAGGAAGGAAATATCTGTGAAAGTGAGTTATAGTCCCACTTTTAAAATCTAATATTTTTGGGATGAGAATACATGCAGGTTTTATAAATGATTTACAAAATAGACACAAGTATGTGAAACTACATTCTATGGTTGAATTATCGAAATCGAATATGCCCCTTTTTATTAAGTCTGGTAATCTAAGAATTAGGGAACATACACCCTAATTGACGCGAATCCTAAAGATAGATCTATTGGGCCTAACAAACCCCATCCAAAGTACCGGATGCTTTAGTACTTCAAAATTTATATCATATCCGAAGAGTGTCCCGGAATGATGGGGATATTCTTATATATGCATCTTGTTAATGTCGGTTACCAGGTGTTCACCATATGAATGATTTTTATCTCTATGTATGGGATGTGTATTGAAATATGAAATCTTGTGGTCTATTGTTACGATTTGATATATATAGGTTAAACCTATAACTCACCAACATTTTGTTGACGTTTAAAGCATGTTTATTCTCAGGTGAATATTAAGAGCTTCCGCTGTTGCATACTAAAATAAGGACAAGATTTGGAGTCCATGTTTGTATGATATTGTGTAAAAACTGCATTCAAGAAACATATGTCGATGTAATATATTTCTATTGTAAACCATTATATAATGGTGGTGTGTAAACAGTATATTTTAGATTATCATTATTTGATAATCTACGTAATGTTTTTAAAACCTTTATTGATAAAATAAAGGTTATGGTTGTTTTAAAAATGAATGCAGTCTTTGAAAAACGTCTCATATAGAGGTCAAAACCTCGCAACGAAATCAATTAATATGGAACGTTCATAATCAATATGAACGGGACATTTCACAATTAATTATCCAAGACTTCATTATGACCTCTTGTGCATGCACATAATCAAAACGTTGAGTTGGTTCACGACACAATTTCTTCCTACATAAATGTCATATTTTGATGACATTCTTACGAAAGTGACAAACATATATACAACGATTTTGGATACAATCTAGTTCAAAGGAGTCTTGGTGATTGTACGAATAACATCCCCCTTGTTGACTCCGGTGAGACTATTAACAACACTACGGTCAAAATAATAAACAATATCAATAAAATTTGTTGCCTAATTCGGCTAGGTCTAATGCATCGTTGAAGTTTTTCAATGTCCATACATAAAGTATGTCACTAATCTTGAAACTCATTTTATTTTCAGTACGTCAAGATTCAATAACTCGCAGAATTCACGAACATGAACCAGATAAATCGGATCTTTGTCCGTAATAAATAAATCTAACTACATATCTTCAAACATTTGAACATCTCGCTCAGCTTATAGAGCGCGTTTGGAAAGATCAATATAATGACCACACTAAGTCATACTAATTTTCCACTCTGAATCATCGGCCACTAATTTCACTCTACGAGTAACACATTTTGTATGTGAAAAATTGGTTAAAGTAAAAATAGAGAGAATATTTGCTTAAAGTTGCATTTTTTAATTTCTCAAATGGAGGTTTATACAGAAAATTTGTGGTTTAAACCCAAAATTAGAAAATTTGGATGTGCCAAAACCGAATTAGCCTTTTTCTTTACAAACCCGTATGTGCCAAATCCGGGTTACCTTTAGGGCACAGTGAGCTAAATAAAGTGGTCAACTAGATTTGCCACGTGGGTGATCGAACATGTATCTGATGCCTAGACCAGGCACATATTGATTGCAATGGACGAGTGTTTAAGGGCACCGGATTTAAATTTTCCGGTCCGATTTACCGTGAGTAACCCTAGCAGAGATGATGATTTACAGGAGGAGGTTAAAATGAGTCCACAATTATTGATTCTACTGTAATAATGGCCATTGTGTAGTGTGTAGATTTTTTGTTCATGGAACATACCTGTTGTTGTAAGCCCTTTGTATCTTGAGAGTGATCGTAATTGCAGTTAGAGTCTCCCAAGATGTCGTGTTTGTTAAGTAAGGTTAGGGCTTTATTTATAGTGAAACTCTAACCCTATATATCCTAAATAAGTCTTTAATTTTGTATTAACCGATTTCCTTACTAAAAGGGATAATAAGTAGGCATAGATTACGATCTAAATAAGGATAGGATTGTTTGCTGAATAAAAATAAGATCGCGCCAAGCAAAGCTATGTTGCGCCCCCTTATTTACACGCTGGATGAACTAAATGAGCCTGCATCCTTAACCTTAACCTTCACTTTGGTGGCGCGACTTCTTGTTATTGGGGCAGATTCGCTCGCCATTATGCATAAAATAAGAAGAAAATAAAAATCAACACGTAAAAAGCGCAGGAAGGAGATCTAACCTTAAAGTATATACGAAGAAGGTTGCAGAATCTTGGAAAGTGTTGGTTTAAAAAGTTTGATAGTGTCAAAATTGAAGTAAGGGAGAAAGAAAGGTATTTATAGGGCAAGGAACAATGAAATTGAACGGTGGAGATGAAATACACGTGTTGAAAAGTTATGGAAGAAGTTACAAGGGTACTTTTTAGGGTAATAAATTGAATTTCGAAAAGAGATAATAGGCATTGGAAACGACGTGTCGCAAAAAGTGTCTTTTCACCAACACAGCCACACAGGCATTTAATGCACGTCAAATCAATCACAAATACGTGTAGAGTTAGGCAACGCAGCCATACCGGCTGACGTTACCAAACTGAAGGGACTTGATGATACGCATATTTAATCCGTATCAAATAAGCCTTATTTGTATAAGGCTTACCCACATTTATCAAATAAAACATCAAAAGAATTCAAAAATATGTGCTGCTATCGGCCGAAAACAAGACAACAGTTAAAATCTAATCAACTACCAGACATAATGGTAGCGTACAAGCCATCTGGACGCTAGCCGGATAAACATACAGTGGATAAAAGACTGACATGCAAACCATCTAGGTAAGAAGCCAGGTAAACAATAAACGTTATAAGTCGTCTAGAAACTAGCTGGATGGAAAGTATCAGATATAACTCTAACATACAAATTCGTGTAGAAGACCATCCGGATGAAGAATGCCGTGAAGAAGCACTTGATGATTTTAAAGTTGTGTTTGCACGTAAGCCCTTCCACTTGGTCAAGTGTGTAGCCTGCACACGGATACCAAAAATATATGGGCATTAACAAACGAATGGAGCGATAGTGCCACGTCAGCTCGTATTTTCAGGAAAGTTTGTTACGATAGTTTGTTACAATGATGAAAAGGACATGTGTCATATCATCATTCCCTGTAACAAACTATTGGCATCTATGAATACCCCCTTGGGTCATTCATTACACAAGGATCTAACACACAATCAATACGTCGTTACGCTGCCAAAAATCACTAAAAGCCAGTTACATTGAATTCCAGTTATCATCGGGGTTCAATTCCTTCAAAATATTGATCTACTCGATCCAATCGATCGAGTAGATTAATCCGATTGATTGTTTTATGCCTTCGTGAATTCAAGTTTCGATCAAGTTTGTACGACTGCCGGAGTTAAAAGAATCTATCGACCACTTTTTTCCCAAATTAAGCACTCAAACTAACTGAACCCTTTAAATTTTACGTTTGATCACCAAACATACCCAATATATACAAGAATACATGAACCTATTTTAAGTATGTATTCTCTCATAGTAATGAGAATCATTAATCTTATATACTAAACCTCATCCAGTTTTTGGTCGTTTGATTCACAAACACCCTCAAAACGACATATCCCACGCTATATAAGATAAGAAACAAAAAAAAAAAAAACACCGCATTTCTTCCCTCCCTCCCTCTCCTCTCTGCTCTCCTACAGGCGAATCTTCTTCAACTCTAGGGTTTTCAATCCCTTTGCATTTTCACCAAATTGATACTATCACCATCGCCTGAATCGTCTCCAACATCATCACCACACCGCCGCTCCCGTTTCCACCATCGTCACAGCCACCATTTCGGCCATCACCGCCGCCACCGCCGATTTAGATTTCGCTGCCACCGCTGTCGCCATCACCACCGCCACCGCCGATTTAATTGCATTCCAGATCGACTACGGATCTGGGTTAAATTTCAACCGATCTAATTGATTGACCCAGGGTATAAATCCAGATAAAGTTTCATTCTTTTTTTTGTGTGTTTTTTGTTTCGTTTTCTGTTAATTTCACACGCACTTTCATATTCGTGTCATCTTCTTTTTATATTATTAATTATGTTTTTTTTTACTGATTTGGGCATTTTTTTGCCGAATCAATTGTAATTATGTTTATGTTGCAGGTTGAAGTATTTGTCACTATCGTTTGCATAGTCTGTTGTTAGTACTTCCAGAGCTTCTTACAAGTAATCTTATTATCGTTTTTTTTATTGAATATTTTCTTATCTTACTTATTGAAGCTTTGTAATTGAGTGTTGTAGTTAATGTTCATCGTATTAATCAGGGTTTTCCATTCTATTAATTAAACAAAAATGGAGGTAATTGCTATATAGTTGAACTTTTTGAATAATCAGTATGTTTCACTTAAATAAAAAATTCATGTACTATATGGAGAAATGGTGTCTTAACTTGGATTTTTGGTGCTTTTGAATTGCCTTTACGTGTAAATATCAATTGGTTTATGGATTGCACGTTTTTATTCAAATAAAATTGTAAATGTCTGCTTATTGTTGACTGCTTATTGTTGAATACTTATTGTTCGTTGCACCTTTTGAAACACTGAAATATTTATTTTTGCTTCACTACAGGTTGTATGGATTTATTGTTGAATCTGAGGTACTGCTCGATTTTCACTTATAATTGTCAGGTTTGTTCTTTGATGCTTTCTAATGCTTCGAGTTCTTTGCTCTGTTTTGCAGATAACCTTTAGGGTTATAACTTGACCCTTACAATTACCCAAAAAAAAAACTTGACCCTTACAATGACAAAACATGATCATATATTGGCATGGCAATTTTTTAATTGCAGCCATATTGGCCTATTTTCAGTTGTTAACAATTATTGTTCTTAATATCATTTAAGTACATTCCGATTATTACTCTTATATACTAAATGTTACCCGCTTTTGTGCCGTTTGATTCACAAACAACCCCCAAAACGACATATGCCACACTATATATGCCATTAATTTATTGGTATATATATTATATACATGGAATATAACTTAGAATGTTAATTGGCTTGGGTGGTAAACTTTGTTGTATGCTGAATCGAACCACGCGGGTTCGAAGCGTGTCACAGTCAATCCTTTTGCCTGTTTTGGGGTATTTGCATCTTCTTACATGGGCCTCCATGTCTTTTTACACTATCGTTGATGACCGAGCGAACCTATTAATTATTTTCGTATCTTGGCATGTCATTCTCCGGAGTGCAACTATGACAACTAAGTTTCAGTCGCTAACACAATGATTTGCAAATATATTTTTATGAGTGGTATTTTTAAGTGACAGACTACATTCGTACTAATGTTTGTGTCTTATGTTGCTGACATTTCCAAATTAAAATGAAATTCATAGAAAGAAGTTATAACAGGCTATGATGATAATTGTATAAGGGTTGTGTTGAGAAATGAGAAAAAATGGTTCTCCGTCTCGGCGAGGCAACTTGCAGTTTGCAGCCATGGGGTTCCTATTCTCTTTCTTGATATTACTTGCTTACCTGAGCCTATGTCCAAATAAAGATGAATAAACTTCATAGAAAGATGTTTTATATAAAAGGCTATGATGATTAATTCGTAAGGATTTTGTCGAGAAATGAGAAAAAAGGACTCGCGTTATGGCGAGGCAACTTATAGTTTGCAGCCGCGGGCCTTCGCATTCACTTTCTTGATATTATCCACTTAACTGAGCCTATGTCCCTTATATCTTATCCCACTTTCTCTAATACTCAGCTTACAAAACAAATAGGTCAGCGGAAGTTCTTTTGATGCGCTTATGGTAGTTTACACTTCAGAGTATATGTGACTTTCTATTGTTTTGTTGTTATTAATTCTTTTAATAAAAGTTGATGTTTACCTGTTTTATTATACATTTCTCATAAAATGGCACTCATAGATTGTGACTCTTTAGTCCAGTCATCCGTTGATAAAGATCAGATTTATAAGCCAAAGTGGCCAAAAGTTAGAAGATTGTTAAAGTTTTACTCTTTCTGACTAGAAACCTTTAGGCCAAGTTAGGGAGGTAAGTCTTATGTTATTGTTTTCAATATATATATTTACAAATTATTATACTGATTTACTTATCGAATCTTAATTCCAGCTGCTGCAACGATGGAGTGAGTTGTTCGATTTGGTGAAAAGAAAAAGCTTTCTCTAAACTTGACTACATGTAAATAAGTGAGATATTAAGGTGAGGACTACTGTTGATTTTTTTCCTGGTAAATTCAAATGGCATATTTTTTTATGTTTGATGTACCAACAGAAACCAGCGTACCTCTGATTGTGATTTTTACTTAAAGTTCAAAAATATCATTTGCAATATCAATTATAAAGTCTAATTGGGTTGTGTCAGGTTGAAGGTTTGTTTGGAATATCATTTTCCTATTACGTAGGTACAACCTTCATTATATTTGTCGTTATAAAATTGTTATTAAAATTGTTAACCTTTTTTCCGTTTTAAATTTGTGTTGTTTTGTATATATCTTTTCAGTGTCATCTTGCTCTTTAGTAAATATTGTTACAACGTAAAGTTTACTAATTTCTAACGGAATCTCGGTGACTGCATTGTATTTGTAGTTACTGTTGGGCAATATTTTTATATGATGAACGGGTCAGGATTGTTCCACTGATCACCGAATGCATTATAATAAGTGTTGTGAAAATGGACGGGTCAATTTACCCAGGGAAAATGAACTGCATTCCATTCAGTTTAAAGAAATGTTACCGTACATGGACTTCTCCAGATGATCAAGTTTGATCAGGTATGTTATGAGTTTCTCACACTTTTAATAGTCACGAATGGAATGGAATACGAGACCTGCAAATGTAGTCATATACAATTTTATAATTGTTGGTCCATTAATCATGAATGGAATATGTTTACCTAACGGCCGTTACAAATGACGTTCGTATATATGTACAGGTATGGGACCCTACATATAAGGGCTGTTCTCGATCCCGACTCAACATTGATTTCGTCATTAGTTTGTAAGTATAGTAGTATAGTAGTTATAATAAGTAACAAGTAGTAGTTCCAACTTTCCTTAGATCTATCGCGTGTTCGATCTGCCGGTTATAAAGGTCCTTTATATTAGAAGTTAAGGTTTAATGCATGTAAATTTGTTCAATTAATCATTTTTTGTGAATGTAAGAAATTACCGATTATTGCTATTATGTATCTGGTGATCATTTCCTCAACCAGTTGGGAACTTATAAAAATATGCAACGCAAACGTACCATATTGTATAACGAAGGCAAACCAATATTGTTTCAAACATAACCGCCGCAACGCGCGGTCCGTTATATTTCTAGTTTACACTAAATGAATAAATATGTAAGTTGTTATATTATACTGAGTAATAATTAGGAACCAATTTGTCAATTACGTACGTTTGGTAATAGCTTTATCTGGTGTTTCATCCGTGGAAAAAGTCAAAAAATTGTCATCAGGCGATAAGCATTGCCAATTGAGGTCATACATAGTATTTAGGCGAGCAATCTAATTCAATCACTCAAGTATTTCGCCTAATTCAAGCCATTTAGATGATCCGCAGCATGACCAAAATAGACGAACTTAAGACACGTGACGTCACATACTATTCCAAGTTATCCGCCAGTGAAGTAGTGAACTCGACTAAATGCCCATCTAATCTCTGAGTACTAGCCAATTTTTGGGATTATCATCAAAAAGCCCATTTTTTTGAACATATTTGCGTGAGAGCCCATAAAAAAAAAGTTTGACAATTTGCCCTCGCAAAAGGAGCAAGATGCCTCTTGCTCCCTTGCGCCTTGCTTCCTTGCGACCTTAGTCACATTTGAGAGTAAGGAGCAAGGTGCCTCTTGCTCCCTTGCTCCCAGGTGGAAGCAAGGACGCAAGGTGCCTCTTGCTCCCTTGCTTACACCTAGGAGCAAGGCACCTTGCTCCTAGATGTAAGCAAGGGAGCAAGAGGCACCTTGCGTCCTTGCTTCCACCTGGGAGCAAGGGAGCAAGATGGACCTTGCTTCCACCTGGAAGCAAGAGGCACCTTGCGTCCTTGCTTCCACCTGGGAGCAAGGGAACAAGAGGTACCTTGCTCCTTGCTCTCAAATGTGACTAAGGTCGCAAGGACGCAAGGGAGCAAGAGGCATCTTGCTACTTGCGAGGGCAAATTGTCAAACTTTTTTTTTATGTGCTCTCACGCAAATAAGTTCAAAATAATGGACTTTTTGGTGATAATCTCGCCAATTTTTAGAAATAAGCCCAATCCCATTTCTAACGGAAAACCGAGGACCGTTTCATAAAGCTCAAGCCCAAGCCTATTTATCATTTTCACCTAAATATATCAGGTATACATATAAACTCAGCAATAAGGGTTTGTTTTCATCAAATTAAAAACCCTAATTCTTCAAGTACCTGACGGCGGCGTAATCGCTACCAAAATCAGCAGCCATGAAGACAATCTTATCATCGGAAACAATGGATATACCTGACGGCATTGAAATCAAAATCAAAGCCAAAATCATCGAAGTCACAGGACCCCGTGGAACCCTAACTCGCAATTTCAAGCATTTGAATCTCGATTTCTTGTTAATCACTGATGAAGAAGGAAAGAGGAAATTGAAGGTTGATGCGTGGTTTGGATCTCGTAAAACAACTGCTGCGATCCGTACAGCTCTTAGCCACGTCAACAATTTGATTATTGGTGTCACTCAAGGGTTTAGGTATAAGATGAGGTTTGTTTATGCTCATTTTCCGATCAACGCTAGCATCACTAACAACAATAAGGCTATTGAGATCCGTAATTTTCTTGGTGAAAAGAAGGTATTTTCTGTTTCTGATTTGTTTAATTATTGTTTGATTTTGTATGTTTGCTTGTTATTTGTGACTATTTTATATGTGTACCGTTGAATTAGTTTTAGTAGAAGGATTGTAGCTTAAAAATGATACTGTGTATGATATATGTATTGATGTTATGACTTGCAGAAAATTATTTGATGCTTCTGATATGTTTCATTTCATTTGTAATATACGTATGTGTATATATTTGTATATAAAGGTTTTAATAAAAGTCATTTTTTTTATTATTATTATTATTATTATTATTATTATTATTATTATTATTATTATTATTATTATTATTATTATTATTATTATTATTATTATTATTATTATTATTATTATTATTATTATTATTATTATTATTATTATTATTATTATTATTATTATTATTATTATTATTATTATTATTATTATTATTATTATTATTATTATTATTATTATTATTATTATTATTATTATTATTATTATTATTATTATTATTATTATTATTATTATTATTATTATTATTATTATTATTATTATTATTATTATTATTATTATTATTATTATTATTATTATTATTATTATTATTATTATTATTATTATTATTATTATTATTATTATTATTATTATTATTATTATTTTGTTGTTGAACTGTATTCTATTCTGGTATCAATAAAGGATTTGAGAAATTATGCTAATGGCGTTTTATTAGTTGACACTTCAGGAGGCTGCAAAGCATTTTAAAGCAGTCTAATTTATGTATTTTTATTCAAATGTTACTTGATCTATTAGTGTTTTGTTTTTGTTATGCTCTCCATTTGCTTTGTATTTTTTCGACTTTAATAAGTTATCTATAGACTGTGAGGCATATAGAAAGCATACTAAGTCATAGTCTTATTGTTCATTTGCTTGAGTGGCATAATTGTTATAATGCTATGAATGTGATTTTGTCATTTATATGAAGTTATATGGCAGTAACATTTACAGTATCAAATTTGTTTGTTCATCTTGTGGTTTGTTGATTTGTGCATTCTGTTTTATACGGAGTATGGTTATGATGTCTTATTTAGTGATGATTGATTAATTGAGGATTTTATTATGACAAACAGGTAAGGAAGGTTGATTTGCTTGATGGTGTTACGGTTGTTAGATCTGAGAAGGTTAAGGATGAGCTTGTTTTGGATGGAAATGACATTGAGCTTGTTTCTCGTTCATGCGCTCTTATCAACCAGGTACCTCTTTTATTACAATTATTCTGTTTACACACCTGTTTCGTCATCATTTTTTAATGTTTCATTGTTTAATCACTGTTTGTGTTTTGTATATGCAGAAATGCCATGTGAAGAACAAAGATATTCGAAAGTTTCTTGATGGTATTTATGTGAGCGACAAGGCTAAGATCGAGGAAGGTGAAAATTAAGTTTGTCTTAGGTAGTAGTGACATATCTTGTTGCTATAGTTTGAACGTTTTTGTGAGACTCAACCGTCAAGTTTTAAAGTTTTTTGTGGAACCATTTATTGTTATTGTATGGAGTTCTTTTGCTCGTGTTATGTAGTCTGGTTTCAAAGCAAATTGCAGGTTTCTAATTACTTGTTTATGGCGTGTCATAAGTGACATTACTTTATTTAGTCTTAACTTAGTTAAGGGCGTGCTCAAAACCCAAGTTATAGTTATTAGATCATATGTAGTGTAGTAACTTAATCAAGCAGTTATCTTCACTTTTATCATCAAAAACCAACCATAATAAGTTATCGTTTCGTTTATAGAATGTGAAAGTTATATGACAAGGTGCGTTTTCTGATTGAATTGAATGAAGTATATAAGAAATTAAAATTGAGAGTTGTAACCTCAGGTTGAGCCAAATATTAATGATGCATTCTCACGTGTTTTGAGAAGAAAAGATAAAGTAAGAAACGGAAAAACTAATAGTTTTTCTCGATTTTGGACGGATCAAGGAGTTTTCATTTTAAATGTTTTAGTCTATATTTGGGCGGATTAGAAGTGCATGACCCTATTAATGTGTACATGGACTATTATTTATGCTTTATACAAATTGTAGAAACTAACACCTCTTTTCTTGTTCTACGTTTCCTCAACGTCCTAATCCTGTTGTTAAACGTTAACCATTATAATTTAATTTTTACTTTCTTTTCAATTTAAGAATACCACGTTATTTTATTACATTTGTTTTCATCATTTTCATTTTTTCATCTTTTTTTCCAAACTAGAGATCATATGTTAGGTTTGGTTTTCTAGTTTTGTTTCTCCCTTAGTATATCCTAAAATAGGACCAACCAACCAACTTGTGTCTCTTAATTGAATAGTTTTGTAGTAAACATTGACCGTTTAGTATATATTTGTTAGTGACATTTAAATTATTAGTAATTTAAAGGAAAATGATAACCATTGTTAGTGACATTTAAATTACTTGTAATTTAAAGGAAAATGATAACCATAACCTTTAAGGGTATAGTTAACATTAATGTAAATTTATTTTATTATTTTTAATATAAAACTTCATATTTCAATTAATAAATTGACCTAAATTTAAATATAAAAAGTACTTTATATATATGAAAAATTAACACTTTGTAAAAAATAACTAACAATTTCAAGTTATGGTTAGCATCGTACTAATTTCAATTGATCTGAATGACAAATGAGAAATGATTTAAATTGCATTTTTACGTTTCCTCCTTTAATGAACAACACTTTTTAAAGTTGATCCGTAATAATAGTAAATGTTTTATGTACGTTTTTTCAAGAACCGTCAATTTCATTGTAATTGACGCAAATTGATTCATAAGTTGCACATGTGATCCGTAAATTATACATGATCATTATCATTATTTTTAGTAACAAATTTCATAGTTGTTAAAACTATGAATCCTGATCTTCTTACATCTTCACCAACAACCATCATCCACCATCATTTACCTGATCACCAGAATCAACCAAATGGAACCAGACGTAAGCATCGAAACATGCTCAATGATCCGTATTGCCGTTATCCCAATCGGATCAATCAACCCGACCCATTTCCGACAATACGTTGCAATGCTTGGTTGTCACAATACTATGGAACTATCATCCATTAGTTCATTTTACACACAAGGCAATAAATCACCTTTTTCACAACAACCTTGGGATTCGGGTAATCTTCGGTTTAAATTTGTTATTGGCGGATCGCAACCGAGTCCTTGGGAAGATTTTCAATCGTATAGGAAAATTCATGGTGTTATTGGTATTTGTCATTGTCCTTCTTCACCTGATCTTGATAGTGTTGTTGTTCAGTTTGGTATCGCGTGTAAACAATACACTTCGGCTCTTGTTCAACGTTGTTTCGCCTTTTTTCCTGCCGATTCTCAGGTTATAATTATGATTAGTTTTTAGCATTCATAATTTTTGAACTGTTCTTTGATAACTCCTCTATGTGTGTGTAAATAGTAACATAAGGTGTATAAGGTGTCTGGTGTTGTGTATTCAAAACAAATTTTTGATACTTTATAACTGCTTTATCTAAAAATACATGTATTATCATTTTTTTTTTATAAAAAACTCTTTTTAATTGTGTTAAGTAAATAATATTATTGATGTTCTTTGTAGTTTGAGATGTTTTACTATATATGTTACTTTCTCCGTCCCAATTAAATTAAATAATTACAATATATAAGAAATCTAATTATTAGGCAGTACTTTTTATTTACTCAGTTTACTTTTTATTACATTAACTTTTTATTTGCACTGTATTTATTATTTATTTTAGAGTTTAATCCCTTACTTTTTAACTATTTAGAGACAGCCTAATATGAAATATTAGACTATTAAATCGGGACGGAAGAAGTATTTGCTTGTTTTAATATTCAAAAATGAATCCTCTAAATTTGAAAATTAAATTAAAAAGAGTTATGAAACGCATTAAAAGAGATCAAGGTATGAACTTTATGTCTATATGCATATGTAAATAGATCATTTGTTGTAGTGAATACTTATTGTTTTTCGGGTGCAGCTGGAAAATGAACGAAAGAAAGGAAATAAATTGGTTTTATTTCCTCCTGCTGATCAACGAACTCAAGAACTACATTTGCAAACAATGATGCAAGAGATTGCAGCTTCACTTTTAATGGAATTCGAGAAATGGGTTCTTCAAGCAGAATCGGGTGGGACCCTTTTAAAGACACCGTTAGATACTCAAGCCAGTCTCAGTGCAGAGGAGGTTTTTGCTTTAGGTTTCCTAGTCATTATTCATTATAATGATTATTTATAAATTTATAATTTTTTGTAGTTTCGGATGTATTTTGGATCAGTAACTTACCAGAGTTTTTTAGCAGCAATTTTTTCAAGCAATCAAAGCCAAAAAAAGGCGCAATGCACGGGCCCAGAAAACTATAGGAGATTATTGTCTACTTGCCGGATCACCTATTGATGCCAATACACATTATTCGACTGCTTTAGATCTTTGTAGGATGACTGGAGATTATTTCTGGTACGCTGGTGCGTTAGAAGGTGGCGTTTGTGCTTTTCTGGTAAGCCAGAACATCAAACTAGTAACTGTGCAGATGTTATCGTAAATTACAATATTTGGCATTCTTATTATAAAATATTAGAAAATTATAAATACTGATATATGAATACGGTTGGTATAAGATGGGTAAAGCAGGGGAGAAGGATCCAAGTTTAGTGCAAGAGGTGAAGTATCGTTACAGTGGTGTCATTATGCATTATCGCAAGTTATGTATACAAGAAACTTCACCGAGGTACCTTGTTGTACGCTGATGAACCATTTCAAACCTACTTAATTAGTTAGTGTAATAATATTATAAAAAAAATAATGTTAATCAAGGTTCTAAATGTCGCGAGTAGGTTAGGACCTTGGAGGGACGAGTCGGTCAAGTCGGGGATGAGTTAGGCGTTGACCAACGTTGACTTTTAGTAATAAATAAATTAAATTAAACATATATATATTTCAAACATAAATATATGACACAATATCTAATTTTATAAGATATAAAAATTTTGACATAACTTTGACCGAATAAGAATCAACTCGGCCCGACTTTGAACTGACTTTTTAGTGTTGATCGACTTTTTAGGCGTTTTGGGCTACTCTGGATGGGCTAGTCCTCTAACCGATGCGTCAAATGACTCGGCTGACTTTTACAACAATGATGTTAATTGGATAAAAAGTTATGTTGAGAATTAAATATGACTGTCCATGATGTTAAGATTTTGAATGCAAGTTTAAGCAATGTGTTGTTATATCATCGATAACGTTGCCATGTAATGTTTGCGTTTACTTTTTGCAGGGTTTCACCTGCCAGCTTTGAACTTGAAGCTACTTTAAAGTTAGCAAGATTCATCTGCAGGTATACTTTCATCTAATAAGTTAGTTTCAGTTACTTCTGTTATTCATCAAGATACCAAGTGTCATTTATTCAACTTTTCTTGAAACTTTTATATAAGGGGCAGGTCAGAGATGGTTACAGAGGTGGTTAACTTATTGACAAATGCCTCAGACGGAGCAAAATCTTTGATCGATGCAAACGATAAACTGATATTGTACGTGGAGATAGCTCGTTTATTTGGAGCCCTTGGTTACGAAAGAAAAGCCGCGTTTTACTCGAGGCAGGTGGCTCAATTGTATCTGCAACAACAAAATAATTTATCTGCTTCTAGTGCCTTGCAAGTTTTGGCACTCACTACAAAAGCTTATCGTGTTCAAAGTAGAGCTTCTGTTACCCAAACTAATGTTTCCAAGGTAAATTATAACACCACTTTGTTTCAATCGTATGTTATTATCTTTGGTTATTTCCGAACCAAAATGAGTGTCCTGCACAAACTTTTTGTTGGAGTTTAGATAGGTATGATAAATGTCTGTTTTGCCCTTATATTTAAGGTAAGTTTCACTGAATTTATTTGAAATGTGAGTGATTAAGGGTAATAAATGATGGTAAATTAGGGTTAATGATATTAAACGGAGTATTTTTTTTTTTTTTTTTTTCAACTGGGCAATTCTCTTGGGACATAGTAAGGTGGACACTTATTGTAGGATGGAAGGAGTATATATAAGATATAACATGTAAATTGCTGACGTGACACGTTTTGATGATGTGGAAACTTATATGGGTGCTTCATTAGCCAAAAAAACATCGAGTTACCTGAAGAATAAGTCACGGTATACATATAGTAGCAATAACTGAAAGTTTGATATTCACCATAAAAACGTTTATAGTTTGATAATCATAATAGAAATTTGGGTACCATCAGACACATCATTGTTATGAGTATACCTAAAGAAGTCGGGTTAGACAGGGATCAAATGAGTTTAGGTTGAAACGGGTCATGGGTCGAAACAGGTCGGCTATAAAATGGGTTGATACTTGGGTCGGGTTAGATCTGGTTGGGTCGAGACTCGGGTCGTGTTGGGTTAAGACACATTTTCCAGTTTTCAGTTTTAGTTTCGCGTTGCTGTATTCATTCTCTCGTTTTCTAACAAAGAACCCTTTTATTATGTTTTTATTTACACTTTAATTTATGTCAAACAAGGAAACGGGTTTCGGTAATGGGAAGATGCATGACGAATTGGTGGTATCTCTATTTGAATCGCAATGGAACACGTTACAAATGGTTGTACTTAAAGAAATACTTTTGTGCGCTGTTCGTGCTGGTGATCCTCTTGCTGCATGGAGTGCAGCTGCTCGTTTAGTACGATCTTATTATCCATTAATTACACCACCGGGTCAAAAAGGACTTGCAAGTGCACTTCACAATTCATCCGTTCGTCTTCCTTCTGGTACTCATTGCCCAGATCCTGCATTACCTTTCATAAGGTACTTACATATAACTATAATTGCATCCTTATTTTACTTTTATATAACACAATTTGCATAATAATGTAACTAGCACTATTGAAATTTCTGGTCTAGTAAAGGTACAAACATTAAAAAAAAAAAAAAAAAAAAAAAAAAAAAAAAAAAAACTTTTTTGACCCAAATTTTCTATATATATATAACATATTTTGGATCCAATTTACTTCTTACCCTGTCAAACCATTTACCATAAACAGAAAATTTGAAAGTTGGTTACTTTAATGCATTTAACCCTTTAAGTTGTTCTTGCTTCACTTAAGAATAAGTGCAGTTTCAACACCTGGCAACACGGGTCGGGTTGGGTCAGGGATCAGATGGGTTTGGGTCGAAAAGAGTCATGGGTCGAAATGGGTCATGGGTCGAAACAAAGTATCCAAGATTATATGACAAAATTATCAGTCTTTATTAGCAGGTTGCATTCATTTCCATTCCATTCCTCGCAAACAGATATTATAAAACGAACATCAAAACGAGAAGATTGGTGGGCCGGATCAGCTCCATCGGGCCCTTTTATCTACACACCATTTAGCAAAAAAGATATAGTCTGCACTACTAAACTAGACCTGATTTGGGTCATCGGTGAACCCGTTCAAGTATTAGTAGAATTAGCAAATCCATGCGGGTTTGACTTAACTGTCAACAGTATTTCACTCTCAGTCCATTCGGGAAATTTCGACGCGTTTCCCGTTAGTGTAACACTTCCTTCAAATTCTTCCAAAATACTTAGTTTATCTGGCGTACCAACTAAAGTGGGCCCGGTTATTATACCCGGATGCACTGTTCATTGTTTTGGTGTACTAACCGAACATTTGTTTAAAGACGTTAACAATTTAGTCATGGGTGCCGCACAAGGGCTCGTTTTGTGTGACCCGTTTAGTCGTTGCGGGTTACGAAAGGTTAAAAACGTAAATGTGCCTAGTGTTATGGTAATACCTCGGTTGCCGTTATTAGTGTCGCGTATTATCGGGGGTGATAACGCGATAATATTATACGAAGGTGAAATTCGTGAAATTTGGATTAGTTTGGCTAATGCGGGTACAGTTTCGGTTGAACAAGTTCATATTTCGTTATCGGGTAAAAATCAAGATTCGGTTGTGTCGATTGGGTATGAAATTTTGAAACGTGCGTTACCGTTAAGACCGGGTGCTGAAGTTATTATTCCCGTTACGTTAAAAGCATGGCAACTTTCGTCTGAGAATGATACGGGTTATAAGAGTTTGTCGTTAAGTCCATTGAAGCAAAATAAAGATGGAAATAGCCCTGTGTTGTTTATATATTATGCAGGTGATTAGTGTTTATATTTTGTTATACTTTTGACTCTAGGTAGCAAAATGGGCGGGTTGGGTTGGTTAGCTAACGAATCGAGATGGGTAATTACATGGTAGGCGCTAAAACGTACTGGATTCACAATAAAACAACTATTTTGCTTTGTTATGTCACAAAAAATATTATTTTGTTTTTTAATATATTGACTTCATGAGTTATCAGTTATGCATTAAGGATGCACTTTAGGTGACTTTCAACCTACTTGACCCGTCTTAGTATCTTACTTTTATAAGTAAAATGGGTCAAAATAACCCGTCTTTTATCAGTTATGCATTGAGGATGCCCTTTGGGTGATTTTCATCCTGGTTGACCCGTCTTTGTATTTTACTTTTATAAGTAAAATGGGTCAAAATAACCAGAAATGGGTCAACATAACCCGTCTTTTATCTGTTATGAATTAAGGATGCACTTTGGATGATTTTCAATTTGATTGACCCGTCTTTTTAATTTACTTTTATAAGTAAAATGGGTCAAAATAACCCTTATAAGTAAACGGGTCAAACCGTGACTTATACGTTTGACTTCTTATTGTTACAAAATGATGCCTTTTTCTGTCAGGGCCTACCGGAAACGAGTTACAAGTAGATGATGACGTACTGCCACCTGGACGCCGCCTAGTCACACCCTTAAACATCTGCGTTTTGCAGGGGCTGTCGTTCATGAAGGCCCGTCTGTTGTCAATGGAGATACCGGCCCTCGTTGGAGAAATATCCGAAAACGTATTGGATACAAAACCGGATCGATTGATGAAAATCGATCCTTATAGAGGTTGCTGGGGCTTACGTTTTCTTGAATTCGAGTTGCATAACCCTACTGACGTCGTGTTTGAGGTCAGCGTGTCAGTCCAGCTGGACAATTCAAACACAAATACCAAAAGTTCGTCTGAATTAGACGAATTTACGTACCCTAAAACGAGAATCGACCGAGAGTATACTTCAAGAGTACTTATACCGTTAGAACATTTTAAGTTACCTGTTCTTGACAGTTCGATTTTAATTAACGATTCAAAATCAAAAAGTGGTGTTGTTAAAACTAAAGCCGAACTTAGTGCTTGTATTAGGGATTTGATTACGAAGATTAAGGTGAGGTGGCATTCGGGTCGAAATAGTTCGGGTGAGTTACATATTAAGGATGCAACACAAGCTGCGCTTCAAACGTCGGTAATGGACGTTTTGTTACCTGATCCTTTGACTTTTGGTTTTAGGCTTGCGAAAAGCCTTTTACGAGGTGTTGATTCGCCGTCAACGAAAGGTTCGGTTTTGGCTAATGATATGACTCCGATGGAAGTTTTGGTTCGAAATAATACGAAAGATTCGATTAAATTAAGTCTTAGTATTACGTGTCGAGATGTTGCAGGCGAAAACTGTATCGATGGGAAAAATCCTACTGTACTATGGGCCGGTAAGATTAACCTACTAACTAATTAGGATTATAAACCTTGTGAACCACATAAAAAGTAATAGTAATAGTTGAATTCAGTTTTTGGTTAAACCGAATTTGATAATGTAAAATCGAAAACTGAAATCAAAATTGAAAACCGAATTCAAATTTGTTTTAGTTTTTTTCTCGATTTTCATTCGGTTAAATTTTCGGATTAATCGATTTGAAACCAAATATTGAACACCCTTACTAAAAAAACATGGATACTCATTTTCTGCTAAACATTCCTTTGGTTATTAATTGTATTTTGAGAACGTGATAATCAAATGATCTCTCGAAAACACAATCTCAAACGCACCCTAATTGGGACTCAAAATCTTATGCATCCACGACACAAGTTAGTTCAATAATTCGATTATCATAATTGTATGAATCATGTGTTAATTTATTTTTTTGTGACAGGTACTTTGCTTGGTGTAAAAGTAGAGATTCCACCACTTGAAGAAATTAAACATTCATTCTCTCTTTATTTTCTTGTTCCTGGTGAATATACATTGTTAGCTGCTGCTGTGATACATGACCCGAACGACATTCTCAGGACTCGTGCACGTGCAACTTCACCCGACGAACCAATTTTCTGTCGGGGACCACCTTATCATGTTCGAGTACATGGTACTGTATGAAGTCAGTTATCTTTTATTTTATTCTTTTAACAGTTTGTTAATGTATCTGAACTAAGAACATTAGAGGAGTTGTTCAAAGTTGTAGAATTGTTTGGGGACAACAAGTTATACTGTTTTAAGAATGCTTGTTTAAGTTAATAGTTGTATGTTTGTATATTTATAATGGAGTAACAAAGTTTAATTCTTACCCCTGACCGGCTTGACCCATAGGCATACTGTGTTGAAGTGTCACAAAATTTCTATTAAAAACGCATGAATAAGTGTAAACTCTTTACATAGAAGTTTTTTGACAAATCAATAGAGTAATAAAGTTTAATTTTCATCCCTACCCGGCCTTACCAGGCTTAATCTCTTGACCCATTCCAAAACTTTCATGTAAAGAGTTTTGTTGGATTCGAAATAAGAGACGTAATGCTTGCTTCTTTGATAAGAGTGTTTGTTAAGATTTGGCTATGGTTTTGTGATTTTCTTTTATGTTGGTTGGTCTCCTACTCTCCTTCTTGGAGACCATTTTGTATGTGTTTATTTGCCTTTTGATTCTTAATAAATAGTTGTTGTACTCCATGCATCATATCATTTATTTTGCTGAGTATGAACTATGAAGAGTATGGTTAGGTGGAGGTGGTTAGGTTAAGATGCAATTAGTTGTAGTATTTCATGAAGTATTTATTGTACCTAAAGACTATCCATAGTTGGTTTTTTCTATGAAGAGTGTAAGTGGAGGTGGTTAGGCTATGAACAAATAGGTGTAGTACTTCATGAAGTGTTTGTTTTGTTGTACGTAGAAACTGTTAGTAGCAGTTTTTTCTTTTAGGTAAGGGTAGAATGAAATACATTGTGATTCTAATAAACAATAGATAGATTTATGGAATTGACTCATTAAAAAACTATTTAGAGAAAATATACTTTTAAATTTATATTTTTTTGTCAAAACACACGATTTCGTTCTAATTTATTCGGACTCCTCATGAACTATCATGAAACGTCACCCGACTAATACAATTACGTAATTGTGTTAGTCGGTGACCTTCAAAGAAAAAAATATCATGAGAGTCCGAACAAACCATGTGTGGACGAATAGTGTATTTTAGCAATTTCTTTTTCTAAAAATTGTATTTTCTCATAAAAGTTTTTTAAAAGTGTATTTCGGTCATTTTATCCCAACATGCATGTTTATTGGTGGCATACTTTTTTTTCGTTTCAAAATAAGAGTTTTAATTTTTATTTAATTTTTTTTCACAATAGTAGATGTTTAAATTCGTATGTAAGTTACCAAATCTATCAATCTAACACATAATTTTACTGAACTAAAAGTAACTTATCAATTTAACTATAATTTATTTATTTACAAAACTAATTATATAATCACATCTTAATTATACTTTAGGAAACTAGTTGTTGCCATTCAACTTTAAAAAATTTAATAATATATCTAAAATTATTATTCATTTATTATTATTATTATTATTATTATTATTATTATTATTATTATTATTATTATTATTATTATTATTATATTATATTACATTATATATTATTATTAGGGCAAAATCCATAAAAAGGTAACATATTATATCAGTTTTCCTATTTTCGGTAATATATTTCATCTCGCTTTAAAAAAAAGAGTCATTTTTCAAAAGTTAATCTAAAAAGGGGTGTCGTTAACTTTTGTTAACTTTCTCAGTTAAGTGTCAACTTTGCATTACATGTCAAGTCCTTTATCGGCCAACGTTTTCAACTCGCGATTATGATGGACGTTATCGACGCGCGATTTCGACACGCGTTTTCAACATGCGTTTTTGAGTCGCGTTTTTCAAGGAGTATTTTCGATGAGCGTCGATCGTGGCACGTTTTCAACTCACGATTTCGACGGGATCTCGAGGCGCGATTTCGACGCGTATACAAAATGTTGCCATTTTCGATCATTGTGACCACCCGGAAATTTTCGACCAAATTTAAACTTAATCTTTATATGATTTCGACACGATAAGCAAAGTTTGTAATATTGAGTCTCAAAATGTTGGAACTATTTCATCGTAAATGCATTTGACCTTGACTATTCCCGACGATTCACGAACAATTGTTTGTAAATAAATATGTGTATATATATAGATTAATAAATATTATATAAAATATAATATTAATATATCAACCTTAATTACAGGTTATAATATAAGTTATTATTATTATTGTTACTTTCATTAATATTATTAACATTAATATTAATATTATCATCGGTGTTATTAATATTATTGTTTTTAAAATGAAATTTGATACATGTAACTTGTTGTATCTTAATTATTACTTGTATTATTATTAGGTATTATTTTTTTTTACCTTTACCATTGAAAATTATTTTTTATTATCATTAACATTAATAATAATATAATTATCGTTTTTATATAAAATTATTATTATCATTACCTTACCATGATTCTTATTCATATTAGTATTATTTTGATATTATTAATACAAAAATTATTATTATTATTGTTATTATTAACATTATTATAATATTACTATCACTATTATCTCTATTGTTATTATTAATATTATTAGTCTCATTATTATTAACAAAATTAATGTTAAATACTAATGTGTACATATTTAATATTATTTGTTTCTTTACATAATTAAAATAAATAAATAAATATATATATATATATAATGATATATGAAATAAATATAAATACAGATACTAATTATATACATATACGTATTCTGTTTCATCTCAACATCACCCTTTTTCTAATTTGTTTCTTATCTCAAATTTTGTAGTAGGATTAGAATTCAAACAAATCGTACAATCAATTAGACTTCACTATCACTTTATTTTTTTTATTTCTTCTGATTGATTTTCCTGTCTGCTCGAGTACAAATCGAATTTCCAATTTTCTATACAAAGCAAAACTGATGGAATCATGTGAACTAACTTAAATAATTCGATTATCATCTCTATCACTATATACAATTATATCATAACTACATTCAAATTGAAAACCACAATATCAGACAAACACTATCTCTGATTCACTCTTAT